>NC_044560.1:22606862-22936502 GCF_007565055.1 Rhinopithecus roxellana
CTGCCTTTTAGCCTCAAAGAGTCCGGGAAGAGCCCACGGCGTGGGGCCGGCACCCTCTGATCTGGCCTTGGTCCCCAACATGGCCACCGTAGGCTGGGCCCAGTACACATCTGGGGTGTTCAGGGCAAGACTGGGGGCTCTGTCTGTGCCCTGCCCTTCAGAACACATAGAATGGAGTCCAAGGGAACTTTCTAGACTCATCAGGGCTACATGGTGAGACCAGCCACTGGGACCTCAGGACCTCAGCCTCTGGAAGGATCCCGTCAAACAGCTTTGGTGACCCCGAGACACCAAACCAAGGCCCACCCGAAACCCAGGGTGGCCCAGTGAGTCCAGCTTCAACTGGAGCCCAGCCCAGCCCGTGGTGCCTCCCAAAGCCACACTCACCGTCCTTGAAGGAGCCCTTGTGCCCACGTTTCCGCCCCAGCGTCTTCTGCACAAAAGAGACACAGAAACCGCAGCTGTCAGCCAAGGCAGGTGTGGCCCACAGCGATTCTGCCTCGGGACCCCAGAGACCTCATGGCTCCACATGCGAAGCTGTGCCCAAGAGATGTCAGCTCCAAAGGGCCTCAGGGCTGCCAAGCAGAGGCCAGGACAGGTGGGAGGAGGGCTCAGAGCAGGCAGGACAGGTGACTGAGGGTTGTCAGGTCCAGGAGGGTTGCTTGGAGGAGCAGGAAGGGTTGAACTCATCATGAAGGGATGCTCAGGAGAGTTTTGAGCAGGACTGGAGGGAAGCCGGGGGCAGGGCAGGTACGGTGGGGAGAGGGCTGTGACGGGACAGTGGGGCAGGACACAGGCCCCTGGGGACCAGGACCTGGTGGGGCAGGTGAGCAGGGACTGGTCAGTCAGTGTCTAGCCCCAAGCATGGACCTGGGGGCCCCAGCAGGAGGCCGGGATGGCAGAAGCGATGGGAGGGACTGGGCTTCTGGGAAGCCCCCAGGCTCAGATGCCCGGCTCAGAGCCCACCCTCCTTGGCTGGGACGCCACACTCTGCCGACGCCACAGGTGTGCCGGTTCCCGGAAGGAAAGGGGCTGATTTCTCGGAACGAGTTGGGGCCTGTAAACTCCCCTTACCGGTTGGGAGCGTGCGGTGCTCCCAGCTGCACCTGGCCTGGCACCCTCAGCCCCATGACCCGCACCCCACCTCAAGGGCTCCCCCTGGCCCCCCTTTCGCCTCCAGGTCTGGCTGGAGCTGTTGCCTCCCCCACCCCTTGACCCCGTCCTCTCCTCCTGTCTGCCTCTACCCTAACCCTCCTTCCTCCAGGACCCTACCCTGACCCAAGGCCACAGGGAGCCCCCTCCTCTGTGCTCCCAGCAACCCCGAGCTGCCCTCAGCCCAGCCCTCGGCATTCTTCCTGCCCTGGTGGCCCTCTGAGGACCAGGCCCATGCCCCTGGGCTCACTTCGGAACCCCAGCACCAAGCATGTGGCAGGTGCCCAGTAAGTGTCTGCTGACTGCATGATATCAACAGTGAATGAAAGAACGAGCCCCGTGGGCCTAGTCCTTGTGGGTGCAGAGAGTGCTGGCGCCCTTCCAGCCCCTGGGGTGCAGGGGCCTGTGGCAGAAGTGCCGAGGCATTTCTGAGTCCCGGGCGTCTCAGGTAGGCACAGCAGGAGAGAGCCGTGACTGAGGACGGTGACTGGTGCTGGGGGCATGGGGGGGCCCCACCTCAGCCACCATCGGCCTCCAGTGGACACCGATGGGACATTCTGACAGGTGGTCTTGGCGTCCCCTGAGGCTGGCACTGCCACTCACAGTCTGGGCAGGAGCCGGGGCTGAGGAGGCAGCTGTGACGGCAACCAGTGAAGAACACGCTCTGGCACATGCCTTCCGTGGACACTGCCCAGAGGACGGCCAGAGGACGCCCATGATCTTTGCTTCCACATGGGGAAGCCAAGGCTCAGGAAGGTTCAGGAACTCGCCTGGGTCACACGGCACCTGCCCCACCCTCGTCCTTCACTGAGGCAGCCCACATGCTTAGGGCCTGTTTCCAACACGTCTGAGCAAGGCGCCCAACAAGAAGGATGCTCCTGGGACCAGCCCTGCATCTGCTCTGCATTCCTGAGGGTGCTCGGGGCTGCCAGGGCCTCCTGATGGGTGGTTCCAGGGCAGCTCGCCTCCCCTACCCCAGCCCTGCCTGAGCCCAGACCCACCAGCTAAAGAGACCAAGCAGGGTGGCCAGAGTCCCAGTCTTGGCTGGGTGGGTGTCCAAGTGCCATGCAACTCTCCCTGAACACAGCTTCCAGCTCAGGGCTGCCTGAAATGAAGGCCTCACCCCTAGTCACAAGGGATGGTGACTCCGAGGATGAGGGACACTGGGCCCAGGAGCCCCAGCAGGACGCTCTGTCCCCTGGGCCCTAGTGACACATGCAGCCAGGCTACACCCTGCCCAGCGAAGGGTCTGCCGCCACCATGCCCCAGACCTAGAGCCACCGCCAGCAGGCAGGGAAGCAGGGCTCTGTGTACAGCGGGAATGTGCACAGCTGCCCCGCCGGAGTCCCTGTCCGGAGCTGCGGGGGCAGATGGAGCCAAGGCCAGTCACTGCAGCAAGGTCACCCTGAACCCTGTCATCTAGGCAGGCTGGCTCCTGTCTGGGGCTTGGAAACAGGGACTGGGCCTTCCAGGGATCTGCCCTCCACCAAGGCTGGGAGCAGGGACACCAGAGTCTGGGGCCTGGGTAGAACCCTCAACCTTTCTGAGCCTCTGCTGCCTCGTCTGTGAGGTGGGATCTTCATGCTCACAGACTGGGCTGAACGGGAATAAACCAGTTGAGAGTCCTCGTGCAGCAGGTGCTTACTAACGGCAGCTGCCACGATGCAGAAGATGACAGTGGTGGAGACGGCCAGGCCACCCCTCTGCCTAACAGCACCCTCCCCGCGGTCCACGCGGGCAGGCCTCTACCTTGTTTTTGGCTGGGTTCCGAGTGTGAGGCTGGCTGGGTTCCTCGGCCAGAGCCTGGAGCTTAGGGCTTAGCGGGATGGCGTCCCCCTGGCCACCTGGCTTCCCCAGGCCCTTCATGGCCGCCCGGTAGGATTGGTTCCGCAGGTTCCGCCTCAGCATGCCCCCGGGGTCCTTGTCCATGTCCATGTCGTCCAGGGAGAAGCTGGGGGCTGGGAGGAGCTTAGGGTCCCGCCGGGCGGCCTCCCTGCTAAGTACAGCCGCCCCGAAGCTCTGGTGGCGGGCTGGGGTCTTGGCCTTGCTGGCCACGGCCAGGCTCTTGGGGATCAGCTGCTGGGTGCCCAGCTTGAGGGCCGCCGGGCTCTCTGTGCTCAGGACGATGGGCCGCGGCTCCTCGTGCCCTGGGGACCGAGGCTGTGGGGGTGCCGGGACCTCGGGCTGGAAGACGGCATTGTCCCTAACACGCAGGGAGCCACGGACCATCGGGAGCCCAGAGGCTGGGTTCCCACTGGTATCCAGTCGGAGCTCCGAGTGGAAGCGGTATTCCAGGAGCTTTTCCTCCAAGGAGCTGTCTGAGTGCCGCTGGGACATGCTGGGTGGTTGTGGGGTCCTGGGGAAAGGGCAGAAGGGAGGGTCTCATGAGGCTGCTCTCCCCTGCCCCCTCAGGTGTCCACCCTGCTGCTCTTTCGCATATGCCTGGCCAGGGCCCCAGTACAGCTCCCAGGACACAGCGTGCAAGGACAGCAATGCAGCCAGGAGCAGAGTGGGTCAGCGGCACAGCCAGCCCTAACCACCGGGAGCCAGCCACAGCTGACTGCCGGAGGCTGGGCACAGGATGGGATTAGGCAGGTACTGGTTCTCCGAGCTCCAAGGGACCAGGTAGGCATAGCTTAGGGGGGGAGGCTGGACCTTGGAGGCTGGGAGGCTGCACTGCTTCCTCTGACGGGCAGCAAACGCTGAGGACACATTCCTGAGCCAGGAGGCAGGTGGGGCAGCTCAGGTGCATGGCCCTGGAGCCCTGCAGACCTGGCCTGGAATCCTGGCTCACACCTGGCAGCCACGCAGCCTCCTGGAACCACTTCCTTGTGGTGAACACGAGGGTGATGGTGCTGCGCTGGGGGCTTCCTGAGGTCAGCATCAGCCACAGTGGCAGTGACCACAGCCTCACTGGGGCCTTCCAGACACCCGAGCCAGGCTCTGCTGGCGGGGGTCGGGCACATTTGCCCACATGCTCCCGGCCCGAGCCCAGGCCCGTGTGATTCCCCTCTCTCAGCCACACAGTGACATGACTGTGGCGGACTGTCCATGGAACATTTCCACACACCAAGCAACACGCTGGCATTTTTCCACGTTTCTGAACTGGGCATAAAGCTGACAATTCTGGTCTCAGGAGTCCCACCAGGCACCAGCCTGAGAGTCTGGGATGACACCTGGCCACTGGGCAGGTGTGGTGGTGGCAGGCCACAGTCCCACGTACACCGCCCAGCGCGGGCGGGAGCTGACCTGCAGACATCTCTGGAGCCCGATCGCCACACCCCGTGGGCAGTCCTGCCCCCACCACCCTCCTGCCTGTCCCTCCTGGCAGCATGTGCCCCCGAGCCCATCTCTACCGCACTGTTCCCTTCATGGTCCGGGGCTGGCAGCCCTGCCCCTGATGCTGCTGTTTCCTGTTTCTCACTTTCCCCCTTCCAGACCCGAGGCAGGGCTGCCCTTCGGCCCCTTGGGAATGGCACAGTCCTGTGACTGGCTTTGGGACATGTGTCCCCACCAGGTAGGAACGTGGAGAGCCAGCACTCGACCTGCCTCTGCGCCTTCCCCGGCTGCCATGACTATGAGCACGCGTGGCCAGGCAGAGCCCCAGTGGCCTGGACCCCGTGGGACCAAGATGTGCCGAGCCCCCAGCCGACACGGCCTGCAGGAGCCGGGCCTGGATGTCTGTTTCCAGGCATTTCGCGGGGCTGTTGTGGCTACACATCACCTCCTGAGTGACAGCACATGGCTCACCACAGCGGTCTTTCACGCCCACAGCAAGCTTTCACGCCCCAGGCTGCTTGCAACCCTCAGGTCACTTAGCAATGGCTTCTGAGGGTCTGGTCTCCCAGGCCTCCCAGCTTTCCCCTCTGCTGCTCAGGGGCTCCCCACACGTGTCAGGGGGCAGCCCTGACCGAGGCATGTGGTCAAGGAGCCTCACCGAGGCACGTGGTCAAGTGACGCTGCCTGTGCCTCAGTTTCAAAATCTGTAAAATGGGTACGATAAGAGCAAGGCCCACCTCCTGAAGGTACTGCAGTAAGGGTAAAGTGTGCAAAGTGTGTAACAGGCCTAGCCGGTGTGAGGCCTACATCCACATTGTGGTGACCAAGCCTTGCCGAATCAAAGACAAGCTCATGCTCCCTACGCTCAGGGAGCTTTGTAGGTTCAAAAGGTAACAACACGGAGAAAACTCACTGCTTTCATTCTTTCCCTTTTAAAACATAAAAATAAAAACAGTAAGAGCCACCACTCAGTATGCCTCCTATACACCCAGAACGTCACACACATGAAAATGACCGGAGTCTCTCCAGGATGGAAACTGATTTTTCTGATGGGAAAACAAGGCTGGATCGCTCGCTCCAAGTCATTTCCTACAGGGAGGTTGCCTACAGCCAGCCACACAACTGACCTGAGTTCACACCTCTGGAGCACCCGCGGGGCACCCGGGACACTTCTCTGTCCCTGCTCAGCCCCAGGAGCCACCAAACTCTCCCAGGACACAGATTCTCTGCTAAAACCATCCCAGGAAGACACGTGCAGCTGAGCCTCCCAGGCCCTAGGGAGGGACGGCTCCCACGCTGGCTGGGAGGGCACATTCCTCCGGACATTCCGAATCACCGGCCGAGGACAGCAGCAGACACAACAGGCCTCCCCCGGGGCTGGTGTCCATGACACTGACCCGGGTGACGCTGGTCTGCACCATCCCAGGATCACCTGCTCACAGCAACGTGTCTGCATTTTACCCAGGCCTGGCCGAGAAATGTGTTTCTTTTAGGCTTCTGTCTACACGCCAAGCAGAACGCACTCCAGCGAGCAGCCAGTGTAGGCGGCCTACAGTCCTGCAGTCCTTTTATTCTCAATGTGATTTCTTTACCTGGGGGGCATTTGACGTGGGTTGACGTGCCCACATCGTCACTGTGCCCGGTCTCCCACCAAACAAATGTCCCCAAGACCCCACAGCCCCCAAACACAGAGACCCCAGCCTGCACTGTCTCAGCCTTCCTCCTCCTTAATGGGGCCAGACTGCCCACGCCTGACTGTCCTGACCACGTCCTCTGAGACAGTGCCCTGGCCCTGGCCAGCAGCACTCCCTGGCTGGCGGCGGCTGTCCCAAGAGAGGTCAAAGTCTGTTCCACTGCCAGAAGGCACCCAAACGGGAACCTGTCAGGCGAGCCAGAGCCAGAGCCATTGCTGGGTGTGACCTCCACTCCCAGTGAGGCAGCCACACCCACAGGTCTAACAGAGAGCCCTAGGGGTGTGGGCAGGGGCCCTGGGCTCTGGAAGCCAGAGCCCCCCAGGAGCCGGCTCTCGAGAGCTGTGGCCCTGGCAGGCACCTGCACCCGTTGCCTTCTGTTTTTCAGTTTTTCTAAAGAACTAGGAAGACACAGACACTGTTTCAAAAGTCAACGAGCACCAAAGACTTAGCATGAAAGCCCAGTGTCCCCTCCTCCACGCTGCCTTGATCCCCAGAGGCCACCGCTCTGGGCTCCACAGCTTTCCCCAGTAAAAGGCACAGCCTGCTCTCAGTGCCCCCCGCCTATGGCCATCCCTACCCGCTCCTTGCCTCTTGGACGAGGACTCCATCACAGCCGTCACACGATGTCTGTGCCCACAGATGTCTGTGCTGGCACAAGGTGCTAAGCCCCGGGGCAGGGTAAGGCCTTGCCCCCCTCTTGCTAATAATGATTTTCTCTCATTCCACCGGCCTGGTTTTCCCCAGTTCAATTTTCCCTGAGTGTTCCGGCGTCTCTGCCATGTGCTTCTTGAGAATATATTCCATACGTTTGGCAGGCCAGTTCTGTGTTTTTCCCAGACAACCCCTATCCTCCCTCTCCAGAGGGCCTGGTGCTCTGGGCCTCACCCTGGGCGGATCCCAGGACCTCCTCTGCTGCTTCTGGGGCTGGAGGCTTGGCCCCCAGTCCCCTCTCACCTGCTCCGGGCCCTCACTGTGCTGAAGTACATCCCCAGGCACTGAACCAGGAAGCCACATGGGAGGCATCTTTTGGATGCCTGAAAATGTCTTGTTTCTTCCTCTCCCCTGACTGGTGGCGAGGAGACGAGTGTTCCCACTGTAGACGGTTTTCTCCCAGAGTCGGGAAGGGCCCTTCCCTCATCTTCAGAGTTGCTGGGGAAGGGCCCCAATGCCCCAATCCCTTCCTCGTATCATGACCGGTGTGTGGTTCTCCCTGGCCCCACTGAGGGTCTGGGGCACCTGCTGGAGGCTGGGAGCTCTGGCTGTCGTGCTGATGTGCCTCCGTAGGGTCCACGTTTGTTCACTGAGCCAGGCACTGGGTAGAACTCCCCATGTGGTCACTCTTGTCTTCAGGGCTGCACGGATTTTCATATTATTTCTTCCATTCTGTTTTCTCTTTTTGGAATACCCACTAATGAGTATTAAGCTCTGGCGTTTTCTCCTAATTCCTTACCTTCCCTCCCCTACTCTGTTCTCTGTGTGAGATTGTCTCTACTTGATCTTCTTATCTGCCCCATGGTCTTGTCATTTTCATTATCGTCAAAGAGCCCTCTGCTCTTCATTCCTGGCATCCTGCTCTTGTTTTATGGGTGTAACATCTTCTATTATCTTAGAGAGGAAGGATTACATTTTATTTGGAGGGAGTTTCTTTCTTTCTGTCATGGGCTGCTAGAGCTGTGCCCCCACGACACACTTCCTCCTGTTTCTGCCTCTGCTGGCCTCTGTCTCTCAGGCACAGGACTTTCCTCAAACATCTGCTGCTGGTGGTTGATTGCTTCTGCTTCTATTGAGGAGAGAGGCCTTATGCTGGTGGGAGGCCCAGGTGCACACACCCTGAGCACAGGTGTCTCACCGGGAGGGCCCTCTGGGACCCCCAGCCCCACGCCAGGTCCGTATCCTGAAGTCTCTCCTGCATGCCAGCTGGTTTCTGCAGTGGTCTCTCTCCATCTCCTCCCTGAGATGCTGGTCTGCTCCTGGTGCCTGGAGCCAGTGAAGGGAGGGGCTGAGAGCTCAGACTCCTTTCAGCAGCTGTCTATGCTGTCCGGGCTACAGTGCCACAGAGGTCGGTCAGATTCCCTGCAGCAGCCTCGTGGGCCAGTGGCAGACCTGCTCCCCAGTAAAGGCAGCCCTGACTTGCTGAGTGGGGGCTGCCAGGAAAGCTCCTTCAGGCATGCACAAGGCAGAGGGAGCTGCAGGCTGTCTGTCTTTCCTGTCTCCCCATGTGTGTGAGCCCTTGCAGGGCAGGGACAGTTTCCTGTTCATGTCCCCACAAACAGTCGGGCTCAGTTCCTGCACTAAAAAGCAAATGCCTGCCTCAGCATGTGCTCTGCCCTGGTCTGCTTACCTTGATTCTGTGTCTTCCCAGAGAGGCCCTGGTGTTCCGTGCCAAGAACCAACTTGCAAGGGGACTTTGCTCAAAGTGAGCAGAGGCTGGGCCAGGGCAGCCCACAGAGGTTCCAGGCCCGTCTGTGCCACGTTTTGGGCGACTTCCTGCTGCTGCTGCTCAGGGTGGGCTGGAAAGGACCTCCCATGGCTGAGCCCTGGGACCCAGAGCTGTCTCTTTTCCCTTTACCACTAAATACCCCACCCTGGTATCCCTGACACATATAGTTACAGGGCACGAGGGACTTGTGCAGGAGGAGGCGTGCAGCAGAGGTGAGCAGGTGGAATCCGTGGTCTCTGGCCAGTTTAAGGGACCCTGCCCGGCCTGTCCAAGCAGGTGGAATCCGTGGTCTCTGGCCAGTCTCAGGGGCCCTGCCCAGCCTGTCCAAGCAGGTGGAATCCGTGGTCTCTGGCCAGTCTCAGGGGCCCCTGCCCAGCCTGTCCGTTCCTGTCTGCACTTGGCCTTGGCTGATCTGCCGGATCTCAGACCCAGCCTTGGTTGGGTGTGCCGCTCTGTAGTCCCACCCTCCTGCCCCCTCGTCCTTCCGGAGAGATGGGCTTCTAGTGACTCTAGTGGGCGCCAGCCCTGTCCATCCTACATCCCCACAGCAGTACAGTCTCCCAGCTGGGGCCTGGGGCTCTGAGCACAGCTGCTTTCATGGCCACCAGGACCTAATTGCTCCAAGTTTGCTGCCCCTCCAGTTAGGACGCTGCACGGGCCTCCAGCTTCATGTGATCCCACCCTTGGGCATTTCTGTCCCTCCTACCCTGGCCTCTAGGTCTGGCTAACCCCACTCGGCCCAGTGGGGTGTGGCCTCTCTAGCACCTGTCCATCCAACCTCAGTGCACGCAAACTCAAGCCACAATGGTGCCCTTGTACTCCGGTCATTCTGCCCAGCCAAACTTCGGACTCAGTCACATAATCTGGGGGAGGACTTGGTTTTGTAAATCATGCAGCACACATCAGCCAGCTCCATTTGCAAGGTGGCCAGGGGTTCAGCTCTGTGGCCTGCACTGGGGCAGTTTTGCCCCCCAGGGCGCATTTGGCAATGTCTGGAGACACTGCTGGTAGTCAGGAGTCCTGGCTACTGGCCAGCAAGGCTGCTGGAGAGACCTGTTATCTGGATCAAGGCCCCTAGGGCTGCGGTGGGGAAACCCTGGGCAGCTAAGCAGAGAGCCACCTTGCATGGTAGGGGCGGGGAAGTGCATCTGGCCCTCCCACCTGGACGTAGCCAGCTCAGCCCAAAGTGCATTCCAGTCACTCCCCAGCTCCGGCTCTGAATGAGACGTCCCATAAACCCAGGCACTGTCCCTGGCTCTGTTGCCACTCACGGGGTTCCCCCAAAGGGTGGGAATCACAGCCTGCCTCTGACAGGTGTCCACGCGGGGGATAGGTCCCCTGCCACCCAACCAGGTGCAGAGGGAATGTGGCCTGCCTGGGTGGGACTGCTGGCCAGGCCCTGTCCTGACCTGGATGGCTGTCCCCAAACGGGGACGGGGGGGGGCAGTGGGGGTTCTGGCCTCGGCCAGGGAGTCACTAGAAATAAGGACGCTGCTCCAGACAGACAGTCCACTGCGCTAAGGACAGAAGCAGCCCAGATCCATCTGGAAATCAAAACTAAAACTCAGACCCAAACTCGCGGGGAGCGCCTGCACCTGGATCACAACGTGAACACAGATGGCCATCCTCAGGATGGGGACCCACGCGACCCACGCTCCACATGTGAGCTGTGGGGACCCCGGCACGCCGCTTCTCACTGTTTCACTTCTGTGCCTTGGTTTTTTCATGTGTAGGTGGAAAGTGCTTCCCACATAGGTGATCCTATGGGTCAGAGACGGCCCCTGGAGAGCCAGCGCCCTCAGGGAGGCACCCCCAGCAAGGGATTTCTCCCCAGTGTCCAGGTTGGGGGAGGGGGGAGGGCCCATCCCACCCTCCAGGTGACTTTGGTCCAGGTGACTTCTTTCAGGAAGCCCCCAAGACACCTCCCTTCCAGCAGGACTGGGTGGGTGGGGAGTGCCCACCTTCAGCCCACAGCTCCTGCTCTGGACAGTACCTTTCTCTCACCCTGTTCCCCTCTGCTGGCCATGGGCATCGCACAGCAGGGACCACGTCTGCCTGGCACACTTGTGGGTCAACATCTTCTAACTCCTCAACACTCCTACTAGTCCCATTTTACGGATGAGGAGACTGAGGACCCGAGAGCTGCTTAGTTCACAAAGAGCCAGGATGTGACGGGCACACCTGGGAACTATGCCACGGAGGTGTCAGGGCCCGCAGCCATGCACAGCACCTGGACCCTGTTGCTGGTCCAAGCCAGGCCCACACGCACCCCCAGGCCCCCATGTTAGGTGGTGCACAGACTGTTCCCCTCAAAGACACAGAGAAGATTCAGGCCTCGATTCAGGTCAGATGCAGAGGCCACCAAGACCTGCCATCACTGCCACTCCCTCAGTCCCCCACCTACTCAAATCTCAAAAGGGAGCCTGTTCCCATTTCACAGATGCAGAAAGAGGCTGAGCAGCCAAGACAAGCCGCCAGGGCTCCCTGGTAGGTGGGACGCACCCCTCCCCCTCCCTGCCTCCCTTCTCGGGGGAGACAAAGCAGGTCCCTCCCTGCCACCGCCCACCAGGTCCACGGGGTGGGGGAGGGGCGTGGGGTGGGGGACGGGCGTGGGGTGGGGGAGGGGCGTGCGGTTTGGGTTTGTCTTGGGTGTTGGGTTCTTCCTTCTTGGAGCTTTTCTGAACTTTCGGGACCAAAGCAGGTTTGGGCGTCAGATTCCCCAGAGAGCTCCCGGGAGGGTCGCTCTGTTCTGCCCCCCACCCCATGCTCTTTCAGACTCTCTGGGGCTTCCAGAGTCCTCCGCGCTCAAATCTGAACCCAGGTTCCGGTTGCATGGAAGTTTTCCTTTAGGAAGAGGAAGAGGCCACTGGGGGTCGAGAGAGGGCAGCGAGCGAGCGTGCAGGGGCAAGCAGGGGGCTGCCTGGGGGCGGCTTAGCCCGCGAACCCCGCCCCTCCCGCCCCGACGGAGGCACGGGAGGGTCGCGAAGTTGTTGCGGCTCCCGGGGCGCGGCTCGCGGGAAAAGCGAGGGGAGGAGAGGCGCCCCGGGTTCCCGGCGCCTCCCCCGGGCTTACCCCTTCCCCCGGCTCCCCTGAGCCCCGGCTCACCTGTCTCCCGGCTCACCTGTCCCCCAGGCTCTCACCTGCGCCGCAGGGCGGAGGGACGGAGGGGCGGCGCGCGGACGGTGCAGCTTCCAGCGCCGGATCCCCTCCTATCCTGCAGCCGCCTCGCTCCTGCGGCCGCGCGGTCCGGCCCGGGGCGCCTCCTGCACTTCCTGCGCTGTCTGGCGGGAGGGCGGCGGCTGCGGCCCCGCAGGTGGGCGCTGGGCGGGCGGGGCGGCTCCGGGTCCGAGGGCCCGGGGGGGAGGGTCGGGGAGGGGCGGGCGCGTCCCGGGCACCTGTGGCGGCGCCGCCTGCGTCACAGGTCACAGCCCCACCTGGGCCGGCCGGAGCCCACGTGATCGCCCGGACTGGATTGCGCCTCTCGATTCCCTCCGAGCCGCCGCCCGGTGCCTGCGCCTTCCCTCCCCGCGCCCACGCCCCCTCGAGGCCAGCCCGGGCGTCGCCTGCCAGACGTGGGGCCGGAGCGGCTTGGCTCCCTCCTGCGTCACTGTCCTTCCAGGCCCCGCTCCACCGCCTCCTCCGGGAAGCCTTCGGGGAAGGAGACCAGCCTTGCGGGGACCGATGTTGGCTGTAGAAAGGCCCGGCCCTCTGGATTCTTGGAAGCCAAGCGGCCAAAGACAGCCAAGAGGGCGCAAAGCACTCTGGCCACCTTCTTGGTGTGGTTGAGTGGCGGTCATCCCCATTTCACAGAGAAGGACCGAGTCCTGGAAAGGAAGGCGCGCGCCAGCGTGCACACGGCTGAGCCTGGACTCCGAGCCTGGTCTTTCTTTGCTCCGCCTGCTGGGAACGAGTGTGAAGGTGAGGGAGGGCCCCCCAGCTGGGGCTTCAGGAATTAGGCTCCCTGGTGCTGTGGGAGGGGCTGGGGGCTGAGCCAAGCCTCCCAAGCTTGGGCCTGGCCATTCAGGAATGTGACCTGAGGTCCCAGGGCTCAGACCCACTTCTGACCTGCCTTCCTCATCCCCTTTTCAGGAAAGGCCTGTTGCCAAAGACTTCCTTGTGAACATCCACACTGGGCTTTGGATCAGCTTCCACTGGCGTCCCCTCACTGACCCCAGGCCTTGGGGCGTGGGCCAGGCACCTGTGTGCTAGCCAGAGGCACTGACCGTCCTCCTCCCAGGACCTGCCTCCCTGGGCCGGGCAGCCACGAGATCCCGTTGCGGGGTGAGGAGACACCGCAGGCTCTGGGGCTGTAACTTGGCATTTTCTCAGGTGTCATGGTTAGAGGGACTGCCTGCCCTTCTCCTTCTGCACTGGTCGCCCCACCCACTAGTCCCCCAGTGTCTGCCCTGCGGCAGGGGCTGCCTGGGCGTCAGGTGCCACCTGGGCAGGGCACAAACTGGCCTCAGGGATGGGTCCCATGGGCCATCCATCCTACAGGGGGAGGGATGAGGGAGGAGCTAAGAGCTGACGCCAGTGGGCCGCAGCCTCCACCTGGAGCCGCGTGCGGGGAGGTTCCACTTCCAGGCAGCTCCTGGAAAAGGCAGGTGGCTGCTGCCCTCCGGAGTCCATGATGGGTACTGCACCTACGAGGCCCAGCTTGCCGGAGGGAGCTGGGGTGTCCCGGAGCGTTGACCCTTGAGGGGACTGAGGTGCAGTGGGGTCACTGAGGCCCCGTGGGGGGACGGAAGCCTTGCATCAGGCCACTCAGTGGGACCCAGGTTCCTGATTCCCACTGAGTACTTTCCTGTAAAACCCTCTTTCAGAAGCTGCCTCCGAGTTACCCCCAACTCCACACCTTCTGTCCAGGCCCTGCTTGGCCCGTCCAGCCACCTTGGGTCTGGCTCTGTCTCTCCATGTCCTGCTGGCTCCTGGAGGCCACTCAGCGTGTGCTTAAGACAGTCCCTTTGCTGGGGATGTCACCTGAGCTGGTGGCAGGACCTCTCTGTGCCTCTGTCACCTCCGCTGTAAATGAGGGCCTGATGATGACCCAGGAGATCGCCCTGGCACGAGGCCCAAGGGAGAGGTTGGAAGGAACCAGCTTGGAGACTTAAGGGGCTGGCAAGGAGAAAGAGACTTCGGGGAGGCCTGCCAGCGGGGTAGGCCGTGGCACTCTCTGCACCTCTGTGGTGGGATCCAGAGCCTGTGGCTCAGCCGTGTGTGTTGCCTGCCCTGGGGGCCTTCCCCTCTCACGTAACCGGCAGGGGAGAAGATGTGGATCCCCCAAGCTTAACAGCCACTGGGCATTGCTACAGGGTGGGCAGCGCTCTGGCCGGGCACTGGTGTGCCAGCCAGAGAGCACACCTCTGTCTGCAGGAACAGAGCTCCTTCCCTGCGGCTTGAGGTGGCCTGAGCTCCTGCAGGCCTTGCTTTGAGTTTTCCAAGCTTTTGCTCAGCCACTGGGGCCACAGCACAGACAGCCCGTGGCCTTAGGTGGTGCCTGAGGCCGGCATCCCCATGGGAGGCCTTTTGGCTTGACCTTCCAGGGTAGGTGCCCAGGGCTGAGGGTGAGCTGAGGCTGCTGGGCAGGTTTGTCCTCCCTGCCGGGCTGCGTGGGCAGTGCTCCCACTTGCTCCTCTTCCTCTCTGGGGCCCTAAGGAGCACACGGGGTGGACGGAAGGTCATGACAGCCCTCAGTTCTCAGGCCCTCAATGCTGGGCTGCCCTGTTACCCACTGTAGTTCCATGGGTGTCCTGTCCCACCCATAGGCAGCTGGGAAAGCGCCCCAAGGGTGTGGCTGTGAGTGGGACGGAGGACAGAGATGCCTCTGTACTGGGTGGGTGGAGGCCCATGGCTGGGGGGGCCGGGCTGGTGGGGAGAAGGTTGGGTTTGAGGAGCAAATGCCCCTCCTCCTTGTACCCTAAAATAGCAGGTGGTCATTACTTCCCATTAAACACCTACTATGTGCCAGCCTCATGCTGAGGGCCTTGCATGCGTCATCTTAGTGAATTCTTATGGAAACCACCTCAGATGTCATTGTTGTCCCCACTTAACTGAGATGAGAAATGTTTTGCCCTTGTTACCTGGCTGGTAAGTGACCCAGCCGAAGTGAGAGCCCAGGTCTGTCTGACGCCAAAGCCCAGGATCCCTAGTCATCATTAGGGACCATTTCTGGTTTACAAAGACATGCATATAGTCTTTATATTTTTATATAAAAATATATAAAAGCAACTCCATGTATCTTGCCCAAGTTGAGAATTTAAAACATGTCAGGTGTTTTGGCCATGACGAAGTAGTCGGTACCAGACTTATCTGTCACCACAAACAACTCGAACACGGAACAAAAAATATGAGAACCAGCTGTTTCTAACACTGGACAACAGGTGCAGAGACAGAAGGCAAATAAGCCTTTGGCCGAGAGAACCTGGTGGCCTCACTGGGCTGCAGGGGACAGAGTTGGGAAACCAAGGAGGCCAAGGACTATGGACAGAGTCCTGGAGAGAAGGCAGCAGTGCAGTGGAACCCCCAAAATCCCTACAAGAGTCCACTTGAGCCTTTGGCTGAATACTGAACTGTGCATAAGCAGAGTAAGATTCCAGGAAGCCAGGGACCAATGGTGACCAGGGAGCTCTGTGAGCAGAGTGACACCAGAGTTCACACCAGGCCAGGGGACGCTGGAATGATGGCCACCGGGAGCCAGAATTCACACCAGGCAGGGGACGCTGGAACGCTGGCCACAGGGAACCAGAGTTCATACCAGGCAGAGAATGCTGGGATGCCAGCCACTGGGAGTCAGAGTTCACACCAGGCCAGGGAACGCTGGAATGCCGGCCACCGGGAGCCAGAGTTTACACCAGGCAGGGGATGCTGGAATGCCGGCCACCGGGAGCCAGAGTTCACACGAGGCAGGGGATGCTGGAACATCAGCCACCAGGAAGGAAGAGCCCTCCCTGACTATCTGTCACTGACCTCAGCTGCTTGGGAGTCTGAGGTAGGAGGATCGCTTGAGCCTGGGGAGGACAAGGCTCCAGTGAGCTATGATCAAGCCACTGTACTTCAGCCTGGGTGACAGACCAAGACTGTCTCAAAAAATGAATGGCTGAAAAATTTCCAAATGTGATAAAAACCCGTAGATCCGCAGATCCAAGAACCTCAAAGCAATGGAGAGTAAGTACAAAGAAGTCAAAGCAGCATATGTACAAAGTAGACCACACCACAGTACCTCATAATGAAATGGCTGAAAACGAGGGACAGAGGGAAAGAATCTTGACCACCCAGAATGTTCAGTAGATACCAAGAAGGCCATGTCCTAGGTGAAGGGCTGAAGTAATCCTAGGGTGACAGCGCCTCTAGACATGACCTAACGAAGAGGGTTCAAAACAAGTCCCGAAAGGACCAGGCTGATCCACAAATGCGTTAACTGCATCAGCATAACCCTCAACAGCCTTTTTTTTTTTTTTTTTGAGACGGAGTCTCGCTCTGTTGCCCAGGCTGGAGTGCAGTGGCCGGATCTCAGCTCACTGCAAGCTCCGTCTCCCGGGTTCCCGCCATTCTCCTGCCTCAGCCTCCCGAGTAGCTGGGACTACAGGCACCCGCCACCTCGCCTGGCTAGCTTTTTGTATTTTTTTAGTAGAGACGGGGTTTCACCGTGTTAGCCAGGATGGTCTCGATCTCCTGACCTCGTGATCCGCCCGTCTCAGCCTCCCAAAGTGCTGGGATTACAGGCTTGAGCCACCGCGCCCCGCCAACCCTCAACATTCTTGAAAAGAAGGCCAATAAAATCCAGAAACTGAAACAATTTGACATTTACAACCTCCAGCACTGAATGCAAAATTACTAGACATGTGAAGAAGCAGGAACAGGAACTTGTGACAGATAATTGGGAAAAAAATCAGTCAATAGAAACAGACCCAGAAATGACACGGATGACAGGGTTCACAGAGAAGGCCTTGAAAACAACCATCAAAAATACGCCCAAGGATCAACTGGGCGCAGTGCTGCACGCCTGTGATCCCAGCACTTCGGAAGGCTGAGATGGTGAGTTGCTTGAGTCCATGCTGCAGGCCTGTGATCCCAGCACTTCGGAAGGCTGAGATGGTGAGTTGCTTGAGTCCATGCTGCAGGCCTGTGATCCCAGCACTTCGGAAGGCTGAGATGGTGAGTTGCTTGAGTCCATGCTGCACGCCTGTGATCCCAGCACTTCGGAAGGCTGAGATGGTGGGTTGCTTGAGTCCATGCTGCACGCCTGTGATCCCAGCACTTCGGAAGGCTGAGATGGTGGGTTGCTTGAGTCCATGCTGCACGCCTGTGATCCCAGCACTTCGGAAGGCTGAGATGGTGGGTTGCTTGAGTCCATGCTGCACGCCTGTGATCCCAGCACTTCGGAAGGCTGAGATGGTGGGTTGCTTGAGTCCATGCTGCACGCCTGTGATCCCAGCACTTCGGAAGGCTGAGATGGTGGGTTGCTTGAGTCCATGCTGCACGCCTGTGATCCCAGCACTTCGGAAGGCTGAGATGGTGGGTTGCTTGAGTCCATGCTGCACGCCTGTGATCCCAGCACTTCGGAAGGCTGAGATGGTGGGTTGCTTGAGTCCATGCTGCACGCCTGTGATCCCAGCACTTCGGAAGGCTGAGCTGGTGGGTTGCTTGAGTCCATGCTGCACGCCTGTGATCCCAGCACTTCGGAAGCCTGAGATGGTGGGTTGCTTGAGTCCATGCTGCACGCCTGTGATCCCAGCACTTCGGAAGCCTGAGATGGTGAGTTGCTTGAGTCCATGCTGCACGCCTGTGATCCCAGCACTTCGGAAGGCTGAGATGGTGAGTTGCTTGAGTCCAGGAGTTCAAGACAAGCCTGGGCAACATGGTGAAACCCCATCTCTACAAAAAATACAAAAAATTAGCCAGGCGAGATACTTGGGAGACTGGGGTGGGAGGATCAATTGAGCCTGGGATTTGGAGGCTGCAGTGAGCTGAGCTCGCACCACTGCACTCCAGCCTGGGCAACAGAGCCACACCCTATCTCAAAAAAAAAATTTATCTATCTATCTATCTATCTATCTATCTACCTACCTACCTACCTACCTACCTCTTCAAGGATTTATAGGAAACCATGATCATAGTCAAAGGAGAGATGGAAAGTATAATAAGGAATCAAATGGAAATTCTAAAGATGAAAATATACAATGTATGAAACAAAAGATCTACTGGATGAGATTAACAGCAGATTAAACTACTGAGTAAACTTGAAGCCAGGATAATACAAGTTACTCGAACTGAAGCATGCAGAGGAAAAACCAGGTGAAAAGGAAGAAACAGAGCCTTGTTAACCTGTGAGACAGCATCAGGCATCAGGCAGTCTAACAATATGTGTAACTGGAGGACCAGAAATGGGGGAGGGGGAGGGGAGAAAATATGTTTAAAGAAATGGCTGAGCTCAGTGGCTCACACCTGTAATCCCAGCACTTTAGGACACTGAAGTGGATGGATCACTTGAGGCCAGAAGTTTGAGACAAGCCTGGGCAACATGGTGAAACCCTGTCTCTACTAAAAATACAAAAATTGGTTGGGCATGGTGGTGCATGCCTGTAGTCCCAGCTACTTGGGAGACTGAGGTGGGAGGATTGCTTGAGTCCAGGGAGGTCAAGGCTCCAGTGAGCCGTGGCTGGGCCACTGTACTCCAGCCTGGGTGACAGACCAAAGCTCTGTCTTATTAAAAAAAACAAAAACAAAAGAATGGCTGAAAATTTTTCAGATATGATAAAAACTCGTAGGTCCACAGATCCAAGAACGTGAAAATGAAATAGAGTAAGTGCAAAGATGTCAAAGCAGCACACATACAAAGCAGACCACACCAAGGTACCTCATAATGAAATGGCTGAAAACCAGTGACAGAGGGAAAAATCACAAGGGAATAAAGACAAAAATAACTGCTGGCTTGTCATCGGAAACACTGAAAGCTGAGAGAACTAGAACAACATCAAGAAAACAAAACTGTCAACCAAGATGTCCATTTCTCATGAAAATATCCTTCAAAAATGAAAGGAGAATAAAGACATTTTAAGGCAAATGCTGGGAAAATGCATCGCCAGTAGACCTATACGATAAGAAATGTCAAAGGAATTTTTTCAGGCTAAAAGAAAATGATATCAGATATAAATTCAGGTCTGCACAAGGAGTAGAAACCCACTGGAAATGGCAAATATGTCGATAAATGGGAGAGGCGTTTTTTCTGTGCTTCAAAACATTCCTTTTTTTTTTTCTTTTTTCTTTGAGATGGAGTCTCACTCTGTCACCCAGACTAGAGTGTAGTGGCATGATCTCAGCTCACTGCAACTTCCACCTCCTGGGTTCAAGTGGTCCTCCTGCCTCAGCCTCCCGAGTAGCTGGGACTACAAGCATGCACCATCATGCCTGGCTAATTTTTGTATCTTTTTAATAGAGATGGGGTTTCACTGTGCTGGCCAGGCTGGTCTTGAACTCTTGACCTTGTGATCTGCCTGCCTTGGCCTCCTAAAGTGCTGGGATTACAGGTGTAAACCACCACACCCGGCCCAAAATATTTCTTTAAAAGATCAGAGACTAATGTGAAAATAACGACCGTGTATTATCAAATTTATATGTAAAAGTGAAATATATTACAGTAAAAGCACAAAAGGCAGGAGGAGAGAATAGAAATATACCAGAGTAAAGTTTGTATATTTTACAGTGAGTATAATATCACTTAAAGATAGATAATGATAAAGATAAATACTGAAAACTCTAAATCAGACACTAAAAATTAAGGTGAGGAGCTATAGCTAATAAGTCCAGGGAGAAGAGAGAATTGAATCCTAGAAAATACTCATCCAAAAGAAGGCAGGGGAACAGAAACAACGACGAAAACCAGATCTGACAAACAGAAAACAAATAGCAAGATGGTAGCCTATATCTAACCATATCAATAATTATATTAAATGTGAATGGATTAAACACACCAATTAAAAGGTAGAGATTGTCAGATTGGATCAAAAGCAAGACCCAGTGATATGATGCTTATTAGATAGGGTGATTCAAATATAAAGAAACAGGTAGGATGAAAGTAAGAGGAAAGTAAAAGATATGCATGCAAATACTAGTCACAAGAAAGCAGGCATGTTTCTGCTAATAGTAGACAATAGCATATTTCAGAATAAGAATTTTCCATGGGGAAATATGTAATAATAAAGGATTCAGTTGGTCAAGAAGATAGTCCTATGTGCCTATGCACACAATAACAGTTTCAAAATACACACAAGAGCAGATGACCACTGACCAGTCTGAAAGGAAACCGGACCCACAGTTATAGTTGAAGGTTTCAACACTTGCTCTCAACAACTGATAGGAGACTAGATAGAAAAATCACCAAAGGTATAAAACACGTGACCAACCCTGTCAACCAACTTGACCTAATTGACATTTATAGAGCCCTGTATGGACTATGTGAACTCCAGAATTCATATTGTTTTCAAGTACACATGAAATATACACCAAGACAGACCACATGTTAGGCCATAAAACATGCCTGCATACATTTAAAATGACTGAAATCCCACAGAGTATGTTTTCTGACAACACAATTAAATTAGAAACCAATCACAAAATGATATCTGAAAAATTCTTAAATATTTGGAAATTAATGCACTTTTAAGAAACCTGAAGGTCACAGAAGGAATTGCAGGAGAAATTAGAAAATATTTGAACTGAATTATAATGAAAATACATAATATGAAAATGTGTGGACTGCCCTTAATGTGGTGCTTAGAGGGAAACTGATGACTTTGAATGCTTATTGGAAAAGAAGACATGTTGAAAATTGATCTAAGCTTCCATCTTTAAGTGAAAAAAAAACTAGGGCAAACTAAAGCCAAAGTAAATTAAAAAATAATAAATCGACGGAAATCAGTACCATAGACAATAATAGAGAAAATCAATAAAATAAAAGGCTACCTTTGAAAAGATCAATAAAATCGATAATACTAGATTACAAAAGAAAGAGATAAGGCTCAAATTACCAATATCAGGAGAGAAAGAGGGCCACTGCTACTGATCTTGCAGACATTAAAATAAGAAAATATTCTGAGTAACATTTTGCTAATAGATTCAATCGCTTAGATGAAACGGCCATGTTTTTTTTTTTTTTTTTTTTTTTTTTTTTTTGAGACAGAGTCTTGCTGTGTCCCAGGCTGGAGTGCAGTGGCACAATCTTGGCTCACTGCAAGCTCCGCCTCCCGGGTTCACGCCATTCTCCTGCCTCAGCCTCCTGAGTAGCTGGGACCACAGGCGCCCACCACCACGCCCAGCTAATTTTTTGTATTTTTAGTAGAGACGGAGTTTCACCATGTTAGCCAGGATGGTTTCCATCTCCTGACCTCATGATCCACCCGCCTCGGCCTCCCAAAGTGTTGGGACCACAGGCATGAGGCCATGTTCTTTAAAAGACACAAATCATCAAAACTGGCATAAGAAAAAATAGAAACTCAAAATAGCACTGTATCTATTGAAAACATACAATTTTATATTTTGTTTATTATTACTATTATTAATTTTTGAGACAGGGTCTCACTGTGTCACCCAGGCCAGAGTGCAGTGGTGCAATCATGGCTCAGTGCAGCCTCGACCTCCCAGACTCAAGTAGTCCTCCTACCTCAGCCTTCTGAGTAGCTGGGACCACAGGCATGCACCACACCCAGCTGATTTTTAAATTTGTTGTAGAGACGGGATTTTGTCTTATTGCCCAGGCTGATCTCCTGAGCTCAAGTGATTTGCCAGCCTCAGCCTCCCACAGTGCTGGGATTACAGATGAGAGC
The DNA here is from genome assembly GCF_007565055.1 of Rhinopithecus roxellana. NCBI lineage: Eukaryota > Metazoa > Chordata > Mammalia > Primates > Cercopithecidae > Rhinopithecus > Rhinopithecus roxellana. The sequence goes on from NC_044560.1 coordinate 22,628,249, forward strand.
CACTGCACAGGGCCTGTTTCTTATTTTTTTATCCCTAAACTTATGGTAAGAATCCTTACTTAAAAAACAAGCAAACAAACAAAAAACCTTTACACAAAGAATACTCCAGGCCCTAATGACAACACTGATGAATTCAGTTAAACATTCAATCAAAAGGAAGAAATAATACCAATCTCACATAACCTCTTTCAGAAACATGAGGAAGAAAAAACATTTCTCAACTCATTTCAAGAGGCCAGTATTGTCCTGACACGAATACTAAAAAGTCACAAGAAAATAAAAGTATAGACTAATATTCCTCATGGACATAGGTATGGAATTATTTTATAAAATATTAAATCCAGCTATTATCTAATCAGTAACATCTCATGATCTAGTGAGGCTTATCTTAGGAATGCAAGGTTGGCTTAATATTTGAAAATCAGTCAGTGGCCAGCACTTTGGGAGGCCGAAGCAGGTGGATCACCTGAGGTCAGGGGTTCAAGACCAGCCTACCCAACATGATGAAAACCCATTTCTACTAAAAATACAAAAAATGAGCCAGGCATGGTGGTGGGCACCTGTAATCCCAGCTGCTCAGGAGGCTGAGGCAGGAAAATTACTGGAACCTGGGAGGTGCAGGTTGCAGTGAACCAAGATTGCATCACTGCACTCCAGCTTGGGTGATAAAAACTCCATCTCAAAAAAAAGAAATTCAGTCAGTGTAATTTGCCACATTACCAGACTAAAGGAGAAAAATCATATAACTTTTCAATAGGTGAAGAAAAAGCATTTGACTCAACCGAATGCTTATTAAAAAAAAAATCTAGGCTGGGCGTGGTGGGTTACACCTGTAATCCTAGCACTTTAGGAGGCTGAGGTGGGTGGATCACAAAGTCAGGAGATTGAGACCATCCTGGCTAACATGGTGAAACCCCGTCTCTACTAAAAATACAAAAAAAAAAAAAAAATTAGCTGGAGGAGGTGGTGGGCACCTGTAGCCCTAGTTACTCGGGAGACTGTGGCAGGAGAATGGTGTGAACCCGGGAGGCAGAGCTTGCAGTGAGCCGAGATCGCGCCACTGTACTCCAGCCTGGGTGACAGAGCAAGACTCTGTCTCAAATAAATAAATAAATACAATACAATACAATAAAAATCTCAGTGATGTAGAAATGGAAGGTCACTTGCTCAGTGTCATAAAGGGTACCTGATAGCTCACAGCAGACCTGATGCTGGAGAATGGATGACTTTCTCTTTGGGATCTTGAGCCTGGCAAGGAAGTCCACTCAGCACTGCCAGTCAACACTGGCCTGGCTTGTGCAGTGAGGCAACAAAACGTAAAACAGGATGTAACAGTAACTGTCTTGTTCTCTCTGTCTTCTCTCTGTCTCTGTCACTCTGCAGGTGACCTGAACGTGATTTAGAGAACCCTGAAGTGTCTACAACTGCACATAAAATGGAAGCCCACCCTCCAAGCCTGTTCACTCCCCCGGCCCCCAGCCCACCACCTCCCTTTCTTTCTAGAAGAAACCACAACTCGGAATTTGGTATTTATCCATCTCATACCACATTTTTGTTCCCTTGCTATGGGCATATGTAACCATCAAAGCCTACAGCGCTGCTCTGTGTGTTTTTAAACTCTTTGAATGATATCAAGCAGAAAATCTGCTCAGAAGCTCTGTGCTGACTGGGAGGGGCTGGAAGTAGGCATACCCCAAAGGCCTGGGGCCAGGCAAGGCTGGGAGCCCACAGCACTGGCCCTCAGCAAAGCCAAGACCCTTTCTGCTCCTTGCCACCCACCCTTCCACCCCGCCCCATGCCCCCAGTCTCGAGGACCCACTGGGCTTGCTGCTGGTCAGCTTGTGCTTCAGTGGGGGAAGAGCCTCTTCAAGGATAGGATGACTGGCTGGCCTAGGAGTGTAGGTCTTAGGGTAGGGGAAGCCTGGGTGAGCCTAGGAGTGTAGGTCTAGGGGAGTGGGGAGCCTGGGTGAGAAGTGCTGCTTTCAGCTGCACCAGGGCCTCCAGGAACCGCAGCTCCACGATAGACCCCAGCCTTAAAGTGGGGATGGGCGGGACACACAGGTTTTGATAAATGAGGTTAATCGAGGCACAATTTACGTGCAGTAAAATCACCCTTTTAAAATGTACAGTGAGATGAGTTTTAATGAATGTATACCTGTGTAACCACCATCATGATACAGGATGTGTCCGTCGCTCTAGAAGTCTTGCTGTGCCCATTGCAGTAAGTCCCCTGGCCCTGCGCCCCCGGCGTGGATCTGTGCCCCATCCTGTAGCTTTGCCTTTTCCAGACGCCGGTTGCACAGAAGTCTCCAGCGCGTGGCTCCCTTCACTGGCACACTGGCTTAGAGATTCCGCCGTGTGGCTTTGAGGCCCGCACCAGCGGCTGTGCCGTCATTGCTGAGCGGTCTTCCTTCCAATGGATGCATCACTGTTTTCAGAGGCGAAGTGGACCAAAGGCCGGACCATGTGCAGAACTAGAGCACACACACTCAGCAATAAGAAAGTGCCCACCTGAACAGACCCCTCACAGAGAAGATCTGCGGAAGGCACTGAAGCAGTGGGGAGACACTCCACATGGCATCATTAGGCGGCTGCAAATTAAAGCCCCCGTGGGATGCTGGTACACGCCTGTTAGAATGGCCCAAATCCAGAGCACAGGCGATGCCACGTGCTGGTGAGGATGTGGAGCAACAGGAACCCTCCTTCGTGACTGATGGGAATGCAAAACGGTACAGCCATTCTGGAAGACTCTGGTGTTTTCTTACAAATGTAAACACACTTTCATCATAGGACACAGAAATCATAGTCCTTTTCACCCAAAGGAGTTGAAAACGTATCCAAACAAAAACCTTTATAGTGGCTTCCGAAACTTGGAAGCTAGCACGATGTCCTTCAGTAGGTGAGTGGTTAAACAAACTGTGGTCCATCCAGCCAGTGGAATATCTTTCAGTGCTAAAAGACATGGGTGATCAACCCATGAAAAGACATGAAGGAGGCTGGGTGCGGTGGCTCATGCCTGTAATCCCAGCACTTTGGGAGGCCGAGGTGGGTGAATCACCTGAGGTCGGGAGTTTGAGACGAGCCTGATTAACATGGTGAAACCCCATCTCTACTAAAAATACAAAAATTAGCCAGGTGGGGTGGAGCATGCCTGTAATCCCAGCTACCCAGGAGGCTGAGGCAGGATAATTACTGGAACCCGGGAAGCAGAGGCTGCAGTGAGCCGAGATGACGTCACTGCACTCCAGCCTGGGCCACAAAGCGAGACTCTCTCTCAGAAAAAGAAAAGGAAAAGAAAGTACCTGAAGGCATCTTAAATGGATATTTCTAAGTGAAAGAGGCCAATCTGAAAAGGCTACATACACACTGTGTGATTCCAACGACATGACATTCTGGCCAGGGCAATGCTGTGGAGAATAAAAAGGTCGGGTTGCCTGGGTTGCAGGGAGGGGGGGATGAAGAGGCAGAGCCCAGAGGATTTTTGAGGCAGTGAAACCCAGCTGTATGACACTGATGTGGGGAATCCGCGCCAGTCCACGTTGGTCAAAACCCATCGAATGTACTCCAAGAATGAACCCCGACGGGGACTGTGGGTGAGGACGTGTGGATGCAGGCTCATCTGCTGAGATGGGGGACGGTGATAATGGGGGAGGCTGTGTATGTGTGGGGGCTGGGAGCACATGGCCATCTCTGCACCTTCTGATTGATTTTATTGTGAACTAAAACTGCTCTAATAATGACATTTTATTTTAAAAAAACACCACCACTCTGGCTCACAGGCTGCAGCAATGAAAAGCACTAACGTCTGCCACAGCGAGCCCCCAAATGGCCAACACTTGATGAGCAACTGGCGGCCTGCCTAAGTTTTGTCCCCACTTCAATTCATATTCCAACTCTTCACAGGCCCCTCCCTAATCCCGAAGGACACCTGCTTCTGGTCAGCCGCCTCTAGCTCCCCAGGCCAACAGCCTCCATCGGGGCTCACCTGGAGCCTTCCCATCTCTACCCTGAAGCTTCCCAGCCCCTTGCCTGCCTTGGAGGCTCTGCCATGCAGGCCATGGCGGCCGGCTCTCTTGCTACAGCAAGCTCTGAGTAAGCGGCCTCTGCCTGTTCTCATTTGGAAGGTCTTTGTTCCTTTGCATAGTCCCTGCAGGCACCAGTGGGTGGATGTTTGGGTCCTTTCCGGCTTGGGGCTGTGATGACAAGGCTGCTGTGGGCGCTGGTGCACAGATCTTACATGGATGAGTGCCTGCTATTCACTGCGTCTTAAAGCTGGACCCTGCTCTGTCCTTGCCTCTCTGACTTCCTGGAGCCTCCGGGTGGCCTGATGGGCTCAGGAATCCAGGACCACGTACCCCAACGCGGGACAGAGGAAGAGCCAGCCCCCTCCCTCGGGCTCTTGGGTGGGCCTCGGTGCCTCTTTGGGGTTCGGATCATGCCTGGGCTCTGCTTGTCATCTCAGAATTTCTTTCTCTTATTTCCTGGAACTGGGGGAGTGAATTCCATCCGGCTTCCTTGTCCTGAATGAGGGCCAAGGCTTGTGGGAGACATTGTCCCGCCGCGGAGAGCCCGGACCCTTCCATCAGCAGGGATGGCAGCCGGGCTCAGGGCTGGTGGCTGCCTCTATCCCAGAGTCCCCCTTGAGCAACTTATGCTGCGGGACACCCTTCTCTGGGCACCTCTGTCTGTACAAAAGCCACCCTCGTTCTGGCCATTTTACCCTGAATGAGGACACACTTTGATTTTTGGGAGGCTTTTGCTGCCATGAGAATTAAGGTTAATGCTTCTCAAAATAGCTTCTCTGCAAATAACTGACAAGCTCACTTGGCCCAAAATGAATCTGAAGGGGAATTAAAAAGCATCTCTTTTCCCAGAAAACAGATTCCTCATTGACACATTTTTTTTTCTCCTGTTGATTTTTCCCTGTTTCCAAAATGGAGCCTTTTTCCTCCGTCTTTTATGCGAGGAACCGGCCGCAGGAAGACAAAGTCCACTTGTCAGCAATATTCTGTGAGTCTCTGTTCTCTTTCCCTCTGGGGTCGCCCTGACAATAGGGCCATTATCAGATAGCTCCCTTATTCCATAGATTTTTCCTCTCCCCTCTGGGGCTAATGAGGAGAAAGTTTGCCAGGCTGAACAAAGATGGGAAGGGTTTTCACTCGTGGAGCCCAGGGTGGCCAGCTCCAGGGAAGAGCCATTATGAGGAGGTTGTGTACTGTCATTCGATTGCTGTGAGTGACTTTTGGGAGCAGGGCCATCCATCAGTTCTGTGATTCACATAATTTGTCCTCTGAGAGCGGAAACGTGTTTCCCAGAGAGAAGCCCTTCAAGCTGTCTCTGGGCCTCAGGCTCCCGGGGCCAAGCCCACATCTGACTGAGGGGGCTTAAGATCTCACCGACGCTTCGTGAATCACATCGGGAAGGGAAGGAACCTAGAAATATTGAAAGGCATTGCCCCTGCTAGTCCAGCACTGTGAACACTTCACGTGGTGTTGTTAAGAACATAAAAATGCTCAACACCCCAGACTCGGGTCTGGGATCTTGTTCTGAGATCAGCCTCTGCCTGTGCCCGTTTGGCTGCCACCAGGAACTGCCGTTGAGGACCCCAGCCCCCCCGCTTCCCTTTACCTACATTAGAGCCTTCTCTGGCCGCTCAGTGGACTTGGGGGGCCCTGGTGATCCCAGAATCCATGCTGAGTAATGGCCCTCACAGCAAGCCACCGATTCACTCATCCCATCATTCATTCATGCAAGCAGCCTTCTCCCAGGCATGGGCCCCAAGCCAGGCTTTGGGGACCGAGAGATGAATCAGGGTGCCCCCAGGAGTCCTCACAGCCCCAAATCCAGTGCATGTTGTATTTTTGGACTCAGTGGACGGAGGCTAAGGGGTACCCTGCGTGACCTGGGGTCTGAAGGTACCAGTCTACGGGAGGCTTAGAATCCCTGAGCACTTCAGCTGTGCTGGAGGAAGCTGAGATATTTCCCTGCCTGTAAAAAAGCTGCCTACAGCTGCCTCTCCTTACACAAATGCAAAGGGATAGATATGGGGGTGTCAGACGGGCAGCCCAGGGCTCTTGGCGTGTGGAAGAGGCGCTGCCCAGCCCCCTCCCGTGTGGTCTGGCAGGTGGGGAGGATCTCTTGCTGATGGTATAGGTCCTGGGAGTTTGGGGCTGCCCCCTGGGGACTGGAGTGGCTGAGGAGGGTGGCATGGAAGGGTCAGGGGTAGGGAGCTTCAGGGAGTGGGGAGGGGAGGCTGCAGGCAGGAGGGTCTGTGAGGTCTCAGGCAGGTGAGAGGTTCCCATAGGCATGGCCAAGGCGGTAGCTGTGGTAGTGGCTGATGTGAGCAGGTGTCTGGCACCATAAATGTCAGTTTTATAATCAGCCCGGACCACTCTCAAACAGGGGCCCTTGGAAGAAGATGCTGCTGGGAGATGGTCGAAGGCCCACGGTGTTGACGCCGAAGCAAGGCTGTTGACCGCGTGTGGGTAATGACTGCCCACCTTCCCGGAACCCCAGCCAGGTCTGTGTTCCAGGCACTCAGGGATAAGGGAGGGGAGAGGTGGAGGGGCACAGCTCCAGAGGCCTGGCAGAAGGGAGCCCAGGAGACATTCAGAGGCCCTGGGTGGGAAGCCAGGTTGCCTGGGGGACATCGGTTCACCTCTGTGTCAGCAGGGAGCCAGTGGGGACCTACATGGGTGAGACTGTTTGGGGCGATCCTGGTTGGGGAGGCTGGGCTCGGCCTGGCTGGACATTCCCCTTTGAGGTTGACCCACCCTAGGCTTCTGGGTCAGGGTCAGAGCAGAGTTGGGGTGGGGGATGGAGCCTCTCCCGGAGACAGGAGGGCCCCAGGAAGGAATCCCAGAGAAGCCCCTGAGGAGACTGGGTCTGCTCCAGCCCCAGGGCCTCTGCTTCCCACCCCCTACCCCATGTAGCTGTCCCTTGTCAGGACAGTGTCAGGCTGTGTGAGGTGCTGGTGGACACAGCTTTCAGGGAGGGCTGACATGGGGAGGGCCACCCTGAGGAAGGGATGGGTTGAGGACCGGCCTAGAACAGAGGCCCCCAGACCCCAGGCCATGGCCAGGACCCGTTCTTGGCCTGTTAGGACCTGGGTCGCACAGCATGGGGGGAGCAGCGGTTGAGCGAACCCAGCTTCCTCTGTGTTTACAGCCGCTCCCCATCGTCTGCCTCATCGTCTGCGCTCCACATCCTGTCAGATCAGCGGCAGCGTGAGATTCTCATGGGAGCGTGAGCCCTATTGTGAACTGTGTGTGAGAGATGTAGGCTGCTCGCTCCTCATGAGAATCTAATGCCTGATGATCGGTCAGTGTCTCCCATCACCCTTAGATAAGACCATCTAGCTGCAGGAAAACAAGTTCAGGACTCCCACGGATTCTACGCTATGGTGAGTTGTAGAATTATTTCATTATATACTCTAATGTAATAATAATGGGAATACAGTGGACGATATATGTCATGCACTTGAATCAGCCCCAAGCCATCCATCCCCTGGTCTGTGGAAAAACTGTCTGCCATGAAACCAGGTGCTAAAAAGCCTGGGGAATGCTGCCATGGAAGGTCGGTTCCCCCAGTACCTCCAGTAAGGAATGCTGCGTCCCCTGGAGGCCTCGGGGCAAGGCCTGTGGGGTAGGCCCTGGGTCCTGTGCACCTGGAGGCAGTCACAGCTGGGGGACACGCCTGGAGGCTGCTGCATCTGTAGGCCATCGTGCTTGGTGGAGGGACACGCCTGGAGGTCACCGTGCTCGCTGCAGGGCTGTCCAGGGAGTTGATGCCTTCCTGAGCTTATTGTTTTCTGGAAAATGGGAATAGCCAGGAGTCTGCTCTGGAAGATGGAGGGAACAAAGCTCCAAGGGCATCAGGGCCTGGCCCCGGGACTCCTCAGTCAAGGCCAGGGAGCCTGGACCTCGGCCAAGTCCTGGCTTGCTCCTCCTCTCCCTTCTACACGCCTGGGGCCTCTCCCTCAATGAAGCTCGCGGGCACCGAGGCATAGAAAAGCACACAGATTTATTGCATATCAATCTCATGTATAAATTCATTGGAGCATTGGAAAGATTACATTTGGTATACAGTCCTATTCTACAGCATTAACCTCAAAATCAGCTTCTCCTAGGCCTTCTCTTAAGGAAATGTCTCTACACAAGTACATTTGTCTTTATCACAAGCATCAGAATGAAATTTGCAAAGTTGTTCTTTGCATGATTTCCTACACTTCATGTCTCATTTCATTCTCCTCCCACAGCGATTTCCGTATTAATTGGGAACTGTGCCTCTTTTGCGTCGGCAGTTCAGGACTCCTAGTCTCGGACGTAGATCCTAATCACATATTCAATAAGTGCATCTACAGAATTTTCCTTTTAATAAAAATTTCACCAACAGACACGATAATGACTGCTACGCAGGAGTCATGCACAGTTTACTTATAGACAGAGCAATTTACAATCAAGGGGGACGTGGGGCGAGCGCCAGCCTCCTTCTCAATGGTCTTTTTAAACATTATATGAAAACCAGACATTTACATTTGATTTCTTTTTCAACACTGTACAGTTCTAAAAGACAAGACAAATCAAAACAAAACTAAACCAAATCTATCATGTAACAATGGCAAAAGGTGGCGGGCGGCACAGGTCTGTGACTCTGCGAGGATTCTCTATATAGACCTTAAGGGACAAAGTCCGTATACACACACGCTTTAAATTACGATTCTGACACCAGGGCACAGCATCCCTTGTGCTGAAAGAGAAGTGGCAATGCACGTGACGCCGAAGGCAATTGTTAGAATGACTTTTGTTCACAAGTGAATCGCACGTTTGGAAACTCAAGCTGCCTTTTATTTATTTATGTAGTTTTTTTCCAAAAGTGGTGATACGAACCAGTGACAGAGAAGAACAAAACAAACACAAGTATGGAATGGAAGGAGCAGAGGAACTTTTCTCGGAAGAACGCAAGAATGTTTTCGTCACAGTATCACTCATTGCTACAGAGACACAGTTTCATGGCTTTTGATACCCGGCTGACCTCCACTGACCAGGAGCAGCTACGTCCTGGCATCCCTGGCTGGGAGGGGAGCCTTGCCCTCCCCCCCAAGGCTGCAGTGCAGGGGCGAGCTCTCCTCTCCCTCCCCCAGGACAGCACAGTGAATATAGCTCAGTAGGTTTCAGTCACTTGGGCAGGGGGACGGGACAGAGGAGCAGGGGACCACAATCCAGTGCTTCGAGGCTTCGAGTCTAAAATACGTGATATGTATTCAGGCAAGTGCTTTGCAGACACTCACAGGGAAGCGGAGAAGGCAGAGGACACCAGGGCCCTTGGAATCTCCAGGGCTGGACTCTGGGGACGTGGAGGTCTTGGCCAGTCGGGGTCTGGATGGGACAGCTGCATGCATGGCCTTGTAAAGGAAGGCCTCTCCAGCGGGGCAGTCTCTCAGGCCACGCCATGCCCACCCCAGCCACTGCTCCACACCCCAGGGCCCCATGCAGGGTGCAGGGGATCATCCTCTGGGTTGGAGTCAGTGACATCTTGGGTCCCCCTCATGAAGGGTCTGCCGGGCCCACAGAGCAGCCACCCCATGGGCCCAACCTGGGGATGAGGGCAGGAACTGGTGGGGAAGTCGGCTCGCTGGGGGCTGGGGTCTGAGGAGCAGCAGAGGGCAGGTGCAAGGAGGCCTCCTTCGGAATTTCTGTTTGGGGGATGGGGGTTGACAATCCAAGGAGTTAGCATTGGGGCAGCATTTAGGCTGAACGGAGGGGCCCTGGACCCCTGGCTTGCAGCCCTGACCCTGGCCACCTGGCCACAGACACAGCCAGTTGCCTTGTTGAGTCCCTGTCCATGCTACACAGCTACATGGGCCCCTTACAGTGTGGTGACAGTTGGAGGCCAGAATCTCTGAATTCTCACACCTGGGCCAGGCTCCCTGGCTCATGTCATCTCTGGGGACCAACACTGCTGGGCAGAGCAAAGCTGGGAGGGCGAGGCTCGCTGGGGCCTGGGGCCACGCTAAGTGTCGGTGCCATGTTTTGGGGTGCACCAGCCCAGGAAATAAGTGCTGTCTTTGTCAGGGGCTCTAAGAACAGGGCCTCCTGAAAATGCCAAGTGCTGGGGCCTGGGGGCTGGATGCTCAGGAGAAACTGGGCTTGCTATCATTTTCAGGGGGACAAAAATATATGACTTAAAACGTGCAACCAGGACTCTTGGGAAGGGTGGCAGGAAAGAGCGCCGAGAGAAGACAGGATGCTTAGGAAGACAGCTGAAAACGGCGGGATGGGACAGGGGGATCCGGAGAGCAACGGTAAGGGTGGCCCTCATCGGTTCTGCTTCTGCCGAAAAGACACGCTGAGGACTCCATCCGTCCGAACGTCCCACTTCAGAGAGATGGGGCCGTATTGAAAAAAAAAAAAAAAAAGCACACACCTTACTCTTTCGCAGAAGAAATCATATAATTTGAGTTTACAGAAATGGGGTGTGTATGTCCGAGGTTGAATTTTTACAAGAATCCCGTCTAGATCAAGGAAAACTGGAAATTCCTATGCGGTACCTGGTGGGTCTGACCCAGGGGATGTTGTGGAAACGCATAAGGAGGCCTGAATGGTTGTGTTTGCAGATCCTGAATCCTTCCCGACACGCCGGCTGGCTCTTCTGCAGGCAGCTCCCCCGCTGCCCCGGGGGGCCACCCAGGCCGCACGTGGCCCCGGTGCACGCACAGGTGGGTCTCGTCTTGTCAGATCTCGTCTCGTGCAGATCTGGTGTGGGAGGGGTCCCTTTCACTGTGATACATCAGGTCGAGCCTCCTGCAGGAACCTCCCCATGGCAAGTCTTCAGTGCAAGCCTGGACCGCCTGGCACCCACAGCGACGATTGTCTTTTGGCCTGGAGCAGCTAAGACATCTCCTGTCACCGCTGGGGACAGCTTGAGATGTCCACGCATGACACAAACCCACACCAAGGCAGCTTGCACCACTCCTGTTTGTATTTACGCTTTTTTTTTTTTTTTTTTTTTTTAAGGGCAACGTGGGCATTTTTTTTCTCTTCTTGTTGGGACACTATCATGATTTTTTCTTCCAAACAATACAAGAAATAAATAGAACACTTGTCTTAAATGCAAATGCAACTGAAACGCAAATTTAACAAAAACATATGATTGTCTGGTAAACGGCAGCAGGGACAGCAGGATTCATGGAGGGGACGGGGGTATTTGGCACGTAAAAAATCGCCCCACTCCCACACGACACACAACCTTATTACACGGTTTTGGTCCTTCACCAGATACTTATATTAACATTATTTCTTCACAATAAGAATGTCTAATGCCAAAAATACTGTTAAGGAGGAAATAAAATAAGAAAAGAAATGAATTAGAAAAAATTACAAGTTATATACAGATTAAGGTAAATTCCATCAGGGAAAAAATTATTATTTGAAATTGGCCCCTATGGGAATAATTTAAAGCCCATCCAAGTGGGGAGGAAGTTGCATCCCAAGAGACAGAGGCGGCCGGGCCCCGGGGGTTGTGCTGTCTCTGCTCCTTGCGGCAGGTTCCCCCGACGCCCTTCCGTTCTCAAGCTGTGTCTCACCAAGAACACACAGGAAGAGTGATGTGGTGACTGTGTCGTCCATCCAGAGTCTCAGGCACAGGTACGGCTTGGTGGCCCGGAGCCATCCGCTGGGATCACTCCTCAGGGCAGCCACGTGGAGGACACCGGAGAGGCTGGGGTCAGGTGGGAGTTGGGAGACCCAGGACATGGCAAAGGCCCTGCCTTCAGAAGACAGCGGTGGGTTCCGGCATGGGGTGGCCAAGGCAGGGACAGAGGAGGGAAGGAAGATGGGTGCCCGGCCACATCTCTGCACGGTGGACCCGAGCCATTGGCCCTCGACTTCCCCAAACAATTGAGGGGTCTTAGGTGGGTGCCTGTGGATTCCTCTGAAGGCCACGTGGCGGCCTTTTCCATGTCACATGATGGCAGGCATGCTCCCCATCCCAGCCTCGGGCAGGCCTGCAGCCCAGGGCACCCTGTCTAAGACTTCCTCAGCAGTCTGCACGGTTCGCGGGTGTGGTCCCATGCCTCTTGTTCTGCCTCGGGGCACCCAGCGTCACCTTGGCATATACAAATAGGGACAGAGATAGAAAATTTCTCCATTATCTACAGTATAAAGAACACACCCAGGCACAGTGCAGGTTCCCAGGCAGACTCGGGTTTGCAAATGAGCTCAAATTTCAAAGCAATGCAAAATTACTTTTAAAAAACAATTTGCAAGTCATTTTTTGATTTTTAAAAAATACTGTCTATTTTTAAAACCACATGCTTAAATAGACTCTGTAGTCAATACGATTACCAAAAGGGTTATTCTTGTCATTTCATTATAAAAATCATTTGAGTGATCTCTCTCTTTTGAGCACACCCGTCTATCCATTCCCTTCTGCGACCCCACGCAGGCACCCAGCAGTGGCCACCAGCTTCTGTCTCAGCGGAGCGTCCACCTGTCCACGGGTTGATTCTGTGTCTCAGCGGAGCGTCCACCTGCCCACTGACTGATTCTGCGAGGCAGCTCTGTTGGCTGTCTTTGGACAGCCGCCTGCAGGGCCATCACTGAACAGTGTTCTCAAGACCAATCCTTGGAGATGGTGAGATTCTACGGCTGCTTTAGGGACTTTCGGGGTCTGAATTTCCACTGGAAAAGTCGGAATGAAACATGGTGGGTGGGGAGGATGCTGAGGAGTGGCCACACGCAGGGACGGGGTTCTCCAGGGCCCCGTCCGCCTTCATCCTCTGCGGCTGGTGCACTCACTCTGGCTGCCGGCCCCCGGCTGCCCAGCCCGTCAGAGGTGGTTGATGGGGTGAAATGCTCCAGACTCCGACGTGGTTCCAGTGATGTTCAACCAAGCGTCCAAAGAGCCCTGGGAGGGGGTGTGGAGAGGAGTGTCTTCGGAAAGGGACAGCATCATTGCATATGCCTGGCGGGGAGGGGATGACACACACACAGGACAGGCAGGTGAGCACGTGGGCAGGGCGGGCCATCCCAGACAGGCAGCGCATGGGCAGGGCGGGCTGTTTCACACAGGCAGGTGAGCGTGCGGGCAGGACAGACCGTCCCGGGACGGCAGGGCCGAGTCTCATCTGTTCCCAGCCTCCCGCAGCCCTGGCCTGGCTCAACCTCGCCCTGGTCCACGGCGGGAAGAGGGAGCAAAATGGACTAAGAGACCCATATTCTCTCCGCAGCCTGGAAGAGGAAGACATGAGCAGCCGTGACAGTGGGAGGGAGGAAGGCCACCCTCTGCTCTGAGTGATGCCAGGACACGGGGGTGCCAGTGCGGGGCCTCCTGTGTACACCAGCTCCCTTGGCTGCTTTGGGGTCCTCACCCTCAAAGCCTCCTCTCCTTCCCACCCCTTCCCCCTAAGTTTTCTCCACTTGGTGATCAGCTACAGACACCTGTCTGGTCTAGGAGGGCCCTGGGAACTGGGGGTCAACAAGAGCCACCCCTGCTGAGGGCTGCCTGTTTTGGTGATCGTGGGGACACCAAAGAGCTGCCTCTGGGACAGGGACGTGCAGCATTTCTGGGCCGATGGGATTCTTAGGAAGTGCAGGTATGTTTCCAGGCATTAGCTCAAGGGACATCCTTCTGCCCCCAGCACAGGGCAGGTAGGGATGGGACTCGGAGAGCGTCGTGTGTGGGTTAAGGAAGGTGGGGAAGCCCAACACTGTTCCACCCGAGTTAACACTCCAGACAGAATTAGTAAAAAGACAAAGACAGACAAGCAGACAGCTTTTGCTGAGACCTGGGGCGGACCTGTTTCCTCTGGGAGGGCTGTAGAGAGCTGAATGAGACCCCCAGTCCCTACAGACTGGAGAGATGCGTGGGCAGGGCCCTGGGGCCATCTGCCCTAAGGAGAGAAGCCGAGAAGCACCTGGGGCCAACCCTGGCGCCCTTGCTGACCTCATAGCTCCAGCCAGGAAGCAGAGACCGCCTGGCTGGACAGCTCTTCCCGTGGGAAAAGCCGGGACTGCAGGCCACTGGGGCCCAGCTCAGAGAGGGAGGGAGACGAAGGCGGCTGGGCGGGCCGGAAACCTGCTCACAGACCTTTCCCACTGAGGACCACAGGAAGGTGAGCTGCCCGTGTCCACGAGTGAGGTCCCTCATGAGGGTCCCGCCAGGGTCATCGGCTCTCAGCCCCTCCCCGCTGCACCCCAGCTTGCGGGAGGGCGGTGGTCACTGGGGCCTATCTGGAGGATGCAGCACAGGGGCGTTAGTAGTGATCAGAGCTTCCCCAGGCCTGGGAGGGCCACGGCGGGAGGTGAGTGCTGGCTGTCCCCTGGCTGAGGAGGCCAGGTGGGGTGGGGGCAGGGCTCTGGTGGGTACCTACCTGGTTCTTAGCCTGCCTGCACAGTGTATGTTTTAAAGTCTCAGAATCTAAGGTGGAATTAAGCACATCTTTAACTTCAAATGCTTCCTCAGCTGCTCTGCGGAGGTCCAGCCCCTTCCCAAAAGTCGGCATCGGCTCCAAAGCTAACAGACCGCCTTCATGGTCCTCAGCACACCTGCACCAATGACCGGGGAGAGGGAGGGCCTGCTGTTAGCAGCCTGGCCTTGGCCGCCTCTCTGATGCCGCAAGGCCTGCTCCGGGCCTGCATGCACGCCACTGCATCCTGCCAGCCACATGCACAGGGAGACAGACACACAGACACACAGACGCCTGGACGGGAAGCCACACGGATGCAGGAGAGTGATGGACAGAGGTCAGGGAGCGGGTGAGTGCATGCATACACATCAGGCAGCAGGCAGGGGGCTCAGATCTATCGAGTGGAGGGTGGAGAAGGAGGCTTCAATGCTCTAAGACCCCAGGCAGCTCCGAGAGGCCCGGGGCTCCCTCTCCCGGGACTCAGGGGCAGCATCCAGGCTGGGGAGGAAACGCCACCTCCGAAGAGCCTCCCCAGGGGGATCTGGGAATGCTGGCAGTGTCGCCCAAGCCTGATACTGGCGGCGAACACTGAGGACATGGGGAAGTGGCTCTGGCCGGCACAGAATAGTGGGTGCTTGGCCCCTGTGCCCACGGCCCTCTAGGGGCTGCACGCGCTGTCCCAGGCTGACGGGCAGCTCTGCTGCAGGGCCGGGGGCCTCCTTGTCTGCTCAGTGCAGGGAAATGCTTTCCCCTCCACACTCTGCTTCCAGCCTCCAGGGCCCCTGGGGGTGGGTGGGGGGCTGAGAGCCCCTGACCCTGCTGCCCCTGGCTCAGCCTTGCCCTGGCCTGTGTGCAGGAGCCCTGAGGTGGCTGTGCTGGAGTAGGGGCTGAGCCTGGGATAGGCTCACGAGTGGTTGAAGAGGGAGGTCCCCCTCCTGATGGACACCCACGTACCCCCCTTGCCCCGTCCAGGAGCACACGGCTGCCCCCACCTTCGGGTGTGGTCGAAGCCCACGGCCAGGGAGGCGGGTGGTTCCTCATCCTCCTCATCCTCATAGGTGGCCTGGGGTTCAGGTGCGGGGGACACCGTGTCGTCCTGCGACTTCCCGGCCAGGCTGTCCTCATCGTCCTCCTCCAGGTCATCGTCATCCTCCTCCTCCACGTCCTCCTGCTTCTCGCTGGCTAGGCCTGGACACTGGGAGCTGCCGTCCACGTCCTGCATCTCCGGCCTGAAATGACACAGGAGGAGACTGGCCAAGTTCAGGCGTCTCTCTCCTTGCCATGGACCCCCAAAGGCTGGTGACTCAGCTCTGCCCCCACTGCCTCCCCCAGCGACCCGCAGCCCCCTTCCTGAGGGAGCTCCCACCGGTCCCTGGGTCCAGCCACTGACTCTGCAGAGTGAGAGGCACGGAGGCCTTGGGGCGATCCCAGGAGAGGAGGACAAGTGCTCAGGGTGGTGGGGGCGGGGCAAGGCCCAGCAGCAGGGGGCTGTTGTGGCTGTGAGGACACCAGGGCCAGGCGGTGTTGGGGAGGAAGAGGTGGGCAGTCCTGTGGGGAAGCTGGTCCTGCACTGGTGCGGGGACTGGGCACTGCACGAGAGGCACCCTCAGGACAGACTTTGGGGGGAAGGATTTCAGGCTGACAACTTGAGGACGTGAGCATTGGCCCGAGAGCCGGGAGCCCCGGAGGGCTCTCTGGGATCTGGAGAGTGAGGGCCCCAAGCCTGTTGTCAGCAGTCTGAAAGCACCAGGACAAGCTTGCTTCAGAGCCTGAGGGGACTCTCCTGCAGCCCAGGGCTCTCCTGACTTCCCCCAGGGTCACTGCAGCCTGGCAGGACCCCTCCACTCCGGTTCCTCAGTATTAAAAAAAAGAACAAAGTGTGCATGGGCGTGGCTGAGTGTTCTCATTTCTTTCAGGAAGAGCCACTAGAGTTTGGCTCATCTTCATGTTCATGGCCAAGAGCTGTGTCTTGGATGGGCTGGGCCCCAGGGGAGCCGAGGGCCCCCGGGTAGGTGCTGGACATGCTGGTAGACGGGCCCAAGCAAAGGGCAGGGCATGCAGTTCCTGGACTGCCCACGCCCAGAGCCCCAGGGCCACTCTTCCTTGTCCTCACTCTGCCTGGGGGCAGTGCCCTTGCCGCCCTGGGAGGTACCCACAGTGCGGGGGAGATGCAGGAGTCCTGCTCTTGGCATCCAAGCAAGAAAGCGACAGCGTCTCCCAGTGACTGACCTCCATGTCTCAGACTCGCCTGTGTGCACAGGAAGTGGGCTTGGGGAGGCTGTAATCTCCTGGCTCTCCACAGATGCCATGTCGCTATCTCTTGTCTTTCTGCCTTCCAGGATGGACAGAACCTCAGCGGGCTTCAGGGCTTGAGGACAGTTCCTCGGTCCTGGTCGCCTATGTTGGGTGCTGGGAGCATCTTGTACACACACCCATCTCCTCAGCCATGGAGCTGCTGGGATCTGGGTCCTGGTTCTCACCCTGGTTGTTGGTGAGGTGCCCTTGGGTGGGGTTGTCTTTGGGGCCTGTGTCCTCTCGATGACCTGAGGACATGCCTCTCCCTGTTCACTCTGAGGACGGGACGAGATGGCGCAGGGTGAGAGCCCAGGCTCATCACATGGGCATGTGCCGTGAGATCTCACCTGGTGGCCCCACATGGGTTTGCATGGAATCCCCGCCAGCTGGGGGCAGGGGCTTTGCCCTCTTTATGTCTGCTGCACACCCCCGATGCACAGAGTATTTGCTTTCCAGTGTTGGGGAGCGGAGTGTCCGGCTCGGACACAGAACAGGGCCTGGCGGCTGGTTTGGCTCCAGCAGGGAGGACAGTCAGTTTCCCAGAGCTGCCCAAACCAAACCCCACAGTATGGGGGCCTGAAGCAGCAGCCGTGGATGCCTTTATAGCTCTGAGGCCAGAAGTCCAAGATCCAGGCGAGGGCAGGCTGCGTTCCTTCCGAGACTCTGGGGGAGAATCTGTTCCTGGCCTCTCTCCAGCTCCTGCTGCTGCTGGCCCTCCTTGGCCCTCCTTGGCAACCCTTGGCCTTCTTTGGCTCTCCTAGGTGACCCTTGGCCCTCCTTGGCCATCCTTGGCGACTCTTGGCCCTCCTTGGCCATCCTTGGTGACTCTTGGCCCTCTTAGGTGACTCTTGGCTGGGAGGTGCATCACCCTGACCTCCGTCTCCGTTTTCCCTTGGCCTTCTCCTCTGCGTGTTTTTCTCCACGTTCTCCCTTTTTTCAAGGCTGTCAGTGCCGCTGGATTGGGGCCCACTCTACTCCAGTGTGGCCTCTGCTTAATCCCTCCTTAAAGACCTTATCTCTGAAGAGAGTCCCATTCTGAAATACTGGGGGCTGGGACTTCCACCTGGGAATGTTGAGGGACATAATTCAACTCAGGGGTTTGCTGGGCTGCAGGACCAGGACGTCCGACAGGCATGGACCCTTTCTGACGGCAGATGGCAGGAGCTGGTTCCGCAGGAGGCCCAGGGAACGCCCTGCCACCCCAGGGACTGGCTGCCTATGTCCATCTTGCCCTATTCTCATTTTCGACAGTGACGTGGGGGCTCTCAGGACAAGGCCAGTTGGACCTGGGGACCTTGCCTCTGCAGGACGGGCCTTCTGAAGGCCTGGGTCTGTGACCAGCTATGCCCGTATGTTCTGAGGTGTTGAGAGCCTCCCTTGTCCCCATCCCTAGGGCTGTGAGGAGCAGGGCATGGTGGGCCTTGGCAAAGGCGATGGGGAGGCCCAGCCACACCTCTTTCTCCTGAAGACAGCCCTCTGTCCTGGTGGGTCTTCTGCAGTATGGCCGGGCTGCCATCCTAGCTTGGGGAATGGGGGCCTTGCTGCTCTCCAGCTGGTTCAGCCTCTGCACACACTCCTGCTTCTAGGCTCACCCTGGCAAGGATGCCATCGAAGAATCCTCACTTGTTCCTCGCCTGGTCTTACTCTGGGAGCTGTAGTTTAGGGGATCATGCCTGGGGACAGGGCTGTGGGGCATAGGTAAGGCCTGGCCCGTGGTGCGTATGGGTCTGACACGCAGCTGCAGGGAACATGAATAGCTCCCGTACGGCTGTCTCAGCATGGCCAGAGCTGAGTTCCCTTCAGGCCATTGTTCCTGGAGCCCAGCGGGGAATGCAGGGACAACGTTGGGGCTGCAGAGCAGGTGGGGTTGCAGCAGGGTGGAGGTGAGGCTTTTGGGACCATGGCCCATGGCCAGCTTCTCCCCCTGACCCCTCCTCTGAGCCTGCCCTGGGCTCTGATGGAAGAAGATGCTGAGGGCCCTACAGGCGAGCTCACCTTCCTAGGAGGGGCACAGATTTGGAATGTGGCTTTGCCAGAGCCAGTGTCCAACTGCCTCCTGTGTTTA
This sequence comes from Rhinopithecus roxellana, assembly GCF_007565055.1. Taxonomy (NCBI): domain Eukaryota; kingdom Metazoa; phylum Chordata; class Mammalia; order Primates; family Cercopithecidae; genus Rhinopithecus; species Rhinopithecus roxellana. The sequence continues at coordinate 22,647,016 of NC_044560.1, forward strand.
TTTCTTGGACGCCTCTTTCCAGGTACCCCCACTCTCCTGAAAGCAATGACAGGAAGACACAGCCCTGCCCTGGAGGAGCGACTGGGCTCTTAGGGAGCCCGGGTTTCAGGGGGATTCTTCCTCACCTGCTGGAGGTGGTAGGGAGTGAGCTGGGCCCTGCAGGTACACAGCCTTAGACCACCCATGGCCAGTGAGATAAGAGCTCGGGCTCTGGCTCCAGGTTCTGGGCCTGAGCAAGGCACCTCACTACTGTGGGCCTCGTTTTCCCTTCTGTAGAATCGGCATCACCCCTCAGGCCTCTTACAGTTTGGAACATCTTCGGTTCTCTGCCAGCTGGCCTGGCTTTAGCTTTTACACAGGAAGCAGCTCTGCTAGGGTGTCTGAAGGCTCCCCCGGAGTAAGTGGGGCACATGGAGCCCTGATATCCCAGGTTGCACAGAGCACGCACCAATATTCCTGGATCTGAATTCCACCTTGTTCTGCTCTGTGTGTTTATATGCACATGCGCACATGCATATACATGTGTCTCTATGTGTATGCACATGACTGTCCGTCACGCATGTGTACGTGCACACACTGTCCATGTGCATGTACTTGCATGTGTGCACATGCATGTGTGTAGATCTATGCAGATGTTTATGCATGCACATGTACACATGTGTGTGCATGTGTGTACGTGCATGCCTGTATTTGGGCACCTGCATGCACCTGCATATGTATACACGTGTACACATGTGCATCTCTGTGTGCATATGTGCATGTGAATGTGTACATGTACACGGGGCATATACGTATGTGCATGTGTGTGCGTGCATGTGTATTACATGTGTACACATGTGTATGTGTGTGCATGTGTGTATTTCAAGGTGAAGCATTTTGGTTTGGGAACCTTTAGTGCCTCAGATTAAATCAAAATGTCCTTGAGTTTCAGAGGCACAGCGAACTTGTGGCTGGCTTGGTCATCTGGCTAGTGTTTTGCGCACATATCTGTTAACAGTGAGGTCAGTAAGCCCAGGGGTGCTTACTCTCATGACTCTCCAGGTGGAGGAACTGAGGCAGACAGCACAGCTTCCCCAGGTTCCCAGAGCCTGGGGGCCTCACCCTCTGTGGTGAGGCCCCCACTGTGCCTTTCTGGATATGCCAGGGGCTGGTGCTGGGGTCCTCTGAGGGTGGCCATGCAGGGCTGTTGGCCAGGTCCAGACCTTGCCCAGCCCGAGAGAGTTTTCTTACCGTTTCTCTGTTCGCGTTGATGCTTGGTTCATCTCACTATTGGCAATAAAGTTTCTGATTTCTGAGAAATAAGAATCTTCTTTCTCGTCTAAAAGTGCGTGGTTGTCCGACTCTGAGGTGGGAGAGGAGGCGCTGGTCCCTAGGTGGTTCGTGAGGACCCCGGGGTGCTGGCTCACTGCGGAGGGGAGAGAGCGTCAGGCGGTGGCCTCTTGCTGAACCCCTCCCTCCATGGGGCAAACCAGGCGCGAACAGTGCACACTTGGGGTGCCCTTAGGGAGGCAGGTTTCTTAGGGACACTGGAGAGCTCTGGGTTCTCTTGAATGACTACGGTTTGAGGGGTGCCTGTTGGCTTCCTGAGGTATTGTCTGTGGCCCTCTTCCCTGCCCGGTGCCCCCTCCCCTCCTCTTCCCCTCCCCCTCTGTGGGGCCTGCCCGTGTGGGTGGCCCACCTGGTGCATTCTCATGCTCGTGCTTCTTGAGGTGCCGGTCCAGGTTGGTCTGCTGCCCGAAGCAGCGGTTGCACAGGTGGCATTTGAAGGGCTTCTCCTTGTTGTGGATGTTCCGGACGTGCCGCTGGAGGTTCGAAGAGATGCTGAAGGAGCGGTCGCAGTACTTACACCTGGAAGAGGCACACACGCTCCTCAGCGCAGGCTCTGGCTCTGCCTGGCAGGCAGGGCCACAGAGGGTGGGGGGAAGGGAGCTCGTGTCCCTGCCCCGTGCCCCGTGCACAGCTTTGCCCCGCCGTGTCCCGGAGGCTGCTGGATCTCCCAGCTGGAGAGCCAAGGGCGTCCTGGGGAAGTTGTCTCTAGAAACAGCCCCAACTTCAAGAAGTTCAAGGGCCGGGCACAGTGGCTCACGCCTGTAATCCCAGCACTTTGGGAGGCCAAGGCGGGCAGATCACGAGGTCAGGAGATCAAGACCATCCTGGCTAACACGGTGAAACCCCGTCTCTACTAAAAAATACAAAAAACTAGCCAGGCGAGGTGGCGGCGCCTGTAGTCCCAGCTACTCGGGAGGCTGAGGCAGGAGAATGGCGGGAACCTGGGAGGCGGAGCTTGCAGTGAGCAGAGATCGCACCACTGCACTCCAGCCTGCGTGACAGAGACTCTGTCCCCCCCAAAAAAGCAGGGGTTCATCCGTCTACTGTTCTGTGGGTGGTGGATCCCCCGGAGTGTGTCCCATGTCCCCTGGGCAGGCGGTGCCCCCGACCTTCCAGCGTCTCCCGTCCTCTGTTGTCTGGTTCTCCCTGGCCCCCAGGCCCCGGGGCCCGCAGGTGGCCGCCGGAGGATGACGTGCTCCTTGCAGCCTCCGGAGGGCGGCCTTGCTCCATGGAAGGACACACGGCCGGCCAGTCTCCCAGGGGGAGGGTTCCACAGACCAGCACCCAGACCAGCTCCCTGTGACCTTCCTCCTCCAGCCCTCGAGGTGGCTGGGGGCCCCTGGGCAGGCCCCACCTCACTTGGAGCCTCAGTTTGCCAATCCATTCATGGAGGGCTTGGGGGCTGCCCTGGACATTGCTACCTGGTGGCTGCCTCCTCTATTAAGGACACAAAGACCACACTGGCCCCTCTGGGCACTGCCAGCTCTGGGCTCGGGTTATTTTTACTCCCCCAGGGTGGGCAGGGCTGCGGCCAGCCTGCGCCACGCACACGGGAAAGGTGGGATGAGACCCCCTTCCCCCATCTGGCCTCCACGGCATCAGGCAGAGCAGGACTCTAACACCCTGAGCTTATCAGAGCAAGGCCTTTTGCTGCTGGAAAGTCATCATAACGAGCGATCAAGGAGGGCTGTGTGGGGAGGCTCCCCCTCAGCATGGGGCCCTTGCCCTGGCAGTGACCTCCACAGCCACACGTGGTGACCCTGCAGGCAGGAAAAGGGAGGGTTGTTCTCTCTCAGTTTAGAGAGCGGGGCTGAGAGTTAGGGGGCCTGGGCAACATGTGCATTGAGCAGCAAGAAAATCACGCCTGAAACGAACAGGGGGAGCTGGGCGTGAGCTAAGGAGGAACCCCACGAGCTCTGCAGAGGCACGTGCGCTGCCTCTGTGAAGACACAGCCTCCTCCCCGCGGGGCACCCAGGGAGGGCAGGGCTGGCTGACTGACAGGCACCTGGCTGGGCTGGGCGACGGTGAAGGGAACCGTGATTGCTTGGTTTTCAGTTGCACGTATGTGCTTGGCGTGTGCATGTGTGCCACGCCTGTGTGTGCACATTTGTGTGTGCTCTTGGCTATCAGAACGCCCGCCGGGGTGCTTATCTGATCCCAGAGGCACACACACACTTGAACATTCTGTTTATATGATCATGCATTTTCATATTTTGAAAACAAAACAAGCTCCATGATGTCCACAGTACAGCGGAAAGTCCATCCGCTGCGCAGGGTCCTGGCAGGGGGGCTTGGCAGCAGCCAGAGACCAGGCCAGGGCCTCTGTGGCAGCCTCTGTGGAGGCACCAGGACTGGGCAGGGTTTGTTCACTCGAAGGGGGCGTGGCTGTTCTAAGCACAGTGGCCTTCATTCCCACAGAGGACAGGACTCCAAGAGGCCCCACCCCGCCCCAACCGGTGCTGGTAGCCCGCTCCAGTGCAGCATACGGGTCATGTGCCCTTGTCACATGGATGGGGACGTGCCTGGTGACACTTGGGAGTCCTGGCCTACCAGACTGGGAGGGGCTGTGTGGTTCAGCCTTCTCGGCGCGGTGCTGCCCTGTACAGGAGGGGCCTAGACTGGTGTTTGCTACCACAAAAGCCTGGCAAGGGAGTCTGACCGCCATCAACACACCCGCAGGGGCCGCCCCGAGGCAGGAAGCTTCAGTCTTGCACCTTCCGGGTGCTGCCGCCGGGCCCGGGAGCTCAGTGTTCCCCACACGGAGGGGCTGTTGCCGTGAGAAACTGTCCTGGGAATCTCAGAGCCTGCGAGTCTCCCCGACTACCCATGCTGCCTGGCAGAACCTAGGAAGTCTGTCTGATAATGGGCCCCCTAGAGAACGGAGGCAGTCCCGGGAGAAGGGCCCTCCTCTCCCACACCTGGCCATGGCATTTCCATGTCCCACCCACTTCGCCCCCAGGGCTGCCCTAAGGCATCGTCCACTCAGTTCCCGAATCTTCCAACTGTTGCCAGAGGTCAGGCTCACTCTGGCCTCTTCCACGGGAGACAGGCAAAGAACCATTTGTGATGGAAGTCCCCAAGCTCCCCCGAAGTGACCCTCAGCCTTCTCTGCTCCTGAACCCAGGGACCCGGCCTGTGGGCTTCTCTGGGAGCCCCTGCTCCTCCCCAGGTCAGCTGAGCTGCCTCCGGGTACCCAGGTCCCAGCCACTCCTCCCGCAGCCCAGTGACAGGCAGCGCCCTGGCTTATACCGGCCATCCACAAAGCCTGCCCTGGGCGGTGCTGCAGTCTTGTTTTACTCGGCCTGTGAACTCACACAAGAGTAAGGTCGAGGATGGCGCCCTTTCGGCAGCTGGGGTGGAGATGCTTGGGTGCCCCCCTACCCGACATGTCCCACACAATCTCCGGGAAAGGAGGGATTTTACACCCCCAAATGCATTTTCTCACACCTCCCACCCTGATACATCCTTAGACTGGAACGGTGGTGCCCGGCCCTGGGACCACCCTGCTTTTGAGGCTGACAGACTGCCGAGAAAGGACACACTGGACCCTGCGTCTCCAGCCCAGATGCAAAGCACCTGTCTGTCTGAGCATTCAGGCCCTGCTCAGCCAGAGGCTTCCCACCCAGTTGGGGCCATGTGCCCCTCTGGCACGTGGACGCAGCCCAGTCTGTCTGCCTGCCTGATTGTCTGTCTGCCTGCCTGATTGTCTGTCTGCCTGCCAGTCTGCCTGCCTTCCTGCCTGTCCGTCTGCCTGCCTGTCTGTTCATCTGTCTGTCCGTCTGCCTGTCTGTCTGCCTTCCTGCCTGTCCACCCTGCCTGTCTGCCTTCCTGTCTGTCTGCCTGCCTGTCTGTCCATCTGTCTGTCTGCAACCTGTCTGTCTGCCTTCCTGCCTGCCTGTCTGTCTTCCTGCCTGTCTGTCTACCTGTCTGTCTGCCTTCCTGCCTGTCTGCCTGTCTGTCTGTTTGCCTGTCTGTCCAATTGCCTGTCTGTCTGCCTGTCTATCTGCCTGTCTGTCTGTCTTCTTGCCTGTCCGCCCTGACTATCTGTCCACCTACTGGTCTGTCTGTCTGCCTTTTTGCTTGTTTGCCTGCCTGTCTGCCTGTCTGCCTGTCTGTCTGCCTGCCTGTCTGTCCGTCTGCCTGTCTGTCCGTCTGCCTGTCTGTCCGTCTGCCTGTCTGTCCGCCTGCCTGTCTGCCTGCCAGTGTGTCTGCTTGTCTGTCTGAATGTGCGCTCACACACAGCTCATTCAGTTCCTGGTTTCTTTGGAAATGCAGCAACCTTTGCAGAAACTCCACCTAATGGCTCCTGCATAAACCCTAGCAATTGGGGATCCCAGGTAAGAAATGGGATTGGAAAAGAAGTTTGTTCATGAAACTGGAGAGCAAGTCCCTTGTGTGAAGTTCTGGGGCCGGGGAGAGCCACGGACCGGGCTGTGCGTTCCATTTGGTTGCGGAGAACCCTGAACGTGGCCCTCTCTTGCTTCTAATCTAAATAAATGGCCCAGAGAGAGAAGTCCATTTGAAATTTAGGGAGGCCGCGAGCCCAGGGCTGCAAGGGAGCAGAGTTCTCCAAGCAGCTGGGGTCTGCGTTGTAAATAAGCTGACAAGCGGCTGGTGAAATTGATGGCCTCACTGTGTAAAATAACACGCCTGTGAGCTCCAAAAGGAAGGAGAACGTGCAGGGTAGCCTGGCCCCAGTGCACTGCGGAAGGCCTTGAGAGGACCTTGCTGTGACACTGCCTGCCGCACTAACAGGGGAGCCATTGGCAGGGGGACAACAGAGCATGGGCAGGTCAAGGGGAGGTGGCCAGGGTCCCCGAGCCCCTGAGCCCTGGGCAGCGGCATCCTTCCTGGGATCCAGTGGGGTCTCCTGCAACCACTACAGGGGGAACTGCTTTTGGTGACTGTAAAAGTGAGGGAAGAGGAAGAAAGAAGGTATTCTGAAACCCAGCAGTAAAAATAAAACAAAAGGAAAGGACAGGCACGGGCCACCTGCAGCCCCCGATGGAAGCACAACTATGCCTCCCTTGCATGCTCCAGCTTCACACAGAAGGCAGGACTGAGTCTGGGGGGATGACGGAAGCACATGGCAGACCAGGGAGCCAGCAGCCCTGAGGCGGGAATCTCGGGTCCCGGTAGGAGTCCTGGGCAGCCCGAGCAGGCTCGCATCCAGGGTGTGACTCCAGGCTCCACTGGGCATCGTCCCAGAGAGACCTCTAGGCCGGCTGTCAGGTTGAAGACCAAGGAGCAGCCCCCTTCCCCATTCCCATTTCAATGTTTATGCTTCTCCAACCCAAATTCCACAAAGCTTACATGCTTTATTTTTATTTTTAAGAAATAAGAGTGACATTAACTGAATCTCACCTTCCCACTTCACTCAAAGACCTCGAGGCCAGGAGAAGCTAGGGGCCAAGTTACCTCCAGGAAATGTATTTGGTGCACCAAAGGCTCTGTGTTCCCTACCTCAGGGCTTTGAAACACATTCTGAATGATTTCAGGTCATTTGAGGCAAGGACCTAAACGGAAGAGGCTTCCAATGTCATCTGGTTTGATTACCCGATCGCTCTAGGCAACCCATGAGAAGCCCACTTCCTCTTGCTTGCGTGGGGCTGCGTCAGCCCGACCTCTCCAGGGCACACACATACGCACATGCGGCGGGCACACGCGTGGGTGCTGGCACCGGGAAGGGGCTCACACTGGGGTGGGCATGGGGGGCTTGGGCTCCTCTTGGCAGGCTTCTGGGGATGGCCGGCACTTTCCCTCCTCCAACTTAAAATCCTTCTGATTATCAAAGCCAGTCCAGAAACCAGATTATCAAAGCCAGTGGTATCAAAAGGAAAGCTACACGCTCCAAACCCCTCGGCACAGACCTGCCTTGAGCCAGATAAAGTCAGGATTTGCAACACAAACTTGCAAAGCAATTATTGTTACCAAAGTCGAAACTCACAGATTGGAGAGAGCAAAAGAAATCAATGATAATTAAATTCTTCTATAAACACCACCCCGACCCTCTAGGGGCTCCTAGCACACAACGCTGTCCAGAAGTCGGCTCTCATTACAGAAAAAACACACAGCTCATTTTCTGGGAGGGGACCAGACCAAATAAATCTTTCTGTTGCTAGCCTTTGTTAAGTTGTAAGTCACTATTTTTTGAAGGGTGGGCAAGGGGGAGACTGTGAGTTGGGGAGGGCTGTGAGCATTGAACAGATGACCTATAAGTCGTATGAGGTGTCATTTACCCTGCGAGTTGGGACACAGCCCTGGAGCAGCCGGGGATGCTTGCTCTGTCTCAGAGTGGGGGTCAGTGACCAGAACATGTACAGGTGCCTCAGCTGGTCTCCTTCCCCAGGGATGGAGACACAAACGGAGTCCCCAGTGCTTGCATTATCATGTGGTCCCTCTAGCTCTGTGTGGCCAGAGGACAGAAATCTTATGCCGTCAACTTAAGCCGTGTGAAACACTCTTTATCCCCAGTGGCCTCTGTGAACAGACACACCCTGCATGTGTCACTAAACCAGCCTTGGCAGAAAACCAGCCTTCCCTCCTTCGCCTCCCAGTTACCATTGTCTGGGGCTCTCGCTTAAAATGCCCACTCCCAGGCACTGACCCTGGTGATTCATGGGACATCTCTGAGCCTCAGGCCCCTCATCTTTGAAACGGGATGACAAGCCTGTTGGGAGGGTGTTGTGAGCCCCAAATTCAATGCCTTCCCCATCCTGATGAGCTGTGTGACTGCTTCTCTGCAGGTGGCAGCCAGCTCCTCAGGTGAGAGGAGCACAGGGGGATCCTGGAATCAGACGCACCGCTTCCCATCCAGGCTGTCCCTGGGACCCCTTGGAATCCCTCGGTGGACTCCAAGTGGGGGGTGGGGGCCCACATTTGCACAGAGTCCCACCCTGCCTTTAGCCCACTCCCTAGCCCACCAGGGGTGGGGGTGTGGGGGCAGCTATGGCCGTCGTGAGATGAACGGAGTTGGGCTGGGGTGGGGAAGCTGAGGTTTTCTCCCATGTGGAACCTCTGGGCCGTGGCTCTGCTCAGCCCTGCTCTGATGGGGATCCCCTGCCCCAATGGACACCCTAGGGTGGCTGGAGAGCTGCTCCCTCACATCCTAGAGAGCCAGGCAGATGCCTTCCAGAAGGTTCCTGGGCACCTCCTGCCTCATCCTCACAACATCCTGGTGAGACCAGGAGGGGAGGGCCAGAGTGACCAGAATTGAGCACCCAGCCCCGCCCACTGCCTGCTCACTCCAGCAGAGAGCCCTGGGAAGGGCACACTGACTCCTAGAAGTAGGTCAGCAGTGCACGGAGGCAGGTGGCCCCACCCCACACCCGGCCCAGGCAGCACCTACCTGTACGGCTGCTCCCCAGTGTGCGTCCTCAGGTGTCTGGTGAGATTGGCTGATCTGGGGAAGATCTTCCCACAGTACCTGGGGTGGAGGGAGGTGGGAAGGGTGAGGGAGGATTAGGGCAGGTTCACAAGGCCATTTCCCAGAAATAGTTTCATGCTAATGCTCGGGGTCTCACACCTGATGCACAGGTGGGCCCATCCCAGCATCCCGGTTTCAGTCTCTTCTACAGCCCTGAAGCCCAGCCTCGGTTACAGAGCAGCCTGCCATGGGCCACAGGAGTAGACAGACCAGCCCCTGCCCCCTGAAGCAACCTGGCCCCTCAGTCTGGCATTGGACAGCTCAGGCTCCAACAGACTTGGACGGGCCTGCACCAGCACAGGGTGGCTGGGAGGGTATCATCCTGACACTGCAGAAATTGGCTGAGGCTGTAGCACTGGACTGCCCATCCCTCCAAGCGCTGAGGTTAGTCACTGACCAGCACACCCCAGCCTCAGCCTTCCCAGTTTAGGCTGGGCTGAGGTTGCATTTTCTTGAGCTCACATGAGCACAGCATGGCGTTAGGCAGGGGAGGCCACCCATGTCACTTATTTGCAAAGCATGACCTCAAGCAGATAACCAACTGATTATGGTGCTGTGTTTTCCTGTGGCCAGGACTCTGAGTTTTTCCTGGAAGCATAAGTTCACAGCCATAGGTGTGGAATTTGAGCCCCAACAGGGCTGTCCCAGCAGCACCCCAGGCCCCTCACCTGCATGTGTATCGCTCCTTGCCCTTCCTGAGGACGGGATCAGAAAGCGTTGAGGGTGGGGACCGGAAGTTGAAGTGGTGGTGGGGGAGGGGCTGCAGGGAGCTGCCCGAGTCGGCCTTCATGGCTGCAAAGCTCTCTAGCTTCTCCGTCATGGTCTCTATGGCTGACATCTGTAGGCATAAGAGTGGGAGGTTATGGACTCAGCTGACTCTCCCCTGTTTTCAAGGGCATGCACTGCTGGGGGTTCCGTACAACAGCATATCTTAGGGTGCTCAGGTGGGCGCTGGAAGCAGCAATGGTCTCCTAGTATCTTCTTGGACCCTGGGTTGGATTCTTACACCTTTCTGTAGCCAGCCCTGCTCTTTTCTTCCCTGAGTCCCTCGTTTATAGTTTAAGGTCTTGCCTGCAGGAGCTGAAACTGACCTTTAGCAACCAGCCTCACTGCCTGGTTTGGGCGGCACCTGAATGAAACGGATAGCTGATGTTTATGATTACCCCTTATCTGACCCAGGCCGGCAAAATGCCCAGCTGACTTGACTCCTGGCCAGCACTTCTGGTTGGCTAGTTTGGGTTAAATGCAGAATTACATTTAGTTTAACATCAAACATTTTATTTTTTAGTCTTGAAACATTAAAATAGCAACCTGAATCTCAGTTTAAAACATAGATTGTGGGCCTGCCAAACCACTGCCACCAAGTGGTGGCATGCCACAATTGCAGGCAAAGTTCTAAGGAATTCAACAGCCTCTTTAAGACTTAATCCCACAAAGGAAATATTCAAAATAATAATGCCAAATGTCACATGACACAGGGCAATTTGATATGGGCAATAGGAGCTGCCTCTCTGCTCCCTAGAGATGCCCAGAGCTTGCTCGATTAGGAGAGTGGAAGCATGGGATTGGTCATTTTCACCCAGTGGGCAGAGCTCTGATCAGAATACCAGACTGTCCTGGCCCCACTGAGGTCTCCGATAATAGTGACAGGAGAGGGGAGGGGCTGGGCTGATGGAGCTGCTCAGTGTCAGCCCCGCCTCTCCCAGCTCCTTTTCTCTTTGAAGATAAGGAGTAGCTCCCAATGGAGAAGGAGACGGGCCACGCTGTGATACCTGCTGTGTGCCAGGCTCTGTAGGGGGCTGCGTAGGGGCTGAAAAGGAAGAGTGTTCATCATCCCATGAGGGGTAGCAAAAGGCAACACAGGGAACAAACCCGGGGCCTCCACACCACACACCCAGCCCGCTGAAGGTGGGGCCAGCATTCTCAGGGCCCAATGCCTGACTCACAGGGCCCTCCAGACACCTTTGCTAAACAGGTATTTTCATAGCCCGCCTCCCCTGGGAGCTCCCAGAGAAGGGGATGGTGAGGGAGGGCAAGGGTGAGGCAGGAACTGATAGAGATGCAGAGGGAAGGGAGAGCTTGGGGTTCTCCGGGTGCTAGTGTCACTGGGAGGAACTGGCCAGGGTGTGGGTTCTTGGCACCCAGTCTCCACGGAATGGGTGTGGGGGTGAGGAGAAGGGCAGGTGGGGACCTGCCTCATCCAGGGCCCTCGTGTGGGGCTCGCTGCCTCTGGGCAATGCTCAGAGCCAGCTCCATGTAGGTGACCTGCCCATTTATAGCAAGACCCTGGCCCTGGCTGCCCACTGGCAAACAAAACTATCCCATCACACAGCTGGGGTCTCTCAGAGTCCAAGTGCTTGGCACTCAGCTTTTCGGAGACCTGCTTGCCAGGGACTTATCCAACCACTGCTGGTAGGGAGCAGAGGGCTTTCTACAAATGCTCCCGGAGATCACATGACTCCGTGGTGGGGACGTTTTGCTATTTGGGGAACAACTGACTGGTAATAATAAAAATACCCAGAAAGAAATGAACAAGTAGAAACTCGTGTCCATCCACAGTGGCCGAGGCTTCCCCTCTGGCCCCTTCCAGCCCCACCCAGGCCGTGGAGGTCAGGCTTCTCCCGCCTCTGGGAGGCAGGCATGTTCTCATCTTGATGAGAACCAGCGATGGGCAGATGGAAGCTGCCTTGCTCTCTGAGCCATCAAGTGGACCTCACCAGCCCGTCCGCAGCCTGGAGCAGCGGGACTGAGGTCTCTGTGGGACATGGCCTCTTGGGCTTTGTCGAGGCCATTAGTAACTGGTGCCTTCTGCTCGAGTGATGGCCCAACCTTAGACCATTTGGTGACTTATTAGTCATCTCTCTCTTCCCACCCCCACCTCCTGGCTCCGGGCTGCAGGGACAGGCAGTGGGGGTGGCAGGCCTGTGGGGACAGCAGGCAGGAGGGACAATGGCAGCTGCCCCCTGCCAGGCTCCCTTCCTCGGGCCTGGGTGGGCCTCTCCTGCCTGGCTTGTTCCGCCCAATCAGATATTCCCGGCCTCGATCCCCACACAAACACAAACACAGGATGCGCCTGGCTGGCTCGTGGCTCTTTCCAGCCCATCCCGAAGAAAATCAGGGGAAGTTATTAACCAAACTCCACAGCCCCGGGGAAACAATGGGAGGCACTAAGTTTAGCTGTGAACTCAGCTTGGGCGCAGGTTTCACAAACCGGGGGTGGGGGGCCCCGTCCACGGCGGGCTCAGCCTGGGCGCAGTTTTCACAAACTGGGGGTGGGGGGCCCCGTCCACGGCAGGGAAGGCCGAGAAACAGAACAATGCCCCGGCCTGGTCTGTGGTCTGTCAGGGCCAGGGCCACTGCACGACCCCTAGAGTGCAGCCCTCCAGGTGCAGCCCACAGCCCTGCGGAAGGGGCCAGGCTCCCAGCAATGAGACCAAGTCAGTAGGGGACAGGAGATTGGGGAGACTCTGCCCTGGCTATGCTGCCCACTCACTATTTTGCTCCCAGGATGTGGCCTCAGGGGCAGGCAGGAGCGACTCCAGGCCTGGCAGGTTCTGCACCCGCCTGTCCGGACTGAGGGACCTCTGGGTCTCTCTCCAGACCCCTTGCCCACCACCTCCCTGGGGCCTGGCTCCATGCCCCTCCCTGCATGCTCAGGCCCTTCCTCTCTTCTGGTCCATTTGAACACACTCAGGTCCTGTGCACCCCGGAGAGAGCACCCACGCTGTGTCCTGGGGCTGCCCCCTGAGGCTGCTCCCCTCACTCACAGTCCCTGCCCTCCATCCTCCAGGCTCTGCCCACGACTCCAGTGACGCTCCTTCTCCCTCGGAGCCCAGAGCCAGGGGTCAGAGAGGTCCCTGGGGTGGCCCTGTGAGAATCGCTCTCAGTCCTCAACCTCTCCAGCCTACAGTGATCTGAGGGGCCACAGGGAGAGAATCCTTCTCTGCCTTTGAGGACGTCTGTGCGTGGTGTGGCCTGGATGGGAACTCAGGCTCCAGCCCGGCTGCTGAGCCTCAGCAGCCGGGCGGTGGGGCCACTGGAGTGTGGGTTACAGGGCACCCTGACCTGCGCTGAGGACGTACCTGGGGGTGGAAGAGCAGTGGGGACGGCCGCAGGTACTTCTCCTTCAGGGCTCCCACGGGGTCCGTGACCTTCCGCTTTTCTACCCTGCTGGACAACAGCACAGAGGGTTACGTACCCCACCGAGCCACCCGCCCCACAGAGCTGCCCACCCCACCTGTCCATATGCCTGGCCAGTCACAAGGCCATGGTGTGGGCCTCGTTGGGGCTGTCCCAACTTTGACCAGACTCCTCTGTCGGCCTTGGGGATGTCGGGGGTCCAGCCCACCTGCACCCCTAGACGGACCCTTCCTGTTACCACTTGCCCCTGAACACTCTTCCTCGGTGGTTCCCAGACACCTCCCACACCTCCAAGTTCCCCTTGAGGGCCTTCAAAGACCCCTGGTTGCCAGCACCCCTGCATGTCATGGGTACTAAGCCCCCACTGCCAGCACCCCTGCATGTCATGGGTACTAAGCCCCCACTGCCAGCACCCCTGTATGTCATGGGTACGAAGCCCCCACTGCCAGCACCCCTGCGTGTTCTGGGTACTAAGCCCCTGCTGCCAGCACCCCTGTATGTATGTCATGGGTACTAAGCCCCCACTGCCAGCACCCCTGCGTGTCATGGGTACTAAGCCCCCGCTGCCAGCACCCCTGCATGTCATGGGTACTAAGCCCCCGCTGCCAGCACCCCTGCATGTCATGGGTACTAAGCCCCCGCTGCCAGCACCCCTGTATGTCATGGGTACTAAGCCCCTGCTGTCAGCACCCTTGCATGTTCTGGGTACTAAACACCCGCTGCCAGCACCCCTGCATGTTCTGGGTACTAAGCCCCCACTGCCAGCACCCCTGCATGTCATGGGTACCAAGCCCTCATTGCCAGCACTCCTGCATGTCCTGGGTACTAAGCCTCTGCTGCCAGCACCCCTGCATGTCCTGGGTACTAAGTGCACGTGGCTGGAGTCTTCTCTGAAGGCCCTGTGCACCCTAGCCTCCCTCCCGCTAATTGGTTGGTCAGCCCTGCATGAATGGGGACCACTCTGACGGGGGTCCCTGGACCTGCTCACAGCGGAGCGTGGCTCACACTGGAGGCTCAAGGCCTCCTCCCCTCCTTCCCTGACTCAGCCCTTGGCACACATGGGGGTGCTGCCCGTGTGTGCTGATGAACGTGAGTGACCAGCAGGTTTCTGTCCTTGGGAGGTCACCAGGGGCTTCCTGTGGCACCCGGACAGGGGCCTGTCTAAACACCCTCCAGGGCTGCTGGAGATTACAGCTCCAGAACCTTCCCCAGATGCCAGTGACAAGCCTGCTCATTGAATCACAATACAAATCTCCTGTGGTAAACAGAGGCGGCGGGCAGAGCCATCCGCTGGCCCTCCTTTGGCCTGGTGGCTCTTGAAGGTGGCCTGCTCGTCTCTGTCTGCCTGGGTCTGAGGGTTATATTTGGGAAACTCTTTCCCGTCACTGAGAACGCTTTGGTAAATCTGCCGCCCTACTCCGAGACCCAGCACGCCCAGCATGTCTAGGACTGGCCGCTTTTGCTTTATTCGGACGGGACTTGCTCAGGGTTGCCTGCCTGTCTCCTTACATGGTGAAGCGGAGAGCACAGAGAGAGGTGCTGGTGGGGTGAGGACCCTCTCCCCAAGCCTGGCCCTACTCTCCCAACCCACCTGCATTCTAGGGAGGGGCAAACCTGCCCAGAAATTAGGGAGTGGTATTAAACTCGCCTCTCCCCAAGAGGGGCATCAGAGACATGGGGCACTGGTGTCTAGAAAACTAGAAAACCCTCCAATGCTTCTTCCTCCCTGCCTCCTTCTCCCCTCCAAGGACCATTGGCTGCTTCTCTGATTCCCCTGGGCCGCCAGAAAGACGTCGCCTCCCCACTCCCTCTGCTTCTGTGGCTCCAGGGGCAGGAGCGCACGAGGAGGGGCAGGAAGCACTCAGCCCAGGCGCCTCTGACTTCTGCAGGTGGGGGCTGGGGAGATCTGGACCAGAGACGACAGCTGGAGAGAGGGGTGGGGAAGGGTGGGGGTTGGAGCGGGGTGGGAGTTACTGGGGATAGGAGGGGTCAAGGCCAGCAGTGTGATGTCTCAGTGGTCATCAGTGCAAGAAAACCGCACGTGTCTGGGAGCACCCATCCTGGCCTCCCAAACACGGCCTGGGCCAGGCACCTAGCTCAGGAACAGACGAGCCAGGCATCCTCCTGAGGGGTGCAGACCCCCCCAAGAACAGGGGCTCTTCCTGAAGTCAGCAAAGGCCAGGGGACGACCTTGGAGGAGCTTGAAAGAGACACCACCATGCACTGAGCCCGCCCAGCACTGCTGTGGCCCCGCCCCAGGGAGAACCAGTGAGGCTGGGGTGCTGAATACCTGTAGATGGGGTCCATGAAGAAGGGCGAGGGCTTGGCGTAGTGGAGCGGGGGCTGCTGGGGCAGCCGCGCCGGGCACACCTGGGGCAGCCCCTCACTGACACCCAGCTTGCGTTCTCCGTAGACGTGGTTCTTCCGGGGCTCCCGCCCGCCACCATTCTGGCTGGCGCGGGCCCGGCTGCCGATGCTCAGGTCCAGTGGCTGCTCCTCGCTGGATGCGGGTGCTGAGGGGCCCTTGGGCATGGGAAGGATGGGCTTCACGTCTTTGGGCTTGGTGGTGAGATCAAAGGGGCACTCGGCACTGGGGCCGCCCACCTTGAGGGCGTCCCGGGGTGACTTTGGCTCGGCCTTGACCAGCAAGTTGTGGGCGAGGGCTCGGTCCGTGAAGGGGTAGAGGGAGTGGGGAAAGTTGGGCAGGAACTGGAAGGGGAACGCCGAGTGGTAGGGGAGTGAGCCCAGCTTCTTCTCCTGCATCCCCATGAAGCCGGGGCCAAAGTACTTCTCGGCAATGGATGCGATGGCCTTGATGGAGTCCCCGGCGGCGCCCGTTGCCGTCAGCAGCTGCTCGTCAGGTGGCGGGAAGAATGAGTGCTGGGAATAGAAGACAGGCACCTCGGCCACGCTGTTCGGGGCTCCCGGGGGCGCCAAGCCGCCCCCAAACTCGGGCTGGCCCTCGGCCGACTTGCCCTTGCCCTTGTCCTTGTCGGGGTCGCTGTCCACATCGCTATCCAGGTCCGAGCCCGTCCCCGTGGTTGTGTCCAGGTCGGTCCCCGTGGTGGTGTTGACATCCTCAAAGTCACTGCCGTCTGACATGTCACTGCTCCTGGTCTTCATCTTCTCCACACAGGAATCCTCCAGGCGGCTCTCGAACTTCTCCTCGGGCCCTGCAGCTGCCGTCGTGCCCTGGCTGCTGTTGCTGACGGCGGAGACCAGAGGCAGGGCTGGGTTCCCCAGGGGGCTGGGGAGCTTGGCGTCCTGGGTGTGGTTCAGGGGGCTCTTGAGCAGTGGCGTGGGAGGTAGCAGAGGCGGCCGGGGGTACAACGACGGAGGGAAGATGCCCGGGAAGCCGGGGGTGAGTGCAGGGAATGCGGGAGGTGCTGTGGAGAAGGGCAGGCTCCCCGGGTGTGGCCTGGAGGGGAAGTACTCATTGAAGCCCAGGCTGGCATGATTGAGGCTGGGGGAGGGTTTTGTTTTGTCCATCATGGGACTAGGGGTCAAGGGCAGGCCCGGGGCAAAGATGCCGCCCGGCGTGTAATGGTTCTTGCCCTCGCAGAAGCGCCGGTGCTTGTTGAGGGAGGAGGTAGTGCTGAACATCTGGCCGCAGTCCTTGCACTTGATCTGCGTGCGGCAGTCGGCGTGCATCCGCTTGTGCCGGCACAGGTTGGAGAACTGCGTGTAGGACTTGTGGCAGACCTCACCTAAAACATCAGCAGGAGCCAAGACAAACCCGCATGAAATGACCGGGAAACGCTGCTGAAAATGCCGCATGAAATTGCTGGGAAACCCAGCCGCTGGAGGGGCGGGGCTGGGGCTGGAAGCAGTCTGGGTGTACGTGCACGGGCACGGGTGGATATGTGTGTACTGTGCGTGCATGTGTGTGCATACACACAAATATACAGGAAGGTGCATGTGTGTCTGTATGCATGTCCGTGTGTGTGGGGGCAGGTGTGTGTGTATTCTGCAAGCGTGTGTGTCTGAGTGTGCATACATGTGCACACATGAGCATGTGGAAACATATGTGAGTGTGCATGCGCCCACCCCAAGGCTGGCCTCCAGTGACCAGCACAGATCCTGGGGTCAGTTGGTACAGATCCTGCTGTGCCTCTACCTTCTTTGCTGGAGAATGGGCTTGCCACTGCTGTTCCCACCCTCCTACCCCACGGTGTTGCTAATTTGGGAGCCAAGATTTTCAGAAGTCCCTGGGGAAGGTGAGCCTGCTCCCCAGGGTGGGGCACGGGCAAAGCGAAGGCATGTGATAGTGTCTGCCACCCCATCAGTGGATTCAGGGCAAGCTGGCTCAGGGACTGCCCTGTTTTCGTCTTCACTTCTGCAGCTGTTCTAGGAGGGGTGGGGGCAGGATGCTGACCATGCAGACTTGCAGACTGGGCCTTCTGCTCTCTAGAAGTTCACAGTGTTCCTGGTGTCCTCCGGCCTCCCCCTCTGCCCCAGTTGCTGCTGCCTGCACCTCAGAGACGGTAGCCTCTGGGGTGACACAGACAGTTCCTGAGGTTCTCAGGAGGCCCTAACTCGGGGAGCTCGGACTTTGGGGCTCCTGGCGGTACTCGGCCACCCTTCGGAGATGGCTCGAGGTGGACATGGATAGGAGGTCACCCCGGGCAGGAGCCCCATGCAGAGGGACTATTCCCTGCTTGAGAAAAGTAAAAATCCTGCTACTGGGTACCTCCTCAGACTGGGATGGAAGCTGCCGTGCCCAGCTCTGGCTGGCGACTGCCAGCATCCTCTCTCAACAGGAGAGGGCAGTGCCGGCCCGGCCAGACTCCAGGACCCAGTGGCCTGGGGGTTCCGACCGTTTTCCTAAAGGCCTGTGAACGGGGGTCAGCAAATTGCCAGCTTGTCTTTTGCCTCTTGTTTTTCTAAGAAGAAAGGGAGGAACACACACACATCTACACACACACACACACAAGCACACACCACATTCATACACATGCACACACACACCACACACGCATACACACACATCACACACCACATTCATACACATGCACACACACACCACACACGCACACACACATCACACACATCACACACACAAGCATACACCACATTCATACACATGCACACACACACCACACACGCACACACAATCACACACCACATTCATACACATGCACACACACACCACACACGCACACAGACACACATCACACACACAAGCACACACATTCATACACATGCACACACACACCACACACACACACAGCACAGACACACGCACACCCCTCCACACACACCCATGCACACACACAACTACAACCCCACACGCACACACACCACACACACCCCCACATCACACACACAACCACACACCACACACATGCACACATACACCACACACACGCACATACACACACATCACACACACAACCACACACCACACACAGCATACATACACCACACACGCCACACACACATGCACATGCACACACATGTGCACACACACACCACACACACCACACACACGCACATACACACACACACCACGCCCACACCCACACACACCACACACACCACACACCACACACATGCACACATACACCCCACACACACCCACACCAAACACACGTGCACATACACACACACCACACACACACACTTGCACACATACACCACACACACCACACCACACACAACCACACACAACACACATGCACACCCACCACACACACGCACTCACATGCGCACACGCACACACCACACACACACACACCCTGGCGAGTGTCTCTCTCTCTCTGTAGGACGATTTGCTTTCTAAACACAGCACAGTGGAAACAATGATTTCAGCAAGCTTCTCGCTCACCAGAAATGGTCGGCGGCCTGATCTCCTTCGATTCCAGCTGGGAGCTTTTTCCCTGAGATTATCATGTTCTTTCATCACTACATCTATTTATATTAACCGCTCTACCCTCCTGCTCATCCAGCCTGGCGGGGCGTTTGCAAGGCTGAGGGGAGAAGAACTTGGTCTCATTTTATCAAATCTGCCCTCTCTGGAGGGCTGCTGATGGACAGGTGACCCTCCACAGAGAGGGTCTATAAATACCCCTCGGTCACCTACCTGGCCCTTGGGGAGGCACTCAGTCCTGCTGGCCAAAGAAGCACACCCTGGCTGTACCCCGGCCTTTGCCAGGCCCTAGTGGTGCCTGGTCAGTGGCTACTGCCATCCTGACTCGGAGAGACTGGCTTTGAGCAGCCTCTGGCCCAGGGCAGCTCCAAGGAGGGGCCTCCCAGGCCAGCGGCTGTGCCTGGGCTCAGGAACCTTTGGTTCCCACCCATCCGCTCACTGAGGGAGGGCCCTGAAGTGGGGAGATCTGCAGAGGGACTGGGGAAGAGGAGAAGACTGGAGAGACTGGGCTCTGTGCAGGGGCAGGTCCTGAACCCTGGGGATGGCCTCAGCTGGCTCAGAGCTGGCAGAGGGAGGCAGTGACCTGAAAGGGTGGAGGACGGCCTGCGCAGCCAGTGAACTGGAGCTGGGGCCAGCGCCTAGAGGGAGCCCCCCAGGGTCCTGCCAAGATGGGAAGGGTCCAGGCTGGTGCTTGCTCTGGACAGCAGTTTCTTCTCCTTGCAGGGTATCTGTGTGAATGCACACTCACACTCAATCCTGCACAACTCACACACACCGACATGCGCACCAGCTCACGCAACCACACTCACGCTCTCACACACATCGACACGTGCACCAGCTCACATGACCACACTCACACACTCTCACATGTGCTGACACACACACCAGCTCATGTGTCCACACACACTCTCACACATGCTGACATGCACACACATGCACTAGCTCATGTGCCCACACTCACACACTCACACACGCCGACACATGCACCAGCTCACGCACCTACATTCACACTCACATGCACCGACACGCGCCAGCTCACGTGACCACACTCACTCTCACGTGCGCCGACACGCACACACTTGCACCAGCTCACGTGCCCACACTCACACAATCTCACACATGCTGACACACACACCAGCTCATGCGCCCACACTCACATACCGACACATGCACCAGCTCACGTGCCCACACTCACACGCTCTCACACATGCCGACACATGCACTAGCTCAGGTGCCCACACTCACACACACACGCACACACTTATTAGAGCAAAGGCCCTTTCTGAGAAGTGCCCAGTGGGAGCCTGTCCACCTCATTCCCGGATATACTTCCTCTCTCTCCTGTTCTCCTCTCCTCTCTCCCTACTCCCCTTTCTCTTATACCCAGGCGCACACACACTTGCGTGGACACACCCCAGCGCACAGGTGAGTTCCTTGGTGGGAAAGACATCACCAGGAATGACACCCCTCCATCTGTGCGGCCAGTGAGGTGGGGACTTAGGGCTTCCATCTGCCTGTGCCATGGGTGTGTCACCCAGCAGGTGGACAGTCTGGCCGTGAGTGCCTGCACGACTGTGACCTCTCCTGCAAGCAACTGACCGTTCCTGGAAAGGGCCAGACTATTTGGACTCCCTTGCCTGTTTGCAAATCCTCCTCCCCAAGCCCGAAGACCCCCTTCCACAGGTGCGCCAAAGGACGCTGTGCCATGGCCTGGGGGATACCGGGGCTGTGTTACGTGTATTTGATCTAATTTCTAAGGGAATGAGGTCTTTGTAAACCCGATCTGCCCATCTCTGGGGTTTTCCTTTAAGCTTTATCCCCTTAGCCAAAAGCCAAGGCACAAAGGTGAGCCAGGAGTGTGGACAAGAGGTGCAAGAGCCACTGAGGCCAGGCAGGCCCAGCCGAGCTTCCCTGTCCTCACTCCCTCCACGAGGGATGGGGAGCAGCTTGCAGCGTGGTGGGAACTGTAGGCTCCAGCCGCCCAGGGTGCTGCAGCTCCTGGAATACACATCATTAATGTGATGCAACGGGACTTTAGAATGTTCGTCTGCACGCCCAGAGGGGCAAGGATGTTTAAATCTAGGTCCAATGTTTGTGCTTCTGAGCTTGCTATAGAACTCCACACTGTCATCTGAGGCACTGACTGGTGCCGCTCTCGCAGTGGGAGTCACTTGACCTGCATCTGGGAGCAGTCACCCCCCACCCTGGCCCCTGACTCCTTCCCAGCTTGCCTGGTGCTGGCTTCTCCCAGAGGGAAGGGGTACTACGCGTCGGGGCACCAGAGCCGGGCACACTGCGCGCAGGCTCCTCCTGGGAGATCGGTGGTCAGCAAAAGGGAAAACGGTACTTGTGGAACGGCCAGCAGGGAGAGCTCTGTCTCCCTTTGGCTCCTCAGTTGGTGGGGGCATGTGGCCCAGGTTGGGCTGGGGGCTGAGTCACCCCTAGCAGGACGGCTGGATGCTGGGGCTTGGGAGGTGGGTAGGATGGGCACAGCCCAGGTGCTGACAGGGCCTGGCTGGCTGGCGGGCATCAGTTCTTGTGCAAGTGGTCAGTGCCTGAGTGGTCCTACATCGGCAAGAACACCTGAGTCCAGGTTCCCAAGCTCCCAGCACCCCTCCTCTCCGTGCTGATGCAACAGAGCCTGGAAGGTTCAAATCACCCAGCCAGGGGCCAGGAGCCAGGCCCCCAGAGCTAAAATTTGGGCTCCACAGCCTGGCCTTGAGCGCACAGTCACTTAATATCTTGTGGCCTCACTTTCCTCCTATGACAGCTGGAGACAGAAGGGCCCCACTCTCAGGCTTTTATGAGGATGCCACGTAAGAATGCTTGGGAAGCGATGACCTGACACAATGTGTGTGTGAATGGATGACTCGGCCAAAGGATGGCCGGCAAACGGATGGCTCGGCACAAGGCCCAGCAGACAGGACGCTTCAGAGGCCTCTGACTTCACTGAGAATTAGGGTCAAAGTCCCTGCACTGGCCTGCAAGGGTCCTGGGACCTGGCCCCGGTGACATCTTACCTCTCTCTTATTTATTTTTATTTCTTTACAGAGTCTTGCTCTGTTGCCCAGGCTGGATTGCAGTAGTGTGATCTTGGCTTACTGCAGCCTTGAATTCCTGGGCTCAAGACATCCTCCCGCACTTAGCCCCCTGAGTAGCTGGGGCCACAGGCACACACTCACATGGTTGGCTAATTAAACTTTTTTTTTTTTTTTCGGTAGACATGGGGTCTTACTACATTGCTTAGGCTGGTCTCAAACTCCTGGCCTCAGGTGATCTTCCTGCCTGGGCCGCCCAAAGTGCTGGGATTATGGGCATGAGCCACCCCCTGGCCTTTTCTTCTCACTCCCCTCACTCACTCCTCAAACAAACCCTGGCCTCGGGGCCTCTATGCTCACAGCTCCCTCCTGAGCCTCCTCCCCAGGTGCCCAGGGCTCACTCTCCTTGCATCTCTGCTGGAACGCCTCTCATCGAACAGGCAGGCACAGCTCCCATGCCAGGCTGCCAGCCCGGCCCCCTGTGAGGCTGTAACCCTGCACCGCTGCACCCAGAGCTGTGCCTGCTGCCTTGCTTATCCGGCTTGCCTGTCTTCTCCCGTTGGTGTGCGAGGAGCCCCATAAAGACAGCTGCTCTTTTATTTAGGGCTGGCCCCCACACTGGAGCAGCGCTGGGCACACACAGGGCCCCCTAGAGACACCACCCTGACAATCCCAGGGGGCGTCTGCTGGGACTGCCACGTGCAGGGCAGCACAGAAACACACCCTTCTGCAGTTCGGCATGGATGGGGAGTGAGTTCGGGGGACGGGAGTAGCCACAGGGGGAGAGGGTCCGGCTCCTTCTGCAGGACCCTGGTCCCTCCCATCACCTGCTGCCCCCCTCCAGCCCCTGTGAGGCGAAGCAAAGGGAGCCATGGAGGTGGACGGGATGGGGAAGGGTAGCAGTGAGGGACAGACTCGGAGGGTGCCTGCCGGGGAACAGGCTGCACATGGCACAGATGTCAGAACCTGCCAAGAGTGCTTTCGGAACAAACTGGGGTCCCTCGGATTGGGGGAGACCTTGGGGGACGGCACACCTCGGCCCGACCCCCACAGCATCCGCGCACTCGGAGGGCGGGCGGCCAGGCTGGGCGACCACTTACATATGAAAGGTTTCACCGTGCTGTGGATATGCTTGTGCTGCTTGAGGCCGGAGGACGTGGCGAAGGTCTTCCCACAGTCGGGACAGGCGTGGGCCCGGGCGCCCACGTGCTGCGAGCGGATGTGCCGCTGAAGGTTGCTGGGGTCCGTGAACACCTGGGGAGATGGACGCCGTTGGCTCGGGCCCTGCCTGGAGACCCGCCTTGGCCTGGTTCTGGCTGCCCGACCAATCAGCCATGAGAGCAGGGCCCTGTCTGTCTCTCTTGCCACGTCGCGGTCTGCACCGAGCAGGGACAGGTCTCTGCTGTAGCCAGGACCCGCTGGATGGCCTTAGTGAACCACGGAGCCTCCCCAGCTGCTTTCCTCAAGAACAATTCCTGAACTGAGGCTGGGTGAGACAGGGCTGCAGAAAGCGTTTTCAGCTGTGGCGCTGCAACCCTGGCGGGCTGGGGGTGGAGGCTCAGCCCTGCAGCCTCTTCCTTCCACACTGGCGGGAGGACAGGAGCCGTGCCCGGGAGGGGCCTGGGTTCTGGTCTCGGCCCTGATCCTTCTGACCTGGGGGACGCAGTCTTCCCCGAGACTTCCTTTCCCTCCTAGTAACACGGAAGGGCCCGAGCCACCACAGGGGCCTCCTACCCACTCTGCCACACTCCATCTGCATTTGGACCAGGGGGTGTAGGGAGCATGGGAGTGGGCGCCCGTCTGCAGCCTCCTGCTGTGGCGGGGTTCAGATGCCGCTGCCCTGCATGTTACCTTCACGCAGTTTTCACATTCGAAGCGTTTGCCGCTGTCGTGGGACATCTGGTGGCGGATGAGGTTGGACTTCCAGTTGAAGGCCTTGGGGCACTGGTCGCATTTGTACTCACGCTCCTCCGTGTGGATGACCATGTGCTGCTCCAGGCTGTGCAGAGGATGGGGCTTACTGTGGGGCCCAAGTACCTACCCTCTGCCTGGGAGGGGACCCCAACCCTGCACAGCTTGTTCCCAGTGCCCCTTCAGAGCCCCCACCACACTGCCGGGGGACAGAGCACATGCTGGCGTCTCCCTGCCCACCTCCTCTCTGTGATGGCCGGGGTGTAAGGGGCAGAAGTGGCCTTCCCCTAGCAGATGAGGAGCCAGCACCTGGATGGTTCTATCTCTCAGCCAAGACCACCCCCAGGGCGGTTGGAGGCAGGGCTGGATCCCGGCCCACACTGCCTGGGTGCCTCTCAAGATGGTCCTGACCTTGAGGCTAAGCTTGGGCCTAAGAAAAAAGGGGTTCAACATTGGCATGAACCCAGGAGTGGGCAAGTCCCCAAAATCCAAGGACGCCCCGCTGAGTGCTGGGCACACACCAAGGAGGCAGGCCGGGAGTCACTCGGGGGTCTCCAGGTGACACGGAAGGGTGCAGAGCTCAGCTGCTCGGAGGGGCCGCTGCACTTGG
Organism: Rhinopithecus roxellana; assembly: GCF_007565055.1. Lineage (NCBI taxonomy): Eukaryota > Metazoa > Chordata > Mammalia > Primates > Cercopithecidae > Rhinopithecus > Rhinopithecus roxellana. Next base: position 22,671,340 of record NC_044560.1, read on the forward strand.
ATGAAGGAGTTGCTCTAATTCCCTGCTCTCGGGGGACCCCCGGCTTCCCCCATCCCAGGGATGACCGTTAATCTTCATGAGCAAAGCAGTGGTACATCACGGCTCGTTAATTACAGGGCCCAGCCATCCGTTCAGATCAGAAACGCCTGGTTCCCGAGCATCAGGAGACTGTATCTTTTCCCCTGTTGTTAATTGTGATTTATGTGTTTATGTAAAGAAAACACGGACCCTCTTGAGCGGCGTTTACTGGGAAGGGCCGCAGTCGGGATTTGCCCAAACACTTATTTTCTCAGTCATCTGTTCCGGGTGGAGGGTTTGCCGTCCCCAGGGAGCGGTGCGGGGATGGGCGGTAATCCCCAGCAATCACATAGCCGGTTAGTGGCCTGATGGGCTTTGCTCTGACTTTGCGAGGCTGTCCTGGAGGAAACCCTCAAAGGCAGGAGGAGGGGCCCATGCTGGAAAAGTCTCCATAGCTCCTTGCAGCACTGGACTGAACGTCCTGGTTTTACTCTCCAGAGAGACCAGGAATCTTGTCGTTCCAGGGGGTCACAGGTCCCTAAGGCTGCCCAGGTCCCAGATCCTGGCTCCTGCCTGGTCTTAGGGCAGGGGAGGGCTAGTGTGGGCCCGCTCATGTCTCTGAAGCCCCTCCTGGGACAGGCGGCTGCCACCGGTGGGGAGCAGGGCTAGTGTCTTGGGGATGGGGGTGACCCCTTCTCACTCTTGCCTGCCATCTGAGAGGGAGTCATTCCTGTGTCTGGAGGGTGGGGCCACCATGAATCCCTCAGTGGTGGGTGCTGCCACCCCCATCCCGGCCTAGGACCTTATTACAGAAGTAGCCTTGGGCTGAGCGGCTGCAGATCTCGGCTCTGGCCTGAGTTTTTCTCCTTTCTAGTTTCTCCCCATAGCGGGCTGGTAGGCAGGGCCACGAGCCTAGGAGGTGGCTTTCTGGGGCCAGGACATTTGCAGTCAGAGCCAGGGGACATCTGCGGCTCTGGCCACGGGACCCTGCACCTGCTCTGCAGTGTCCCAGCAGGGGTGCATATCCCCCAGGGTGTGTCCCACTAGGGGATACCTGTCTCCACCTGTTGGGGGGCGAGGTGGGGGAAGGGAGGGGGGAAGACTCAGAGGAGGGCGCAGCACCTGTACTTGTTGGGGAACATCCGCTCACAGTCCTTGCACTCGTGGGCTTGGCCGCTGCCTCCTCCAAGGCCCTCAGGCTTGAGCTCCTCAGCCAGGCCCTCGTAGAGCGCAGCCCCCACCGAGCCGCACGTGTACTTCTTGTGGCGCCGCAGGTCCAGTTTGGACTGAAAGAGTTCGTCGCACTCGTCACAGCGGAACGTGGGCTCCTCTGCAAGAGACGGAACGAGGTGGTGGCGAGAGAGCCAGAGACCCAGCCCAGGGCTCTTAGGGGACTCTGGAGACCTGTCCCCTTCACCACGGTGCCCCAGGACCTGCACCCAGGCTGGCCAGCCCCGCTCTGCCTCCTGCCAGGGTTCATCCTGGGGCCCACCAGCCTGCCCTGGAAACAGGCATGTGGAGTCCCCAGGGCCTAGCCCTGGGCAGCACCAAAGGACCCCCGAATCTGTGCCTCAGAGGGAGCCCCAAGTGACACCCAGCCCTGCCTGTGCCCCAGGCAGCCACCGTGGACTGGAGGAGGCCCCGAGCTTGGGAGTGGAGGAGGAAGCCGGGCCAAGTGCTTTGTTTATGAATCAGGAGAAAAGCGATGACAGAGCTCCAGTGCGTACAATAAATTATTGTCGTCAAGGTCAAACAAATTAAAAGGGGGGCAGCTATTATTAAGTTTACGAGGCAGCATCCTGACCGCCTTGCCAAGCCAAACAATCGGCCTGGAGCTGTCATCCTGGTGGGGGGGCTCTGGGCCTGTCCCCGCCCTCCCTGCCTGCAGCAGCTGGGCAGCAGCCTTCCATCTAAGACAGGAGGCCCCTCCCCACAAGACGCCACAGCCCCCAGCTTGGAAAGAACGCTGGCACTGAGCTCTTTCCCAGATGAATTGAACAATGGTGTGTGCACCACTGTGTGAGTGCACATGGGCGTCTTGGGCGTGAGCATGCAGCTGTGTGTACACGTGTAAGTGTGAATATCAGCATATCTGCATCCACATTTGTGCATCTTTGTGTGACTGTGTGTGCATGTCTATGCACTTACACCCATGTTTGTGTGGGGCTGCATGGGTACGCATGTGCATGTGTGTGAGGGTGTGTGTTTCTGCATGCACCTACATGTGTGAATATTTGTGTGTACCAGCATGTTTTCATACCTGCACATGTGTGGTTTGTGTATGCCTTTGTGTTTAGGCATGTGAGCACCTGTGTGTTCATGTGGGTGCATAGTGTGAATGCATGTGTTTCTGTCTGCATGTGTGTGCATTTGTGTTATGTATGCATAAGTGCATATTATACATATATGTTTGTGTGCATGGATGACTATGTGTATTGTGTGTGCATGTGTCTTTGATGTGCACACATGCGCATGTGAACATGTGTGAACATGCACATTGTGTGTTGACCTGTCTGTGTGTGTGTGCGCCAATGGGTGTGCAGTTGTGCACACGTGAATATGTGTACACATGCTTGTATATGAATGTGCATATGCTAACGTGCATGTTTGTGTTTGTGTGCATGTGATCTGTGTGTGCATGTGATCTGTGTGTGTGCATTTGTGTGCTTGTGGGAATGTGTGTTTGGGTGTGTATGCATGTGCACAAGGACTGACCCAGTGCCCAGCATTGAGCAGAGTCTTAATGAACTCGGTCTGAACGTTGGCTCAAAGGCCTGAACCTAAGGATTGCTGAGGAGAGGAGGGGATGGGGGCAGACGGAAGAGCGCTCTCACTTCCTGTCCCCCCCTGTGTCAGAGAGACCACCACAGTCACAGGCCTTTAGAGTCCTAAGGAAAGGGTGGGCTGCTTTGCAGTCTGGGCAGTGCGGGGGTTGCCGGAAGTGGCACCTCCTTGCTGACTGGAAGCTTCCCTGAGCCTAAGGGTGGAGATGCTGCTATTTGGCCCGGGCCACCCCAGCCCCCCCTGGCGAGTCCTCAGAGCCTGGCTCCTTGAGCCTCAGGTGCCCAGGTGGGGATTCCAGCAGGGTGCTGGCCCTGAGAGACCACAGCGGGCACACTGGATGGCACCACCCCCCCACCCTTGCCAACGAAGGCACAGACGCCAGCTCTCCAGATGTGATTTTCACTGCCGTCTTTGGACAGAGGTGAGTATCTGGCTGACAGGGAAGGGGTGCCTGGCTGAGAGGAGCCCTGGGGGTGTGTGCACTGGGGGTGAGTGGGCAGGCACCACTGCCGGTCAAGATGCATGAAACACTGCGATTTCGTTCTCAGCCGGTGTCCAGGCGTCCTGGTCCTGCTGGCTAACCTGAACCTCAGGAAAGCACTGGTTTGGGGGAAAACAAGATCATGAAGGGAAAAAAGCCAGAGGATGCCCAGAGCCTGCGTAGTCCACTTCCCACAGGACTGCAGTCCACACCTCAGTTCCGTCCTCTGGGGCTTGGAAGCCTCCGTCCCAAACCTCTCCGGGGAAGGCTGCCACTCAGAGCTTCCCAGACGCTCGCTGAACAAACCAAACCCACCTAGGGGCTGCCAGGAGGGATCCTCAGATGGAGGGATCCTCAAACAGGGGGCATGGACTGGGGGGGATCCTCAGACAGAAGGGATCCTCGGACAGGAGAGATCCTCAGACAGAAGGGATCCTTGAACAGGGTGCACGGACTGGGGTGATCCTTGGACTGGGTGCACAGACTGGGAGGAGGTGGGTGAGAAATACTCACCCCAGAAGTCTACAAAATGCCACCTTGAAATGTGATTCAAGCCTGCAGATTGTTCAGAAAGTGCTCACTGTGCAAATGATGTGGGCGGCAAGGCTGACCCCTGGGGTCTGGTGGGAGCCCCACGTGGCAGGTCCTGTCCTCAGAGCTTAAGAGAATCCAGGCACTGAAGCCTTGCATGGACCTGCGAGCACCCAGGGAAGGGCGATGGTGTTCGCATGCCTGCTTCAGAACTGGCAAACTGAGGCTGGGCGAGACTGAGTTGCTTTTTTTTTTTTTTTTTTTTTTTTGAGACGGAGTCTCGCTCTGTCACCCAAGCTGGAGTGCACTGGCCAGATCTCAGCTCACTGCAAGATCCGCCTTCCGGGTTCACGCCATTCTCCTGCCTCAGCCTCCCGAGTAGCTGGGACTACAGGCGCCTGCCGCCTCGCCCGGCTAGTTTTTTGTATTTTTTAGTAGAGACGGGGTTTCACCGTGTTAGCCAGGATGGTCTCGATCTCCTGATCTTGTGATCCGCCCGCCTCGGCCTCCCAAAGTGCTGGGATTACAGGCTTGAGCCACCGAGCCCGGCCTGAGTTGCTTTTTCAAGGAAGAGGCGGAGCAGTGGGCCTGAAGCCTGCCCATGGTTTTGGGGCCCAGGAAGCAGGGCTGGCAGGGCCCCAATTTCCCACTGAGGGTTTTGGGGAAAGCAAGGTGAGCCTGTGACAGAGGGATGCTCACTGTCACTCCCTCTCAGGCCTTCCCTTGTCTTCAGAAACTGGGATTTTCACTGGGGAACAAGCCCTGCAGATCTGAGCACCAAGACCACTGTGGAACACAGCCAACCCGCAGACCCGGGAAGCTGCCTGTGGGTGGATTCCAACGTCCCGGGCTGGAAGGAGGCTGAGATGGGGGCCTCCAGCCAGCAGCGTGATTCAGTTAGAAATGCCAGCTTTTATTTTACTCTTTCTGGACCCAATGAAGAACAATCACAGAAGTTGAAATTTGAAAACAAAGACAAGAAGAAATGCCAGCCCCACCTACTCATATTACTGACCAACTTATTTTTTCCAGTTCTCATTTAGAATTTGGGATGAAAATAAAAATTTAGATTGCAAGTGAGAATCCAGTCCAATTCTCACTCCAATGGCCTTGGAGGGTGCCCTGGACGTGATGGAGTGGACTTCATTGACCATCCCTGCCTTGCTGCTCCCTGCCCCCAGCCCTCCACGGATGGAGCTGGGCCCCCATCAGAGGACAGGGCCGGGGACAGGACACACCTGAGCCTGGCCTGCCCTTACTGAGTGGTGTGGATGGGTCTCCCGGCTGTCTTCCAGGCAGGTAAGGCTGGCCCTGAATACACCCCTGGGGCTGGTGGAGGGGCCGGAAGCGGGGGCACAGTTTATGGCATTTTCACTTTCTTGGCACAAGAAACTTCTGCTTTAAAGAAATGCTGAAAGAACATGACCTATTCGATAATGTTTCCCATCTTATTATCTCTGATCTCACGATCTGGCTCATACCTCTGTGCCCCACGTACTGCCTCCTCTTGACCTCTTCTGGAGAGAGGAAAAGCAAATTATCGGGAGGCTTTCTCAAAAGAAAAGCATATTGGAATGGAAGTAACTTTCTTTATTTTCTCCCAAGAGCAAAAAGTTCTCACGAAAGAGAATTCTTTCCTCTCCATTGTAAGTGTAAAAACAAAACACAAAGTCAAATGCATCTGAAAGTGGCTTCCCCACGGTCTGAGTCACTTGTGTGAAAATGGGCCTCGCATTCCTGACGGAGCCGCAGCTCTGCACAGGCAATGTGTCCAGCCCCGGGACTGCGGGGCGGAGGCTCGGTTCTCCCGAAGCGGGCTGGCCCCCAAGGGTCTCCTGTGTCTTCTTTGCTACCTGAACGTGGTCTCCAGCCAAACCCTCTTCTCCCAACAAAAGCACAAAAAACAGTGATTGGAAATGAAACTCTCTTCATCTGGCAGGGGTGCGTGAGCTGCCGTACAGCATCCACCTGTCACCTACGCCAGCTGAGCCAACGCCGTGGTGACCTCACATCTTGTTTGTGATATCTGCGCCTCGCTTGCCTATCTGAAGTTCCATCAGCAACTTTCATGGCAGAGCAGGAATGTAACAGAAAAATAAATCGGTGCCTAATGGCCCCGGAGAGCCGAGGGGTTCACAATTATGTGGCGTCTACGTACTAATCTACCAGACTCGAGGCTCAAAGGAGCTCGAGAGCCTCCTCCAAGTTCCTGCAGTGATAAGGGGCTGGCTGCATTGAGCTGGGGTTGGGATAAAAGATTTTTTATGATAATTATCTTAGTGAGGAACATTTTTGCATTTTCTTTCTGTGCGATTCAGAGTTTAACTGGTGGGGGAGGCGGTTACTGGGGAGGCATGATCTTGACAGGAAAGAGGAGGAAAAGTCAAATATTTGATGTTGGGCTATTATGTGTGGCAAGCAATTAGCCCACAGATGTTTGATAAATTATTAGGAAAATGTAGACCCAGGTTATTTAATATCAGGGGCTGGAGGGGGGTGGGGAGCAGAAATCAAGGTTTTTAAAAAACCTTTTGGAAGAAAGAGATTTCATTGTACAAATGAAATTCCATAGTCAAGCACTCTCCTTAAGTCAAGTAGATTTGTCTCTTGGAGCTCTTGTGTGCTATCTGAGATTCACAGATCTTTTCAATAATTATTTTAAGGAAAATGAGGCCTTCCCTCCTGCTACCCAGATCTCAGCAATTTATTTTCCTTTTCTCGATGGCCTAAATAAAACCAAACTTTAGAGGAGAGTGCAGATAGGCTTCCGCTTGTTAAACTGTCATTCTGTGGTCATTTCCTTTCGGACACTCAGGGACATGAACGGATACTGCACCAAGGAAGGACCCCGCTAGCTGGGCCATGCTCGGTGATGGAAAGGGTAAATGAAGGCTGGGCCATGCTCGGTGATGGAAAGGGTAAATGAAGGCAGAGTTCTCCATGTCTGGTCTCAAAGCCTTCCTGCTAATTCCAGCACCATTCCGTCACCGTGAAATCAGAGTGGTTCCTTGGAGAAACTTGCAGTGAACTGCATTAATCATTAAGCCTTGGTGTGTTTGGAGGGGAGGTCCAAGAAGCAAGCAGGAAAACTCGGCCTCCCTTCAGGCTCCAGCACCAGCAGGAATCACCAGCTCCGGAAGTGGCCAGGAGGGAGCTTGCGCTCCTGTTCACTTGTGGGGTCTCACCCAAAGAAAAGCAGTTAGGCTCCAACCCTGGAGCCGTCTGCTCAGAGGGATCGGCCTGGAGCCGACGGGCCAAGGCCCCGCTGCCCACAGAGCCTTTCCTGGCCAGCTGTTCCAGGACCCCGTAGGGGAATGGACACATGACTTCATGACGTGACCATCCCTGCCCTGCTGCTCCCGGCCCCCAGCCCTCCACGGACGGAGTTGTGCCCCCATCAGAGGACAGAGCCGGGGACAGAGGAATGAGCCTTCATCTGTGTGGGGCTGGAATTTTCTCAGGCATCCTCTCAGCTGTACTTGGGTGCGGAGGAAGGTGAAAGGGAAACTCACTTGTCCCGTCTCTACTCGACAGAGAGGGGCTGGCCCATCTAGGGAAAAGGAAATTCGGAAGGCTTCCCACAGCCCGGTCCGGAAGAGCGGGGCAACTCCGCACCACTCTGAGACCCACCTCAGACCCTGCATTTTCCCTCCGCCGAATGAAACTTCCCCTCACACTTCTCTTGGACTTTTAGCTACAGATGCACATTTTGCTTTGAAAGACACACACGCCATCATCTACTCTCTTCAATGAAATGAAATCTTTCCACACCGCAGAGAGCTCTGGGGCAGCCAGAAATGCCCCGAAACTACAAACTGGCTTGGTGTGTGTGTGTTCGTTTAAGTACCGGGGAAAGCAAAGGCTGCTGTTGCTGCTGCTAATCAGAACAATAGCAGTAATAAAACACAGTTTAAAAAAATCACCTGGGACCCTGACACTGCCAAGCTGTAATCCACTGGGTATCAGTTCGCCCACTGCCCGAAGCCCTTCTTAAATTCTGGGTGCACCTCCTGGGTGCCCCAGGGAAGAGGAACAAGAAAGCCATTAGGTTGAGCCTTTGTGGGGGCGGGTAATTTCTGCCGGCCTGGGGTCTGCAAAAATGGAGGCACCCGGCAGTTGGGGGCCGCCTAGCCTTCATTAGGTGGCTTGAGGTGATGAGAGGCCCTGGGTCCTCCCAGGCATCTGCTCCTCTTCCTGGTGGGCTGGGGTCTCCCAGGGGCCGTGGCCCAGTTCAGGGGAGGGGTCTTACCGTCCAGGCAGGGCGGCACTGTGCCCAGCGGGTAGACGCCTTCCTTCACGTGCACCAGCAGCTCCTCACCTGGCTCAATGTCCTTAATGACTTTATAGTAAATCTAGGATGGAGAGACCAGAGAGAAAGGGTGAGTGTGGTTTGTTGGTGTCTGGAGAGCCTCTCAGTGCACTTAGCCCTCACACTGTGGATGCAGCTCAGCCTGCACTTGATTTTCCTCTAATTGCCACCAAGAGGGTCTCCTCTGGAACTTTTGCGGAGTATGCACAGAAGGAATTGCGTCCCCTTTTAATTTGCTTTATTGGGTTTTAGGACATTCATAAAGGGGGTGGCTGACTAAATAGGTAGGATCCGCATCAAAGTTCCCAGCTGGGGGTGTCCTGGGGGCACAGCAGAGCCCTGCTTCCACCAAGAGCCCACCTGGGTGGGTTCTCAAGTTTCTTTTGTTCAATTTCGTGTATGTAAGTGAGACACCCTTTGCCAGTGGTGGTGGGGGAGGGGGAGCTCAGAGTGTGGAGTGAACCTGGTTGTTTCTGAAAGTGGCCATGAGCTGAGCCTGGCCAGTGGGTCAGGACATGGGGCTGTGGTTCTTCCATGAGAGGGGAAGCCATCAGCCAGGATGGCTGGGGTGGGCAGGACTATGTGCCCACTGTCAACTTGGCGCCTTGAGGCTGACCCCACAGGTGAGAGTCTGGGATGGAGGACACCCTTGAGAACTGGTGGGTTCAGGTAGATTCTGCAGCCTGGTCAAGCCCTGGGGGCGAGGGGACCTCCATTTGGAACTCTACTCACTGAGCAGTGCTGTTGGGGGCTGTGTCCCCATGGCTTGCCAGGGGCCTCTTGAAAAGAGGAGGTTGTCTTGGGGTGTGGAAGTGGTGGTCGAGATGAAGAAAATTAGAAGTTCAGAAAGGGGAGGCTGGGCCATCTGAGGCCTGGGTCAGGGCATGGGCTGTGCCGCCCGCACCAGGAACGCTGCGTCTTTGGTCCGGGAGTGTCTGGCGGTGGGTGTGTTTCTCTTGGGAGAATCATTGCCCACCCCGCACATGTGGGTGTTTGAGACTCTCTTCTGATCACAGTAACTGGGGAGCTTCCAGGGACCTGCAGGCCTGGCCGGAGGACTGGCTGCGAGGCTGGGAAGAAGCCCAAGGGAAATCCACCTGCCCCTGCGGGACCTGGGGCTGAGGCTCCTCCAAGAAAACAGAGTGGTTCTAGACTCAGAAAGGGAAGGGCTCCCAGGGATGGAAGGGACATGGCCATCCTTGTGGGTGACACTCCCATCCCCACTGACCATCTTGTGTCAGGCCAGGCTCTCCAGCAGCTGGACCTGGCTGGGGTCTGTGGCTGGACACAGCTGGGCACCCCCAAGACAGGGCTGGGCGTGGCCCCTGCATGCTCCTCCCCATGTCCCCCACATTGTGGATTTCACTACAGTCTGCCAGTCCCAACTGACTCCAGAATGACACCAAGGAACTCTCAAAGGACACACAGAAGCCACAGCATGACTGTAACGCCCAGTATCTGTTACTCCCAAGACACCCAGACAGGAACTGCACGCAGGAGGACAGCAGGCGCACTCTCACGCGGGAGGACAGCAGGCGCACAGCCTCTCTCAGCAGTGTGTGAAGTTCCCTTAGGGTGCGACAGGTAAGTTGCTAAAATTATGAGGAGATGTAAAAGTGGAGAGGAGAAATTGGCCCATGGTAACTTCTTCAATTAAACCCATTGTTATTAGGACCCCAGTTTTGTATCATCTTATCCAAAAAAAAAAAAAAAAAAAAAAAAAAAAAAAAAAAAAAAAATCACACAGTGGCTGAATAATTGTCTCTTTTTCGAAAAAGAAACTTGAGCCACTGTATTAGAAAACTGGACCCAAAGTGCAGGATGAGAAGCGCCAGCTGGGACAAAGGCTGGGTGACCCTGAGAGCCGTGCGGCGAGGGGCATTGTAGCAGACGCAGGTGGAAGGGGCTGCTGAGTGTCCGGCCTGGCTGACGCCCCTGGGGCAGGTGGCCTGGCCTGGGCACTGGGCAGGAGAGAGGAGGGTCAGCGGGCGCATCAGAGGCTTCTCAAGGGTCTCTGTTAGAGGGTGATGTGGACCCTGACCTCCCACCCCTTGGCTCCAGGCCGCCCCCCTAATCGAGGGTCCTGATGTGAGACCTCTGGCATCCTCCCGCCCACCCCGCAGCTCAGCTCCGCTCCAGTGGCGGGGAGAGGGCTGGTGGGCAGACAGGGGCTGGGAGCGGCCCTCCTGGATCCTCTGCCTGGCCCCCTCGGAGAGCCTCCAAGCCTCCCCTGACCCCCGCCCCCAACCCATTCCCTCTCTGAAGCCCACAGACACTCCCAGGACACCGCCCAGACTCCCTTCTCTACACCCTACCCTCCCAGGGCAGCCAGATCTCCTGGGATGCCCCCCACCCAAGGGTGCTGGTCCTCCAGGGATCCCCCACCCCAGCTCCGAGGGCGCCAAGCCTCCCTCTCTGATCCACGGGGCTGCGGAAGGAAACCCCTTCCCCCACCTCTTCCCCCAATCCGAGGGCCCCGTGTCTCCTGGGACCCCACTCCGGCTCCGAGGGCACCAGATGTGCCGGGAGACCCTGCCCTTCGGCGCAGACACTGCCCTGGAGCCACCGCGGCGGGAGGGCGGCTGGGCCGCGGGCGCCCCCTCCCTGGCGCGGGACCTGCAGGAGGAGGGCGCCTTGGCCATGGAACTTGGAGCCGCAGTCGGAATTAATCGCTATTATTGCTGATCACAGGGCCCGAGGCGGGGCGGGGCGGGGCGGGGCGGGGGTCCCCGACCTGCCTCCAACTGCTTCGGGGGTCAGAGGTGAACGGGAATCCGCGCAAACTTTTCCGAAGTCGCAGGCCCCGCCCTTGCCAGCGGCGCTGAGGTGCAGACAAAAGCCGGCTGCGTTTTTACAGCCTGTCCCCGGTGTCACAAAGGCCTTATCAGCCAGACGCGCCGAGAACGCCACTGTTCCTGGCCGGCGGGGTCAGGCGACTTCCCGGGACAAAGACCGGCTGCGGTGGGAACCCGGCGTCTGCGGACCCAGCCTGGGCCGGCTCCTGGCTCGAGGGCGTCACAAATTGCGCATTTACTGTACTGCAGGCCCCTTCCTGCAGGGCCTGTCATAAATTATGACTGCAGCTCCCTACACATTCCTGCCGTCTGCTTATGATCCTCCTTCCTTGTGCGACCCGTGGTGGGTCCTGCTCAAGCACTAAGTCAGCGTGGTGGGAGAAGTTTGTTCAAGCAAAAATAAAGTCTGGAGTTTCTGATAGCCTTTAGCCCCCAGCAGCGGCCTCAGGGAGGGGGACTGGCCGCCGGAAAGGAAGAAGAACAGTATATTTTCTTAAGCGACAGCATCTAAGCATCTATGCCTTTTTATAAACACTTGCGTCCGCTGCGCTGTTGAAGTCGTGCCTGAGTCCCGGGGTTGTGTTGCACGGGCAAGGCTGGAATTTTCTCTTTGGTTTAAGGATCTGAGAGCCTGGGGAACCCGCTTAAAAACAGCTGAGTTTACTAGCGCCAATAAATGTCTGCTCTAAATGGCTTTAAAAAATAATGATGCCAAACAGACTGGATTTGAAGTTAAGTCCTTGTTCCAACACTTCAGGTTCTCTTTGTAACAACAATGACTTGACTGAACATGGGTGAACCACACGAAACGCGGGTCCTCGGAATTCAAACTGTATTTAGCATGAGCATGACCCTGCCTATTTTCTCCCCCTTTTATCACTTTCCAGACACAAAGAGGCGGCTTCTTGTAGGTAAACGGAGTTCTGGGACAAATAAATGGCCACGTTCTCAACAGAAGGCAGAGAAATTGCCTGCGAAAAGCCTAGAGTCAGGCTGGGCTTTCGGGGTTTGTCAGCGTTCATTCAGGCGGAGCCTTTTATGAAAATTCATATCATTGCTCCCCCGCAATATTCTTTAAGACACAGAAATCATTTAAATTTACAATGGCTGCCAGCTTTGGGATACCTTCTCCTTACAGGTCTTTAAAGAAAGTTTTTAAAATATCAAATCAATTCATGAGAAAAGAGACGACTTTCGAATATGAAGCTGTAAGTGGTACGGTTTTCACTCCCGCTTAATCATAGAATTTAACAATATACATAGACGAAAAACTCCATGTAAATGCCCCCAGGTGGGAATCACCAGACTGCAGAGTAAAAGGCACTGGGGTGAATCTGAGCAGCGGCTATTCCTGTTTTCTCTTTCCTGGAGTAAATGATTTTTTTCCATCAAGCGAACTTTTGGGCTTTCTTGTCTCTTTTTGACCAGTATAAGAAACTTTAAAGGCAGGCTTGAATCAAATAGGTGAACCCTCCTTCCATGTGCTTACTGGAAAAAAACTCAATCGCTCACCATTCTAGATTTCAGAATTCAACTGTGCTTGAGTTTGCTGTGCGAGAGGCTTTTCTCACAAAACATGTGAAAGCAGCCAGTGGAATCGAAATTCTTCCCAAACCGTTTCCCAAAAGCAAATTCCCCTGGTGACCCAGTCTGCCTCTCACCTGGCCTTGGGAGAGAGAGAGGACGTTGGTCTGAGGATTGTCTCCTGCATTTTGGTTTTCGCTCTCAGGACCTCCCCTGAGGCGAGGCGGCTGGGTCTCAGCGCTGCTCCCGGCTTCACTTTAACTCCTTGCTGTCTCCACGCGCTGTGAGTGTGGGAAAGTGCTGTGATCCCCCAAGCCCTGAGGCTGGCCCAGGAGCTGAGCAGGTAGTGGTGATGGTGCTCTAAAAGCCAGCAGGGGCAGCACCCCGATGTGCAGTGCCGGGTTTTGGACAGAGGTCTCTTTTCTCCCTCCCCTGTGCACGCCTGTGCTCACGAGCCTCCCTCTGGCCGGCCTCGCTTCGTGGCTTCCTCCGTGCTAAGCGGCTGGAGGAGACCACAGTCAGGCTCCCGGACTGCAGACCGTCCTGTCCTCTGGCAGAGCGAGAAAAAGCCCGCTGGAGTCCTGGGCTTTGCCACATTCTTCTCCTCCCGCACATGGCTGAAGCATTTTTATTAAGCCTAAGTTTTATTATTGTGTTGTGTGTGATATGCCGTCACCTCCCCAGCGATCAGACATGAAATAAAACTCTATGTACCCTTATCTGTTTCTAGTTGTGCGGTTTGGATCTGGATTATAAAAATGTAAATGGCGGGTCCACAGTTAAATTACCTTGATCATTCTTAAATAGCTTCTTCTAGTAAAGTGAGCCTGTGATGAGCAGGAAAGGAATATACACATCCCGACAGGTGGCTTGCGAAGGGGTTCAGACAGCATAGTTGAATTTAAACCTTTTTTTCACCAAGAAGAGGATCAGTTTGTTCCAAAGGGGGCCCCATAAAATGGGAATCAAAGCAACTTGAATATACTTTGGAAGTCTTTTGTAAGCTGGTTATGAAATGCTCAAAGGAGCGCCCTGCCCTCCTCCTTCCCATTTCAAGGGGGTAAACTGTATCTCATGGTTGCAGGCTCCTGCCTGCCCTGACCAAATTAAAAATCTATGATTTTTAATTTTAAAAAATTATGAGGATGGCCGGGGGCGATGGCTCCCGGCTGTAATCCCAGCACTTCTGAAGGCCGAGGCTGGTGGATCACTTGAGGTCAGGAGCTCGAAACCAGCCTGACCAACATGGTGAAACCCTGTCTCTACTAAAAAATACAAAATTAGCCAGGCATGGTGGCAGGCCCCTGTAATCCCAGCTACTTGAGAGGCTGAGACAGGAGAATCGCTTGAACCGGGGAGGCGGAGGTTGCAGTGAGCCGAGATCGTGCCACTGCACTCCAGCCTGGGCAACAAGAGTGAAACTCTGTCTAAAAAAAAAAAAAAAAATTGTGAGAGATAAAAGCAAAGGGAATATGGACATGTCTGGGGTCAGGGCAGAACAAGATGATGGGTGTTAGATGCCGTCTGTTTAAAATCCCAACCCTGACAGGGCACACGCCCAGACAGAAACGCAGGACCCGGGTCAGAGCCCAGGATGACAAAGCAAAAGAGAAATGCCCTCTGCCGACCCGGGAGACCCCGGGTTCTCATGCACACCCAGCGCAGGCTCTTGTCCACGCGGTGCTGCCTGGCCACCAGCGGCCACTCTTCTAACACAATGCCTTCGCGGAACACGCTCTGCGGGAGGGCTGCGCTGCTCTGCGGGGGGGCTGCGCTGCTCCACGGCGGGCGCCGGGACCCCTGCTCTGCCCCTGGAAGGCGCTGGGGTTTCGGGGGTTGTCTGCTGCCCAGGCAGCCCCAGGGCACTGTGCAGATTGGGGCTGCTTTTCTCAACCCAGGGGTGCTGCAGGTTGTTTGAGAGCCCCCACAGCCGTTCCGAGGTACACTGGGGGGTCCGCACCCGAGTCTGGCTCCCTGACATTCATGTTTGACCTCAGCCCCGTCCCCCGCCATCCTCACCCCGCTAGCCAGTTGACATCCAACCACCAACATTCTTGCCCTATTGAGGCAACGTGAGAAAAAGAAAAACCAGAAACAAGCAGCGCCGGCCGTGAGAGTCCCCTCCCTGCCTCCCGCGTCCCCCTGTGGGAGCTTCATCACCAAGCTCTTGTTTTCTTTCTTAAAGTTAAAACAAATTCAGGAACTGCCCCGTCTGTGCCTCCTGAAACATTTCAAACCAGTTCATTTGTTCATAATTACAGGAGAAAGAACCACGCAGGGGGGATCTGAGTGTCTTGAATTTTCCAAAAAGGAAAGTAGGAGCCGGAGGATCGTGGCGGGCGCACCCCTGGAAAAGTGCACGGAGATCCCGAGGGTCCCTCTTCCGCTCATGCTCAGATGAGGCAGCAAGTCAAAGTCCCCCATGTTGACTTCTGACACCTCAAGGCCCTACCTCCCTTGCAATCCGATTGCCCTGAAAGTCCCAGGGCAAAGGCTCGGTCCCCCAAGCTGTGCGCGTGGAGGTTTTGCTCCCCGCAGCTCCCCAGGAGCCTGTGCTGCTTCAGGAGCAGCGGCTCCCTTGGCCTCGGAAGGGACCAGTGTGTCCTTGGCTGTGATCTGGGGCCTCTTTGTGCAAATAGAAAACCACAAGTCCCCTTTTGGGCGACACGGCCGGGCCCAGGAGCAAATTCATGACCCAATGTGGCCTCTGCCTTTGCTCAGCTCTCCCATGAGCCATGAGGAGTGCTGGGATGGGCCTTAGAGAAGCAAGGGCCGGGGATGGGCCCCGTCACCTCTCAAGAGGTCCCCTGGGGCCAGGAGGGGGAATCTCATTGCTAGATGAGAATGTGGAGGTGGGGCCCACAAGCAGCCCCTCAGCCCCACACCATGGGGATAGCTCTCGTTCATGCAGAGGACGGTCCAGTGCCCATGGGGCCTGAGATGGGAAGGGACAGGGTGCTGGGCCAGCCCCGCCTGGGAAGGAGGGTATCCGGGCCTCCATGCTGCCCTCAGCTCAGCCGGTCCTGCTTCCATCCATGAGGCACCGTGGGGCGGCAGGGCAGCAGGGAGCCTCTGGGGAGGTGCTGGCCGGTTGCTGAGTCTTTCCAAGCTCTGGGGCTCACACGTTCTCAAGCCCCTGTCCCCTGCCTCTCCCCAGTAGCTGTGGAGGAGCAGATAGCCGGTCTTCTTTTGTACAGGGCAGGTGTCTTGGGGCATGTTAGGGGATGCTAGGGAGAGGGACACGTGGTCAGTGATCTGAGCAGGCTTCTGAGCAGCCAGAATGTCAGAACTGGGCCTGTGAGTGCTGCACCACCCAGCTCAGCAGGTGCCCTGGGGCGCCCGAAAGCGTCAGCTAGAGCGCCGGTACACTGCACAGAACCATGAGGGATCTGGGGGTGGCGCCCGCCCCCAGACCCCATATGAATGCACAGCAGTCCGCATCCAGCGAAGGCCAGGAGGAGCCCGGGATGGGCCAGAGGTGGTATGTGACTCCCCTGCCTCCAAAGTGCCCCTGAAGTGTGGGTCTCACCCCAAGGACATAGGAGCACCCTGGAGGCCCCAGTGTTTGCTTAAGTCCTGGCTGCCAGTAGCAGGAGACTCAGGAGGAAAGCCCCAGCCTGGGTCCCCATCTGAAGATCGACCTGAGTTTTCAGTTCAGAGCGACCTCTGAGTTCAGAGGAGAGCTCTGCCCAGCAGGAGAACTCATCTCTTCTGGGACGCTGTGGCTTCCAGAACTTTCTTTTTAGGATGTTTGGACCATCTTCTGCCCCAGTCTCCTTTTTCCTCTGAGAATGGGGGCTGAGGTCACATGTCTCGAACCTCAAAATGACGGTGATGCTTTTCTGACCGAAGTATTTTCCCTGCTGAATGCCATTTGGCAGACTCGACGTTGTTTTACGGACCTCAGATGTTCAGATATGGTTCCTTCCCTTCTGTGTCTGTGCTGCATTAGAGGTAGGGTGGGTGTGCAATCTTGCAAAAGAGAGACAGAGAAAGAGAGAGGGAGAGAGAGGAAGGGAGGAGGATGGTTCACTTGTGTGTGTTTGTGTGGGGGGGAGTGTGGTGTTCATAAGTGCCAGAAAATCCTGGTGGAACTTCTGGCATGGTGGAAATCTGAGAAATAGCGTAAGTATCATGTAATGTTTCTTTCTCAAAGAGAGGCTGTTAAAAACTTTAAAAAAATCTTGGTTTTATTAATATTTCAGGGCAGTTTTTATTTGAGATCCACATAGGGTCAAATAGGTTGCTTTGCAGGAACCCACGTTTCTGTGGTCAAGGCCAGGGAATGGAAATGCGTTCCACTGAGGCCATGTGGCCATCACAGTGCACACGAGAGAGCGTTTAAACACTAGATTGAAATCTATGATATCCCTTTCAAAAAGGCATTGCTAAAAGTAATTTCATACGAGAATCTATGGGTTTCTGAGAGCAGTTTTTCATATTTTTAGTATTTAAATGTTATTATTATTCAAAGAAAATATGTCCCACACAATGCTCATTTTCCTTTGATAACTGAAATTCATGGTTGAGATTTCAGGAGGAGAAGCTGCCAACTCCACCACCTCACTCCCCGTGCCTGGGCAGCGAGTCTCCTCCAGCCTCCGCCGGCTCCTGCTTTCCTGGGCGTTTCCCGGGCATTCCAGCCACGTGGCTTATCCAGCTCAGAGGTGCACCTTTGTGGGGACATGGGCAGGAGTGTTGGTGGCCCTGTAACACCCGATGTCACCCGCTGTGCTACCTATGAGGGTGTTCTCAGAGCAGAGGGATCCTCTCCCTCTCGGAGGGGAAGGGTCTCACAGTGAGGTTGAGGGGGTCAGAAGTGCCCTGAGCGGAGGAATTTCTCTCTGCTTTGGGCCAGTTTGACGTTGCGTTTGCTTAAATGTGCATTTCAAGTTCCCTCTGGGTTAGTGGCTTTAATTCAGCCTATGGACCTAAAGCAGAGGGAATGAATCCCTTGAGGCGGTGTTGGAGAGAGCCGTCTAGCGGGTCAGGAGGTATCCCAGTCGTTATGACATTATCTGTGGTTTGGGTAATAGAGCCAAGTATGTTTCTGACTCTAGGACGGAGCTTTGGAGGGAGTCGGCACTGTGGGGTAACGGCGGGGTAAAGGGAAGGAACGGATCAGGATTCAGGATCATTCTTCCATCCTGGCAACAAGGATTTCTGTCCCCTGGTCCTGACCATGGAAACACAGTTGGCTGCAAAGCAGCCCATTCCTTTTGGACCTCATGTGTAGCTAAAAGGAAAACTTCCCTGAAATATTAATAATACAATGAAGATTTTTTTCAAAGACAGGCTTCTCTTTGAGAAGATTACACATCTGTTTGTTTTTTAAAAAGCTAGACACGTAAAGATACCCACTTTACTGCTTAAGTTTAGTTCAAATGTTCTAATAAACATTTATTTCCTAAGTAAAAAAATCTGGGTCCTTCATTACTGTCGTTTGCATCTCACAAAAGCACAGCCCTGGCCCAGCCCTGTGGTGCCCCTGCCCCTCGGCTTCCCAACAGACGACCAAGGACACACACTGTCTGCAAATCTGAGCCCCAGAAAAGGATGGAAAGACCCGTCCTTCTATGCACCTCAAGCCCAATTTTCCTTCACTCCAATTTCACTTTCATCTGGAATAAGGAAAATATATTTTTTAAGTTCTGTTCTTATGTTTATGATTATTCTTTTGCTTCCTCTCTGTATTTTTTTTTCAATCAGAAAAAGTTATTTTAAACAGTTTTGGCTCTAACTAAAGGCCACGGAAGTCCTGGTAGTACAGCAGATCCATGTCCCCATCCAGAACGAGCTTGTCCAGCAGAGCAACTGCTCGGTGGAGACTCTGCTCCACAGCCAAGTGGACGGCAAATGAGGGAGAGCCCCTGGCAGCCAGCTGGGGCCTGTGGGACCTCCCTGGAGTTTGCTCTCTGCATTTCTTAGTGCAAAATTATTTCTCTCAAGTCGAGAGCCTTGAACCACTTTCAATGGCTTGCACAGGCTACCCGGAATGTTCCGTGATATGGTCTTCACACACATTTTTCACAGCCATAGGATCCTTTTTTCCTTTTTTGCAAATGAAATCTCATGTATGACCCCAAGATATTACAGGAAAAACCAGACTGCTGTGATGGAAGGGGCCGGGGACCCCAGGCACCCTGAGGAACGCACGGTGTTGAGAACGCAGGGTGGAAAATGCCGCCCGGGAGGCCTGGCTTGAGAGTGAGAAGAGCCTCCAGGGGCCACTGGCAAGCTTGGAATAGAGAAATTCATGAAGCAGCGACCAACTCTGGGGAGACGGTGCCTTCTGGAGTAGAAAGAGACTCCGCATCTTCTCCCCTGATCAGCCTGTGGGTCTGGACGCCTGTTCCGGTGGTGGTGTGGACCAGCAGTGGAGGTCAAGGGTCCAGGGAGCTTAGCGGGGGCCTCAGTCTTGAGGTGGCAGGGACGGAATGAAGGTGTCTCTTGCCTGGTTCACAGGGACTTTGTGCCAAAAAGGCCAAGGCCTTCAGCAGGCTGGTCAGAGGCCCTGGAGGCTCCAGGAGGCCCCTGAGTGGCTGCCTCATTGGCCGGTGCTGACTCTTCGGAAAATTTGGTTAAACAGCGCCATTTAGATGGATTTTTGCAGTGACGGTTCCTGCTCTATGCTTCTCCCGTGTCCTTCGGGGAAGCGGCATTTGCAGGAAGTGTGGACCCTGTGATCTGGGGTCCTGCCTGCTTCATTGCCCTTTTCCACCCGAACCACCATCCTGGGGTTCAGGAGCTGCCAGCCTCGGGCGGGGGCCCTGAGCAAGGCTCCGATGGAGCCCTCCCGGGGAGAGTCAGCTCCCCAGAAGCCAGCGCTGGCCGAGCACCAAACAGTGCCCCCACCGCAGGCCAGGGCTTGGCAGATGTCCCCAGAGAGGCTCAGACAATCCTCGCCTCGGCACCTCTGCCAATCTTGGTGCCGCGTCCTCAGGGACAATTCCAAGGGGCAGAAGTCCCCGTTATGAGCCCAGACCTACCTGCTCACTGATCTGACACATGGTGAGATTCTGATCATCGCAGGAGCACGCCACACGGATGTACTTGAGCCAGCTGCCGGCCCCAGCCTGATTCGCATCCACGCAGAACTTCTCGCTGCCCAGGTCTTCGGAGATCTGCTGGGAGGAAAGTGAAGCAGGAGTCAGAGGTGCCCTGTGTGCTGGAGTCTGCACACTGCCTCTGCCCACCCGGAAACCTGGCTGTTTGGGCTCAAATAGGAAGGCAAGTTGGCATCCAGACCTCAGCCCACCCTCCGGGCATCAGCGGGGCTCCCAGCCCACCCAGACTGCCCAAGCCTGGGAGTCTCCAGGAGTCTCCAGGAGCCCAGCGGAAAGGCAGGGAATGGCCTTTTCTTTTCTCACCGAACAGATCACTGCCCTGGCCCGGCGATAAAATGAGCCTCCAGAGTTGCAACCCCCACCCCCGCAGCAAAGCTGTCCCACGTGTGAGAAGGCAGAGACCGCTGCATCTGGGAGCAGAGCCCTCTGCTAAGGATGTGGGGCGCTGGGCTAGAAAAAGCATGTCTGAAGGTGAAGGTGTTGCTGGGTGTGCATGTGCATGTGTGTGTGCACGCTCAGGGCAGCCTGCACACCACTCTGACAATAAGAAAAGCATCTGGTTTCCTTAAGGCTGGAGAGTTTCAGTTTGACACCCAGCAGCATGAAGACGCCTAGCTCTTCTCACCACGCCCGCAAAGTCACACGCACACCAACTTGGCTTTATTTTGTTGTTGCTGTTGCCTTGAACGGGCAGAGTGGCCACCCCTAGGGCTTTTCTTATTTACTGTTACCCCTACTCCTCTGAGGACCACTGATGAGGAGACCTGACCTGCGGTCCACTGTGGAGAGATGGTGTCACCTCGACCAGCCTGACCACGGGTGGCGGCTGCAGGCCTCCCAGTCTCCCCCACTCTGGCCAGTGGTTACTCTGGGTTCTGAATTCAAACCAGTGGCATCTTGGGCAGCCCAGCCCAGACAGGGCAGGAGGGAGGACAGGGGGCAGGGGCTGGGGACACACCACACTCAGGTCCCCAAAGTAGAAAAGCTGTGTCTCTGTGGGCAGGAGTGCCCTTGGGCAGGTGTATCCTGCTGGATAGGTGTATGTGGGTGGGCAGCTGTGTCCTCGGGCAGGTGCGTCCTGCTGGACAGGTGTGTCCAGGTGGGCAGCTGTGTCCTTGGGTGGGTGTGTCCTGGTGGGCGGGTGCATCCCTGAGCAGGTGTGTCTGGGTGGGCAGAGGTGATGGATAAGGAAGTCAGAAGGACCCAGGGAAGTCAGGATGAGACAGTGACCTGTCCAAGTGAACACAGTGGAGGCTGACTCTGGGCACCATGGGCCTCTGATTCTCTGGAGTTCTCCTGACGGCTCCATGGTGAACTCTAGGACCTGGCAGAGGGGAGGAGCCGCCCACCTGAGGTCAGGAGCTGCCCTCTTCTGACCAGAGAGTCGGGTGCTTTGTGAACAGTGCAGGCGTTCCCCAGGCATCCTCAATGACCAAGAGCCCACCTGGCCTGAGAGTCCACAAGGAAACGGAGGTTTCAGGAGGCAGCTGCTTAGCTCAGGGGTGCACAAGGGTGCTGTGGAGTCCACCTGTGCATCTACATCCCATCGGCCCTGAAACCACATCCCCCATAGGGCCCATGGGAGCTGCTGTGGCAGCCTCGTCCTCTGAGTGACAAGTCTCTGAGCATATACACTCGGGCCAAACTCTGCGGGACACCTTAGGGGCTGATTTGGAAAGAGGCTGTGAGCTGAGGGGCCTCAGTTCTGAGACTTTTTGCTTTTTGGGGACTTTATCATTCGTGCCAGAGCAAAATGAAATGGACCTAATTCTGAAAGAGAGGACGTGGACCAGAGACAGCCAGGTGAAGCCTGGGCAAGGTGGAAAGAGGCAGGGATGTGAAGGGTGGGGAGAGACAGCTGAGGAGCCTGCCAGGGCACAGGAGCGCCCCAGCCCAGCCTCTGTCCTCAGCTGCCAGCGTCCAGACCCTCAGGAGGTTGGGGCCAAGAGCATCCACTCCCATGTGCACAGGCCCCGGTGACCCCAGTGCCTGACCCTCAGACGCTCAGCATGCACTCTCCCGGGTTCCTAGCCATCTCGGCCTGGTGCTGGAATTCTTTTGAAAAGTTCAACGTCAGCACCAATCAATGGGGAAGCGTGTTGTCCACGTGCCCCGGCCTCTGTGTGTGGCGTTCCCTCTTTCCCTGAGGCTTCCAGGGAAAGTTGGCTCCCAGAGCACAGCTGAGATGGGGAGAGGGTCTCGAGTCTCCTTTCCCTTCCACTTACTCTCGGTCTCCTTGCTGACATCCTCTACCAAGCTGGGGTTCCCGACTAAGGGTTTCCAGAGGTACTGGGTAAGACAGATTGGGGTGCAGGGTGGGCGGTCGGCCAGGGCAGAGGGGGATGCTCCCGGGGTCCCCCTATCACACACAGCCGTGCCTGCCCCTGGAGCCCTTCTGGCTCCATCCAGGGCAGTGGGAGATTCACTGCGAAGGCTGTCTCATTTCAGAGACGGCAGCAGCAGAAATGCTCCCAAGCTCGTGGGCTGTGGTTGCTGTGCTCCAGTCACCAAGTGAGTGTGAGTGAATGGCCTGGTCCCTTCTCTGCCCGGGGTTGGCCCTGAGTCCTGTCCACTCGGAACTGTAGATGGGCCTGTGGTCCAGAGAGGACATGGATCCAAGAAGCATAACTAGGCTAGAGGCTGGTGCCTGAGGAAACATTGGTGGCGGGGGAACACTCAAAATACAAACGATGGATTAGCAGGAGCACAGCCGGCCACATGGGGCTGGCAGCATCCCAGTCCCGTCCCCAGCCCATGGGTCCATTTCTCCATTGAGGCCTGCTGACGTCACAGCACATTGCACACAGTGCCTGTGGGCTGAGGGCTGGCACTCACCCAGGGCGTGCCGTGCCCTCCCACCTGGGACCCGGACTTTTGTTCTCAAAGCTGGAGTACCTGGGCCACAGCACTCCACTGGTGCAGTCAGGAGTACGTGCTCCGGAGTGCATCCCCCGCTGAGCCCAGGGACCAGCTGATGGGGCTCAGGCCACTTCCTGAGAGGCAGGACTCACTCCTAATGCACCCAACATATGGACTCAGCCAACACCTTCCCCCTGTTCTGGGTCCCGGTTGGCTCAAGCCTTGCTTTGGTGGGGAGTCTGTGGCCACCCTGCTGTTCAGGACTCAGGGCGGGTTCCCAGGGAGATCACCTCTGTGTTACCAGCTTCTGCAGAGACAGCTCTGCCCTAGGCAGGACTGCAAATCCCTTGACATTTGAGGTCCTATTCCCTAAAGGGGCTGCAGGAAGGGTCCTCACGCTGTCCAGAGCGGTCACTGCCTGCCCTGCCCAAGTCCAGGGCCAGCCCAATCCAAGAACCACAGACTCAGCAGCCCGCCCCACTGCGCCCCATCTCTTGCCAGGACAGGAGTGGCAGGGGCGTGGCGTGGAAGGGAGGAGGCCACAAGCGGCTGGTTGCCACTGGGAAGGTAGGCTTCCCATCCTGTAGGTGCAGACCCAGGGCCAGCAGCCCACGTGGGGAGGCCCCTCCCCAGGCACAGAGACCTCTCAGGGCCCTCTCACTTCCCACCCTGACTGCTGGTGCACATCAGGAAACCGCTGGAAAGGCTCGCCAAGCCAGAGCTGTGGTCGGCAGCCCTGCCATCTTCCTCTGCCACAGGGAGGGAGGCTGGGCTGGCCAAGACCCACGGGGCCCCGTTCCACCTCATCACTGGCCAGGTCTAGGCTGGAAGTCACTATGGGGCAGGGGACTCACAGCCCCTGTATAGGTAGTGGCCTGGGTGCCAGTCTCTCCCTCTCTCTCTCCCCTGCTCTGCTTCTCTCTGTCTGTCTCTGTATCTCTCCCTCTCAGTATGGGTCTCTTTTGGGCTTTCTCTCCTCACATATGGTACAGGGGCCTGGGAGAAGGTAAATGACGCTGTGAGTGACCACAGCCATGGCATGGGCTTCTCCTGGGGCCTGGTTGTTGACTCGAAAGTGTTGGCCTCGGTCGGGCGTGGTGGCTCACGCCTGTAATCCCAGCACTTTGAGAGGCCGAGGCAGGTGGATCACCTGAGGTCAGGAGTTCAAGACCAGCCTGGCCAACATGGGCAAACCCTGTCTCTACTAAAAATAGAAAAGTTAGCTGGGCATGGTGGTGTGCAGCTACTTGGGAGGCTGAGATGCAAGAATCACTTGCATCCAGGAGGCAGTGGCTATAGTGAGCTGAGATTGTGCCACTGCACACCAACCTGGGTAACAGAGTGAGAGACTCTGTTTCAAAAAAAAAAAAAAAAAAAAAAAAGGGAGTATTGGCTTCACCTTGACTTCCAGGCCTTGGGGTCCATCTCCCCAGGAAATCCCTGGAAAAACAATCTGTGTCCCTGGCTGGCTGACCAACCACTATTTTAAGTGCTCCCAAGCACCTCACCCTACAGGTGCACATGTATCTGGGTGTGTGCTTGTGTGTGGGCATGTACCTGCATGTGTGCACAGGTATGTGGGGGTGTGTGCATGTGTGTGGGTGCACCTGTGTGTGTATGTATGTGTGTGTGTCCATGTATGTGTGCTTGTCCTGGGGGAACGGGGCGAGAAGCCTTCGGTGAGCAGAAGGCTGACGCCAGCAGGAGGACATTGAAGGGATGGCCAATTCCCTCTCAAAAACGTGGGTTCTGTGTCTAGAGGAGAACCCTGGCCCCTTCCCTCCAACCCCACATCTGAGGCCTCCTCAATGCCTGTGATCCGGCCACTGATGGCTGCAGGTCCAGGGACCCACCTGTGCCCTGGGACAGCCAGTCTCCAGACACACACCACTGTGCTCTGTGGAGCAGCCACCCATTGTGCTCCCAGGCCGCCAGTGTACTGTTGAATGCATCGAGTCACCGGGAATTGTTTTTTGGGGCATAGGCTTTCCCTTCTTGTAATGCCCGCCTCACCTTGCAAAATAAGCCTCTCTTTTCCACATGATGGCCCTGCAGGTATTTGCATGCGGCCTGAGTCCTAACCCTCCCGTGCCAGGGTAAACATCTCTGGCTCTCTCAAACGTGTCTGAACGGGGACACAGCTGATTTCTCACCCACATGGGACAGTGTTCTGGAGCGTCCGGTCTGTCCCTGACCCTCTCGGGTGCAGAGGCCTGGAGACCGGAGGCAACAGCTCCCCCAGGGGTCCTGGTCTTGAGTGTGCACCCAGGCTTTGCTGCCCTGCTGGTGGGGTCCCCGCCCTGACAGCCTCTCCTCCCTTGTCACTCTCATTTCCTGGGCATTTCTCCTCATTCCCGGGAGGCCTGGACCCCAATCCCTGACCAATTGGAAGGTCACAGAGTGGGAGTTACACCTGCCTGGGGCGACTGAGGAGGGCTTGGTTAACTCCTTCTTTCTACAGAGGGGTGCCTCTGAGGGGGGCCAGGTGGGCGCTGACCCTTCCTCCAGGAGAGCCAGGACGAGCCCTGGTCTGAGGGACCTGAACCAGTGACCAGTGTGCTGGGAGGGGGTGCTGGAAGGACATGTGCCGGGAGGGGTGTGTTGGGAGGGGTGTGTCGGCAGGGGGTGTACTGGGAGGGCTGTGTTGGGATGAGTGTGTTGGGAGGAGTGTATTGGGAGGGGTGTGTTGGGAGAGGGTGCATGGTAAGGGATTGCACTGGGAGGGGTGTGTTGGGAGGGCTGTGTTGGGAGGAGGTGCACGGTGAGAGATTGCACCAGGAGGGGTGTGTTGGGAGGGCTGTGTTGGGAGGGAGTGTGTTGGGAGGGGTGCGCTGGGAGGGGTGTGTTGGATGGGGGTGTGCCAGGAGGGGGTGCACTGGAAGGGGTGTGTTGGGAGAGGTGTGTTGGGTGGGGTGTGTTGGGAGGGGTGTGCCAGGATGGGTGTGTTGGGAGGGCTGTGTTGGGATGAGTGTGTTGGGAGGGGTGTGTTGGGAGGGGGTGCCCAGTGAAGGATTGCACTGGGAGGGGTGAGATGGGAGGGGTGTGTTGGGAGGGGTGTGTTGGGAGGGGTGTGTTGGGAGGGATGAATTGGGAGGGGTGCACTGGGAGGGAGTGTGCTGGGGGAAGGTGCACCTGGAAGGGTGCGTTGGGAGGGATGCACTGGGAGGGGTGAGTTGGGAGGGGTGAGTTGGGAGGGGTGCGTTGGGAGGGGTGAGTTGGGAGGGGTGAGTTGGGAGGGATGAATTGGGAGGGGTGCACCGGGAGAGGGTGTGCTGGGAGGGCCAGGCCTGTGTCTGCTATCAGAGTCAGGTGTAGGATCTCCCCCGAGATGCCTGACCATGTCTGGCTGCCTGTCCCAGCATCGAGGGTCCAGTCCTGTGGGGGTCCTGCTGGACCCATCTGGGAACTCCTGAAGGAGGGAGCAGGTGGAGCAGGAGCTTGGACAGACCTTCAGAAGCCACTGCTTTTCTGCCTCAGACCAGAGAAATGCTCCTGAAGTGGCCCTGGGTCGTGGTTCTGGCTGGGCAGGTGGAGGCTCAGGCCTGGCTTCTTGGGCCTGTGCCGTCTCTGATTCCAGAAACGGCAGGTGTTGCCCCGACCGCTGCCTCCTCCTGCCGCCTTTCCTGTCCTCTCTCGCCTTCCTCCCCAAGGTCTCTGTGCACTCAGGGCCACACTGGGTGCTGTCGAGACCCCTCGCTCACTGCCGCGGGCCTATAAGGTGGATACTGTGTTGCTGCCCCACAGTACATTTTGTAGAAGAGAAAATGGAGGCCCCTGGAGACGGGGCCAGCTCCCAGCCCAGGCTGCTGGACTCCAGAACTGTGCCATGGCCTCCCCGTGTGCTCTCCAGGGCCGACTCAAGGACCAGAGGGAGGGCCCCCACGCCCTGTTCGGGGGGTCGCAAGATTTCATGTGCTCTGGAATCCACAGAGCAGGCCTGGGCAGTCCCAGGTCCCAGTCCCTGCTTCCCTTGGCGTGAGACTTGTCGGCACCCACAAGGACAGAGAGAGGCCACCCCTCCCTAGCTTGGTGGCCCTCAGGCTGCCCAAGTTGCATCTGACCGGGGCCTTCCTGGGCTCTGGGTGCTCCTGGAGATCAGGGATCCGTGGAGGAAACATTGGCAACAGGAACGCTCAGAGGGAGGTGGTGTCAAAGGTCACAGCCATGTACACCTGACCACAGGCTCCTTACTGTACCAGGTGGGGCCAGCGCCAAGGATCTGTGCCAAAGGCGATGTCTCTGCCTGCCCTAGGGCGTGAGCCCAGCCTTTCCAACCTGGGTGTATGCTACATCCAGCCACGTCTGGGAGCCGGGCCTGTTTTGGTGTGAAGTCTTCTAGCCCTGACACCTCCAAGGCCCTCTGGGAACCTCTTGGGCGGGCCTGAGTCCTGGGATGTTCTCTGTGACATAGGAGGCCGGTACAGATGAGAAGAGGGTAGACGAATGAACGGACGCACGCACAGTGACCTACCGGGCTCACTGCTCCCTTCTGTTTACACGCGATCAATGAACGCAGGAGGGAGCCACAGATGGAAGGAGTGGCCCAGTCCACATGCCTCCACATGGCCGGCTTTAGCAGGCAGTGGCCTGGAGGCCACTGTGGCCATTGGGCTGTGTCTCTCTCCAGATCTGGAATCCAGCTCCCTGCCTGATCGCTACTTAAAAGCCTGGCTTTGGGCTGTTTGGGGCTGAGCCTCAGGAGTCCTAGGACTTCCAAAGGAAACTGCCCTCCTGCCCACTCTCGCCCACTCCCCGGCGCCTAGCAGCTCCCCCAGCTCATAAATCAACCCCATCAGAAATGCTGAGTTACGAAGTGAAGTGAAGGAAAATTTCTCTTAACCTTTACTTTTTTTGTATATAATTTGAGGTTTCCTGCACTTCTAATTTGTGGGCTCTCTGCTGGGCTGGTCCTCCATGTTCAGTGGGCACAGCCAGCCGCTGGCCCCGGCCACGGTGTGCGTGCAGGTGGGAACGCCGCGGCGTCCATCATCAGCTTGCCTAGTGGATTCTGAGTGTGCAGGGAGGAGCGGAGCCCTGGGACGCTGCCCCCTCGGTCCCGCCTCCTGCTGCTGCCAGGAGGCTCCCCAGAAGTGGTATGGAGTCCACCTCTGACAGCCAGGAGCTGGCGGGAACCGGGGGGAGGGTCTCCTTACCCTGACCCCCTTCTTTAAGGACCCATGCGCTGATTCGGAGTAAGAAGCCCTGGCTGTGGAGCCCTGTCATAGGCACATGCGCACACGTGCACACACACAGTGGTCACAGTTGATGGTGTCCACGAGTAGCTGAAACAGAAAGCCCATTCTTGTGATGCAAGGAAGTGGGGGAAAGGTGTTCTGGAAACATCTCAGTCCGGTGTGAACACAGAGCCTGGATGAGCTCATAAATCCCTGTCCTGATGCCCAACAGGGGGCTGGGTGGTGATGGGACCCAGTGCTAATGAGAAATGTGGCTGGTGGGATGGGGCCACACCACGGCCAGGGACATGGGAGGCCTGGCCGGCAGTCAGCAGGCCTGGGGCCCACCTGCTTAGGCTGAGAGGGAGGTGGGAGGAGAGGAAAGGATGGAGGATGGGAGGGTTGGGTGGGGGAAGGGTGAGGGGGGAGAGAGAGAGAGGGAGAGAGAGGCTGCCGCTTGGAGAAACAGGCAACTCTTGGCAGCCATTCCTCCAAGACAGAAGCCAGCCTCTCTCTTAAGCTCAGAGAGAGAGACAGGGAGCAAGGGTGGGCTGTCTGGGGTTTGTCCCTGGAAGAAGCCAGAGGGACGGTGGCTCTTAGCTCCTGCCTGACTGTGCTCTCACTGGATGGTTCTCAGGCAGTGGGGCGTACTGGGGGAGAGATGAGGGCCAGGGTCCCAGGGTCTCAGAGAGCCCCAAGAGCATGGCCCAGAATTCGGATGCTTGTGGCCCGGAGGTACTCTCACAGCAGAGGAAGGCCCAGGACATGTGGAATCCATGCCTGGGGGGCTCTGCTCTTGTGTCAGTGCTGGGCAGAGCTGAGGAATGCAACGCGCTGGAAAAAGAGTCACCAAATTCAACACTTGGTAGCCTCTTGGGGCCACAGACATCTTCAAAAACCTAGTGAAAGCCACAGATCAGAACTCACGGAGCCACCCAAATGCCATGTGGAAGCCTAGGGTTTAAGAGACCCTCTCCCTCTAAAAGCTCCAGACACCCAGATGCCCTGCAAACATGGAGGCTCACAGATTATCTCCCCCTAAACACCCAGACACTGGGATGCTGTGGCGCTCCCGGGGTGCACTGACCATCTCCCCCAAAGCACCCAGACCCCAGATGCTGTGGAACTCTGAGGGAGTGCGTGGCCCTCAGCAGCCAGCACACAGCCCAGGTTCCAGAGCTCTGCCATCTCTGCTGTGGAATTTCCTCTTAGTTCTCTTTCTCACCTTCGTTCCCTCCTCCCCTTCCTTCCTATTCCTATTTTCTTTATTCTTTGGGCGGGGTCTCCACTTGGGCGGGGAGCGACCTCCCAGCAGCATCTATGAACATTGAAGAAAACTCTGGTTGAGACAGGGAAGCAAAGAGGAGTCTCCATCTGACTGTGCACAGCTCCCAAGCCCCTCAAGGTCCCCTGGGGTGGGACTTACGCACCCTGATTTCACACCAGTGGTGGACAGGGGCCACACAAGCCCGGGCCTCGAGGCTGTGCCATGCCACCTGCCGCAGGAGTGGTCCCTGCCCCTTTCTGCAATCTGCACGCAGTGTGCCCCTGGTGTGTCCCCAAACTCGGCCGTGCCACTGCTCTCCCAGCAGCCTGGGGGTGTTGGGAGCTGGGCTTCCTCCTTGGTATGTGGCTCATCCATCGTGGCACCTCTGAGGTTTGACTTGTTAGCCATGGGCTGCAGCCCTGACTGTCAGAAATAAAGGAGCACGCTGGTGACTCAGACCCACGCTGTTGCAGCTTTAGTGAAATGAAGGGTTGAGACACAGGCTCACGAAACATGGAACACCTAGAGGTGATTGGCAGTGCGTGGAAGGAGCAGGGTCTGTGGAAACCTCAGGCCTGGCAGCTGGTGGGGTGGACACAGTGGGGAGCACCATGTCCTGGGGGGAGGACCAGCGGGACTTGGTGGCCCCCTCCCTCCAGGATGCTTCAGAGACTGACCTCTGAGTCACACAGACCCTCCCAACCCCGATCTCCCACCGTCCTCATCATGACGATGTGGAGTTGTCTGGGGTCCTGCCTCAGTGTCACCCTTTGGAACTAGAAAGCCTCTTTTCTGCTTTCCAGCTGCTTGGAGGCCGTGGGTACATGCAGATATGGTGGGCTCTGAGGAACTGGGAGCTGGCCTTTGGCACCTGCTGAAGACGTCCTGGAGGACCCCTGTGCTCAGCCCTGCCTGGACACTGAAGGTTCTCTGCTGTGTGCCTGTGGTGGCCACTTCGGGCCACTGGTAGCTTGGGGGCCTGCAGCTCCCCCGCCTGGCTGCTCCTGCTCACCTGCTCTTCAGAATGAGGCCTTCCCTGGGTCTTTCGGATAAGCAAGAAGTACAGGCACCTCTGGCCCTTTGGGAAGCCTTTAGTGGGGTCCCTAGGACCCCCGAAGGGATGAAGCAGCCCTCGCAGTGAGTAGGAGAGGGGCACCCCGTGAACAGGCTACGCCGTGCGCTCTGCCTTAGAGAAAGCTTCTGTCGCCGCTTGCAGGGCTCCCCCTCCCCATCGCGGAAGGTCTCAGATGTGCACGGAGCCCCCAGGAGAAAGCCCATAGTCGCACAGAGGGCCCTGGGCTGAGTGAGCCTCAGGGGTCTTCCTCAGCGACCCAGGCCAGCTGCTAGGTGGTCTGGACCTTCCTCTGGGGGCACACATGTCCAGGGAGCCTCCGTCTCTGCCACACATGTTGGGAGCAGCTTAGGTATAAGAGGTGTCACCTCTGAAAAGCTGTGTATAAACCGTATTTCTGTAACGGGCATCCCAGCTCACAGTGTGTCATTTTTTTTTTTTTTTTTTTTTGAGACGGAGTCTTGCTCTGCCGCCCAGGCTGGAGTGCAGTGGCCGGATCTCAGCTCACTGCAAGCTCCACCTCCCAGGTTTACAACATTCTCCTGCCTCAGCCTCCCGAGTAGCTGGGACTACAGGGGCCCGCCACCTCGCCTGGCTAATGTTTTGTATTTTTTAGTAGAGACGGGGTTTCACCGGGTTAGCCAGGATGGTCTCGATCTCCTGACCTTGTGACCTGCCCGTCTCGGCCTCCCAAAGTGCTGGGATTACAGGCTTGAGCCACTGCACCCGGCCCAGGTGTGTCATTTTTAAAGGGATCCTGCACTATGGTCAAGTGGAATGCTCTTTGCCAAGGGGGCGCCCTGGGTGCCTTTGCCTGGCTTTGCTGGCTTTGATCTGGGGAACCCAGAGCAGGGCAGAGAAGGGTCTTGTGCTGATGAGGATGTGCTGTTTCGGGGCAGGGGTGGGAGCAGCAGCAGCATGAAAAGCCGGCCCTGGCCCTTGGCGGTCTGCGGCTGGGATCCCGGGATCCGGTTCTGGCCCTCCTGAGGGTTTTGCCTGGTGCTGGCCTTATACAATACTCCTTTTGGGAGGGCACAGGGACCTCCATGTAAAGTGGCAGTCACTTTCCCACTCAGCAAGCCCCCAGGAGGACACCTAAGCAGGCCAAGCTGCACCCAGAGCTCCAAGTGGAAGCAGCATGGTTGGCTCCAGTTGGCTTTGGTTGGCTCTGGTCAACGCCAGCAGCCTGGGCAGGGTCTGTTCCCTGCTCCATCCTCTTCCTGTGGATGCTTTCAGGCAGGACGCCCCAGGCCCGGCCATGTGTCCCCGTGGGGACGGCAGGGAGGGCAGCACGCGTTGGCTGGGCTCCTTCCTGGCTACAATCCCTGCTGTTTTTCTCATGGAGGTGCAGGCTGGAGTGGGTTTGCCTCACGGGGCCAGGCTGCTGGAACTGATGCCCCAGCCCCACTCGCCCAGCACCCCCAGGAGAGAAGCCCCAGGTCCCTCATCTGTCCTGCCTGCAGGGAAGGACCCCAGGGGTGGTCACGTCTGTCACGCCAGGTTGACCAGGCCCGGTTCTGTGGCCTCGAAGGGGCATTTTTCATAAGCACAGAGACGGATTTCCATGGCTGTGTAGATGACTGAGTCAAAGCAAGGATGTGGGGGACCGAGCCTGAACCTGCTGAGAAACATCCACAACGACGGCCTGGGACGTCCCCCTGAACCTCCTGGCTCCCCGAGGAGATGTCTGGACTCGCCACAGTGTCTACTTGCCCAGACATGGGTCCCTGCAAAGGCGCGCTGGGGCGGGACCCTCACTGTTTCTCCAGGGCATGGCGATTTCCGACCTCAAGGAATCTAGAGCTCTAAGGAGACTCTGGGTGCGAATACTCTGGCATTGTTGCCCTCTGCTGCCGGCACTGCAGCGGGGGGACCGAGACTGTCCTGTGGAGCTCGCATGCAGAAGTAGGCTCCCCTAACCCCCATGCTCCCAAGAAACCCCAGCTCTAAGGAGCCTTTTGTGTGTGCCTGAGCTCAGCCCCGCCCCACTGGGTGTCCTGCTTCTTACGAGGTGGAAGCGTCCACGTCCTGGTCCTGCGGCGGTGGAAGTTTGATGCCCAAGCTGCTGCTGTGATAACATCCAGGCAATCTGGACGGGTTAAGGCCATTGGTGCAAAGTCCCCCAAGCCCCGCTAGCCTGTAAGTCATTCCCTGAGCCCGCAGGCTCTGCATCAGGCCCACTCCCCCCACCCTGCCCCGCAGCAGGCCCCGCACCAGTCCCTGCTCCTTAGGCTGGGCCCAGAACCCCGTCCGTGGCGCTGGCTCAGGCTCTGGAGGAGGGTGGGATCCGGGGCAGCTGTGCCAGAGCAGCAGCTTCTCCACCCAGAACAGGCTGCCACAGTTCAGACATTAACAGCTCTAACAGGTGTTCAAACCTGAATTTGATTTAAGTTGGGTCAAGAGCAGGAGGAGCCTCTGAGCCTGAAGCTTGCACGTTACCGCAGACTTGGCTGTGACATTCTCAAGTGAGATACTTTTGTTTTGGTTTGGTTTTTGAGCATAGCAAAGATTAGAAAAAAAAAAAAAAAAAGCCCAGCAGCCCCAAACCAAAGGCTCGTGGCCACGTCCTTGCCCGGGGTGAGGCTGGAGCCCAGGTCGCCCACAGGAAGCGGTTTCTCTGTGAAGTGACACGAGGCCCTGGGAAGTGTCACAGTCATAACCTTTCCCTGACCACTTAGACGGTGACACACTGCAGAGCTTGTGAATGCGGCACCCCACAGCAGATGCGGGAGGAATTCTTCATGACGGCCTGAGCTGATGCAGCTGGGGGTGGGGGTTCCCTAAAATAGCTGGCTTGCACCCTGGAGCCATGGGAAGCAGGGCCTTTGGGGCAAGCCCAGAACTTCCCTTTGTTGGAGAAATGCCCCCAAATGTGGCGGCTGAATGCCAGGCCGAGGAGCCTACCAAGGACTCCTGGGGTCTCTCCCCCAGCTCTCTCCCCCGTTGGTTGGTTCCTGGGGGGTTGTGCATGATCTCAGTAAGAGCTGTGTAGAGGCTCATGGCCTGGCCACCCTCAGACCCTCTCAAATGTGCAGGCTGCACCCAGGGAGTGACTTCCAGATGGACCTTCGGAGGACCAGACACATTCAAGCAGGAGCAGCTCAGAGTCTTCTCACTAGCTTATTCTCTGGAGAGGCAGCGCTATGCAGAGCGGAGGCCCACAGGTGCTGAGACTCACCACTGAGTCACTGGATGCTCATATCTCCCCCAGGGGTAGCCACCCTCATATCCACATTTGTCAATGAGGGAATGGAGGCACAGAAGAGTTAAGTAATTGGCCCAAGTTTGCAAAACCAGAAAGGGCAGATGGACTGGGCAGTGGGCCCTGGCTGTCCACCTGACTCCTTTCACACTGTCAGGACCAGCATCATGCACCCTGGCTTGCCCTGCCCTGCTCACTCTCCTCTAATTGATGATGGTAGCCAACAGCAACTGAAGCTCTTCCAGGACCTCACCAGGATCAGTGTTCAGTCGGAGCTCACTGAATGTTTCCATGAATGGATGGATGGATGAGTGGATGGATGGATGCATGGAAGGATGGATGGGTGAGTGGGTGGATAGATGGATGGATGGGTGGATGGATGGATGGATGGGTGGGTGAGTGAGTGGATGGATGGGTGAGTGGGTGGATGGATGGATGGGTGGGTGGATGGATGGATGGATGGGTGGGCGAGTGGGTGGATGGATGGGTGAGTGGGTGGGTGGATGGATGGATGGATGGGTGGGTGGGTGAGTGGGTGGATGGGTGGGTGAGTGGGTGGATGGATGGATGGATGGGTGGGTGGGTGAGTGGGTGGATGGGTGGGTGAGTGGGTGGGTGGATGGATGGGTGGGTGGATGGATGGATAGATGGTGGATCGGTGGGTGGATGGCCAAATGGATGTATGGATGGATGCTGAAGGGATGAAT
Organism: Rhinopithecus roxellana; assembly: GCF_007565055.1. Taxonomy (NCBI): domain Eukaryota; kingdom Metazoa; phylum Chordata; class Mammalia; order Primates; family Cercopithecidae; genus Rhinopithecus; species Rhinopithecus roxellana. The sequence goes on from NC_044560.1 coordinate 22,705,130, forward strand.
GGGTGGATGGATGCGTGAGTGGGTGGGTAGATGGATGGGTGGATGGACAAATGGAAGAATGGATGGAAGGTGAATGGATGAATGGATGGATGATTGAGTGGATGCATGGATGGATGGATGGATGGATGGATGGATGCATGGAAGGATGGATGGGTGAGTGGGTGGATGGATGGATGGGTGGGTGGATGGATGGATAGATGGTGGATGGATGGGTGGATAGATGGGTGAGTGGATGGATGGATAGATGGTGGATGGGTGGGTGGATGGATGAATAAATTAATGGATGGATGGGTGGGTGGATGGATGGATGAATAGATGGTGGATGTGTGGGTGGATGGATGAATAAATGAGTGGATGGGTGGGTGGGGAGCAGACCCTCCCCTCAACTTGCCCAGACACTTCTGGCTTCCCCAGCTTCCTATGGTGAGACACAAGGGAACACCCTTCCAGGAGTTGTCATGGTGGCAGCATAGGCACCTGTCCTGGGAAGCCTGCCCTGGTCCTCACGTCAGGCTGAGGCCCCTCTCAAACTCTCTCACAGTCCCTGACCTTCTTAGCATGGACACTGCATTGGGCCATAGCTATCACGTCGCAGGTCACTTCCTCTCCTCTAGTGGTTGGTGGGATTGGAAGGTTTTATCTGGCTGATTCCAGACCCAGGCAGACCGTGAGTGCTCAACACATGCTTGGGGAACAAATGAATGAATGAAGGTGCCTCCAGATAACTGAGACTGTCCCCCAGCACTCCCTATGCCTCCCTTTCCCAGGGGTCTGTCCTCATCCCTCCATTTCCCATCCTTTCCCTTCTTATTCACGGGCTCTGCTGAGGGACGTGGAAAGCCTTTTCCTGGTTACTTGCCTCTCTGGAAATGAGAGTTGCAACATTTCCCACGTCATTGTCCTCTGGAAAGTTTTATGGTTGCAATTTTCCCCTAGGTGCAGTGTCACAGTGGCCAGTCTCCCCTAAGCAGAGGCCATGGTGGGCTTGTTCATCTCAGCACCCTTTGGGCCCTGGCACATAGTAGTTGCTTAGCAAAAGTCTGGTTGCATGGAGAAGGGCCAGGACGGATCCAGCCCGGTTATATTTAGTGCCTTCCCTGCAGCTGACTCAGTCTCTCCAAGCCCATCCTTCTTCCTTCTCCCTGTAACATGCTGGGTTAGAGGAGCTCAGTGACTCACTGCCTTTCGTATCAGGCCTGATGTTTTGAGATCAACTCTTGCAAATAGCTCAAATCTCAACAGGCCAAGTCTAAGCAAATACCTTGCCAATCCCCATAAAGAACAGCTCTTGCTGCTCTTTGACATACAAAAATGGTCATTGGCAAAGGATTCTTGGTGCAGACAATGTTGTCTTTGGATGCCCTGCAAATAGCCAACGCTGGTTTCTTCCCGGACTAGGCCCAGGTATGCGTGCATAAAAAGATGCTGGCCTGGGCCTCCTTTTGGCTTAATTGAGAGAGGCATGCTTTTCCTCCAAATGGTTCATTATAATGATTCTACTTCCCAGGATTTCTATTTTTCTCAGCAGAGCCTGGAGCTCAGCCACAGTCCGGCTGGTTGCATGCAGAAGGGCTCAGGGTCCATGAACTGGAACGAATCAGCCCATCCTTTCTCCTGATACCCAGCTGCCCAGCGTCAGATGTGGAAGAATGGAGACACTGGAAGATGCACTGCCGGATATCTGGATGACACAGGCTCCTTCCTGGATGATCTGCTTCTCAGGTGGTAGCAGCCCAGCCAGAGACCACCCAGATGCTCGGTGATGGGCTTTGAGCTGTGTGCTAAGCCCACTCTTGGACGTGAACTCTGCTCGAGACATCTCCCTTGGAAGCCAAAGCTGGCTTCCTTCCCAAACCGTGGGCATGATGAGTCAGATCGGCAGGTTAGGAGGCGATGCATAGACAGAGGTACCGCAGAGTCACTTTTGAGTGACAAATGGAACCAATTAAGTTCAATAGTGCACTCGCCCCCCCGAGTTCCAGCCTGTACCTACAGCTATCACCTTTGACAAAGTATATCAAAGGAATTAAGAGTGTGTCCCCCACCATGATATTACCTGCATCCTTTCCAGGTCCTCACCAGCCACGTTCAAACATCTATGCAAGCCCAGGAGATAGAATCAAAGCGGTTTATTAAAAATCGAATCACAAGCACTCCTGTGTCACAAATGACTCTGAACTGCAGCCGCCAGCCCCACGGCCTCTCTGAGGGGAGGCACGATGCGGCCGATTTCCCGGAATTTGAATGGGGGTGTTTAGAAGCCGCGGGACATTTTAATCTCGATCTTTCTTTGTGGATTTTGCTATTGTTGTTTTTTTTTCTGTTGAAAAAGACAAAGATGGGAGGACACGTTGTCTTTCCTCCCTGGAGGGAGCTGCAGAGATGACTTATTCTGGCAGATCTGCCTCTATTGATGTTATCAGGATGTGAATAAAAACTCATGGGAAAAGAAGAAAAAATCCTGCTGAATTTAAAGCAGTGCAACATGGTTTACGGGTGGGTCCCTGTCTGCTGTCCTGAGTCAGGACACCTCCCTGGTAACTGCACTGGAGCTTTCTCAAGAGGAGGACCCTGCACAAAGAGGGCCCCTTTCCCCTCAGGGTGGGAACCGCTGGGCTTGGGGAAGACACTGTCTTTGGGGTGAGGCATGATTCGTGCCCTTTGCTTGACTTTTGGCTGTCTGGAGCTCTGGATTCTTCACAGGCACTCAGAACAGCCATGGATCCAGAAGAGTCTCCTTTGACATCTTCCTGGCCGGGGCTCAGCCAGAGCCAGGGCTCCACCCCCCAGGGCTCCACCCCTCAGGGCTCAATCAGGGCGCCCTTTTCGGCTGGCCAAGACCCCCCCACCCAGCTTCCCTCCGGACAGAGGTGTTAAAGCCTGGCCCCTGTTGCGACTCCTAAGCTGGGAAGTCCACCACGAGGAAGCATCTGCTGGGGCTGCCTGCTAATGAACGTTAGGTGCCTGTGTCAGCCACAGGCAGGTGGCTCTGGAAGGACGAGCAGGTTCTCAGTGATTTTGGTAGATTGCCCTCACCTCCTACCCTCTGTTGGGAATGGATAGACTGCTTTCTAGAAGGTTCCCTGACTCTTTGAGGGAACTGGGTCCTCTGGCATGTCAGATACAGAATGTCCCCCAAACCCTTCATCTCTGTCTGCTCCTCCTGCTCTCTGCAGACGATGACTTTACTTTTATGTTAAGTTGCTTTTGTTTAGTCTTCCTCTCTACACAACGACTACTTTTAAATGATATTTTAAAGTACAGAGAATTAGTTTGATTTTTCCTCAAATGCCTTCTTTTGAAGACAAGCTTGCCTTTTCAATTTCATATCCCATTTAACTAAAACAAAATATAACCGAATCATAACATTGAAAATCAGTGCACTCACGAACGGCTCCATTAATTCTTATCAGTATAAAACATACATTCAGAAGTGTAAGTGCTTTAAAATACACCCCTTCCACTCTTGCCGGTATGTTCTATTTATACACGTAGTCTACAATGGGGGAAGAAGTAGTTCTCCCTGTGAACCTAGGGAACCGCAGGACCGCACATGTTTTTGGACAATGGATGCTTGAACCAGGCACTTTTGAGAGCCGTTGGGCTGGCAGCTGTCACATTCCAGCCACTCCCCAAAAGCCATTTGGCTGTGGGTGCGTTAGGCCTGGGATCAGCTGAAAGGTACATCAAGGGGTGTCCCCACCTCGCTCAACCACAGCAAAGAGCTTGAATTCAACTTTCCTCTCTGCCAGACAAGACCCCTCCCAAGTCACGTCTGCCATGAAACCCGCATGTGCTTCCTGTCCAAATGGAGCAGAGACCTCCCCATGGCAGTTACGTCCTTGAGCTGCAAACGCTAAAGATGCTTCTCCATCTTTTTTTTCTTTTTCTTTTCTTTTCTTTTTTTTTGAAATGGAGTTTTGCTCTTGTTGCCCAGGCCAGGCTGGAGTGCAATGGCGCAATCTCTGCTCACTGCAACCTTCACCTCCCGGGTTCAAGAGATTCTGCTGCCCAGTAGCTGGAATTACAGGCGTTCACCACCACGCCCAGCTAATTTTTTGTATTTTTGGTAGAGACAGAGTTTCACCATGTTGGCCAGGTTGGTCTCGAACTCCTGACCTCAGGTGATCCACCCACCTCGGCCTTCCAGAGTGCTGGGATGACAGGCAGGAGCCACCGCGCCTGGTCCTTGCTCCATCTTTAGCTGGTCGTCAGCATCCTGAAAACAAAGCCCAGCAAAACAAAACACGCACGTGCAGCCCCTCACTCCCAGCATGCTACAAGGTTCTCTTTGTGCGCCACAGACCGGGTAGACTGGCGTGGTATTCACAGGCACGGTTACAGCCTGATGTTATGCAATAGCATGTTAACCACACATTCTAATAAAAAAATAAAATAAATAATAATAAACATTTGACCTAGAGTAGAGATCTTTCACGAGACGCCCTAATCATTTTTCTGCTCCGACCTCAGTTTTTTCTGGAACTGCTCCAGCAAGCCCAGGGTGGTGGGACGGCCTCTTTCTCTCTGGGAACAAAAGGTCTTTTTTAGTCCTCAGGGCTGTCAAGTTTATCCAAATATTCTCAGCTTACTACTAGCCCCTTTCTGAATTGATATTTCCAATAAAAGGACACTTTGTATCTTTAAACCACACTGGCCCCCGAGCAGGCTACGGAGGCTGGGAGGCCCGCTGCACAGCCCTGGTCGGTACAGCCTGGGAGATGGGCGGGAAGAGAGTGTCCCGGCTTAGTGAGCGGGAATGGGCATGGAGGGCCCAGGGCAGAGGTCACGGCCGTCCACTTGAGGGGAGAAGGCAGCACCCACAGAGAGTGCTCGCCCTCCCGCCAGGACATCAGCGCGTCCCTGAGTCTTGCTGCACTGGGTCTAATTTTGGCCAAGCCTGTCTAGTCTGCGAGCGGCCGCCAAGCGCATTAAGTCATGGTCGTGCTCAGTGGCAGGAAAGAATTCATTCCAGCCAGACCAAGCTGTGCGAAGCCTGTGTTCTCTGGCTGTCGGCACATCGGGGCACTGAAGCCCCCCTTGAGCCACAGGTCAAGGGTTATTTCTTACCACCTCTTCTCCCTCTTCCCCCTCTTCCCAGACCCTCCCTGGCCCCACAGGCCAGTTCTGTGTGCATGTGGCATGAACATGTATGTGTATATGTGTGCGTGTGTGCGCGCATATGTGTGCGTGTTTGTGTGCATGCGTGCGTGTGTGTATGTGTGTGCATGTGTATATGTGTGCATGTTTGTGTGCATGCACGCGTGTACGTGTGTGTGCATGTGTGCATGCGCGTGCACATGCATCCCTGTGCACATACACACATGCAGCCGACGGCCTTCAAAGTCGTCCCTGCACCCACACAAAGGGCATTTCCTTCCACCCCAACCTCCTCCAAACGGCTCTGATTAGCACAAATGATAATTCTCATTAATCACCTTTGGCTGCTGCAGAATGGAAACGAGGCCGTGGCGAGGTGACGGGAGCCACTTAGGCGGGATTTATGACCTGTGTGTGCAGTGGCAGCTCCAGGGCCTGACACCTCTGCCTGCAGCTAACATTCGGGGCTGCCGGCTGCCTAGCACAGAGCCCCCAGTATTCCCTCTCCTTGTCTGTTGGCTGACTCTAGGGGTGCCACCAACCCCATGGATCACCCCATGGTCCAGAGCTTAGAAAAGTGGTGGCTCTTTCAGGTCCCATGGTAGAATAGAGCGTGGCTTTGGGGAGTGGGCCTGCCCAAATGGGAGGAGGAAGAGGCAGGAGGGAGCACTTGTATCAGTCAGGAAGTCCCCTCCTCACCGCCTCTCCTTCCTTCTCAAACCCAGCCACATGCCCCTTTCCTCTCCCTCACCCTCGGGGGCATGGACTGCCCCCAGCCTAGGGGTAGGGAACCACATCTGACACATATGTGACACACAGTAGGTGCTTGGTAGGGGTTCATCAGCACCACAGCAGGCAAAGTGTGCAGCAGAGGAGGACGGCGGCACAGGGCACCCAGGGTTACTGCACCCACCCAAAGCCCCTGGGCACTGCCGAGCTCCAGGCAGGGGACCATGCGACCCGACTCCCACTTTCCTGAACAGACCCAAAAGGAACCCACAGTGCTGGCTCCAGGTTGCTGCCCTCGCCCACTGGCCGAGTGGCTCCCTGGCTCAGACAAACCCATTTTCTCCAGGGGACCCTGGTGCCTTCCCTCCCTTTGCATCCCCTGGGAGGAAACTTCAGGGGTCCGGCACTGGGTAAGGCTTCCCCAGGCTGTGGGAGGGAATGAGGCAGCGCGCAGAGGGCAGTCGCCACGTGGGAGCAGCAGCACCCAGAAACCACGGGGTCCCCAAAAACATGCTGCTTCCTTCCGAAGCAACGTGTCCTGCTCAGGGCACCTGGGCTGAGGCTGCACAGGCCCATGTCGGGCCTCTGGGCCTCCTGGCCCGGCCATGAAAATTAAAGTTTTGCTCTGCCTCTGGTTTCCATAAGGCCTCCCTGCCCCCCGTGCAGCAGAGTGGGGGAGGAAGTCACTGCCCGGCAGCTAATAACGATGCTGCTGTCCAGCCTGCTTTAATTTTGCCCTTGCACCAGGGGCCACGTGCAGGAGCCCAGGGTCATTACTAGGCTGTTGCCGGGGGTGAGGGGCTGAGCGGTGGGAATCCTGGATGTGGACGGCTCAGTGGAGGCCTGGGTTGGAATGGAAGAGAAGCTGTCCTCCCGGGGCTTGTCCAGAAAGTGCCCCAGACAGGGCGGGTGTCACCGTGTCAACTTCCGAGCACTTCAAGAGGCTGTGGCTCCTTGCTGGGCACTTTTGGGTTTGTAAATTTCCAGGTCAAGGTGAGGCTGTGAGGCAGAAGGGCGACTTGGGGGCCACTTCATGGAAAGCCAGGGGCCCCTGAAGAACCAGTAAACCACCCATAATACAGACCTTCGCCTGGGATCTCACGCTGAAGGAAAAGCATTGCTCTGCCTTCTTTTCTTAAGCATATTCACTGCCACATTGTGGCCACGGTTGGGTGGATTTGGGTGGGTCTGACCCCTATTCCCTTCCAGAAACCCACCTGGAGCTCTCAGAGGACTGAGGCTGCGTAGCAGGACTTTGCATCTTATCCAGCAGCTTCTATGCCTGAGGCCACACACAACAAGACGTGGGGGAGGCATGTAAACCTCCCTTGGCGGACAAAATGAGCGAACTTGTGAAGGGCTGTGGTGTGTGGAGCGGCTGGCTCGGGAGGCACTGCCTTTGGCCAGGCTCCTTTTGCTGGAGGTGGGAGCTATAGCAGGCCTGCGTTGTGATGTTTGGAGTTTGCTGCTTTCTCCTCCTTCCTTCCTCCTCTTTCTCCTTCTTTGAACAGATTTTGGTCCTGACATCTCAGCTTCCCGAGTTTTTCCTCCTGGGTGGCTGTGGTCACTTTGCAAAAGGACCATCAGGTAGGCAGTTCTGAGCTGTGCACCTACCCCGTGGCCACTGTGGGGACATGTTTCCTAGGGGCCTTACTGGGGGGCAATGGAAGTTTGCTATGAATTTCATGCTCATGAAATCAAGGCAGGATCAGATTCTCACAAAGGAACACACCCATGGCTGGCACTCAGGATGCTCCAAGAAAATCAAACTGCCTGAATGCAGGATCTGGGCCCGAGAAGGGCTTGGCAGAGGCTTCCAAGTTCCAGCTCCCCCGTGTTCTCTGGGATCCCTCGGCCCTGAGCATCCGGGGACCAGCAGCCCAGAGACTCCCTCCATGGTGGGAGGAATTTCCCAGAGACGAATACCTTCCTGGGGTATGTTTAATTAAGGGCCATGTGAGCTTGTCCATCTCATGTGGGACGGTGCTGTGTTCAACAAGTTGTCAAAGGAAAATTACAGCAGACAGACAGCAGTTAACGGGACACCCGTCTTGAGGGGTGGGCAGCCCTTCTCACACTGTCGGGGGCGCTGAGATGCGATCAGGAGCGGACAGCAGCCTTTCACCACCCTGACCGCTCGGGCTGGAGGGCTTTGGGCATCTGCCTTTGGTCTCCCCAGGGGAAGTTGTCTGTGACGGGCCTTGCCCAGTCAGAAAGCCCCCACTCTGGCAGGGCTGGGTAGCAGCCTCTCAGATGCCAGGGTCCTTCTCTCTCTGCTCACTGAAGAGCAGCCAAGAGGGGCTGATTTGCTCCTCAATAATGATGCAAGCCGTGGTGTCTTCAAATCCCGAGGCCATGTTGAGCTGGAAAGAGGGCTTGTTCCTGTGCGAACCCTGAATGGTTCCAGTTCCGGGGCCACTGAGAGTGCGCTGCAGGGAAGGCTGTGCTGTTCCTGGCTCCCCGACGCTCCCTGTGGCTCCCCGACACTCCCTGTGGCTCCCCGACGCTCCCTGTGGCTCCCCGACGCTCCCTGTGGCTCCCCAACACTCCCTGTGGCTCCCCGACGCTCCCTGGTCAGGGCAGGCTGGGAGGAGACCAGCCCACGGGGGGCAGATTTTAGGATCTGTGAGGTTGTGAGGCGACCTGGCCGGCTTTGTGACAGCCTCGAGAGGGCTCCATCCTCCGGAAGATTCTTCCTGCTGTGGGATCTGTGGTAGCTGCTTCCAGAGAGTTCTGACGAGACCCACTCCCACTCTTTAGAAAGGAGCATCCGTGACCCGAAGGCCCTCGGCAGTCCCAGGTGACCCTGCTTCCTCTTCTCTGTCTCCCACCGGTTCCCACCATGAGCCTGGCCTGGCGGACCCTGCCAACACCTGAGCCCCATCCTGCTGAGCTGTCCTGGCTCCTCCTGACCCGTCTCTGCCCGCCCCATTCCTGGTCGCCTCCCCAGCCTCCTTTTCATTTCCTCAGCTCTTCTTGCCACAACCATGACCGCCCAATGTGAGCCCGAGTCTGTTTCGACTGCCTGGTTCCCAGGTGGAAGGACGCCTGGGGTGCCCCGTGCAGAAGGTGGACAAGCACACGCACCACATGTCCGCTATGCATGGCTCCAGAACTTTCCATCAAGTTTGACATTTGCACTCACTCATCTCATATGCCAGCGGCATGTCTGCTAGAAGGAGGACAGGGTCACCAGGGCTAAAATGAGGACAAAGGCAGGGGAGGGAGTTGAGGCCACTCCACGCTCCTTGGAGAAATGTCTGCCTCGGGATGGGACTGAGTGAACACAAGTGTCTTCCCTCCGCTTCCAGACAGATGTCCCCGGGACCAGCTGGCCACCAGCAGAAAACACTCCTCCCAGGCTCCAGTCACTTCTCACTGCCTGGCCACATTGTCTTCTATTCCACTCTTCACCCCAGCCCATGTGGGGTCTTCTCCAAAAGCCCCACAACACCATCCTTCCGATTCCCCACTTGGGGCCTATCCGAGGATCTTGGGGTTGGGCCAGTGTTACGCCCCAGGTGAGCTTCAGGGTTCCAGTTGGGTAGGTTGTGAACTGTGGCATGGAGGCACAGCAGGGCCACGTTCCACAGATACCCTTTTCTTTGTAGCCTTTTCCTTCCCTCAACAAAACTGCAATTATCTCGTGCTATACACAACTTTCAGGGGCCGTTCTGCCTGCTGGCTGTGAGGGAGGGGGCAGCTGCCCAGACATCAGTGGAGGGTCTAGGCCATGAATGCCCATTGTGGCTCTGGGTCCTGGACGGCTTCAACACGCCATCCCCAGAGACCCCGTCTCCAGCCCTGCCGGGCGCTGCGTGCAGCTGAAGCCTGTGCTGAGGAGGGTCCCAGGGAAGACGACCCGCAGGCTGTGATGGTGCAAGCAGATGCTCCATTTAAAGGGGGACGTCTCAAGGGTATCTGTGGCACCCTCTGTCGGCGCCCCAGAGCCGAAACGTGAGGCAAGGAATGCGGTCTCTTAAAACTGTTCCCCACTTGAAAAGGCCTTTCCTGGGTTCAATGGAACGCTGTTCCACAGACACTGCCGCCGTTGTTAGTTGGCGTCCTCGCTCCAGCACACACAAGTGGCTCCACCGAGAACACAAGAGTGCACAGACCCCGGCCGCCAGCCGCCTGCCTCCTTCCTGCCGCGGGACGGCGCCCGCACATCTGGCCCCATGTTTGTGACTTCCCAGGGATGTTCCACTTTGGGAAAATGCAGTGGCCTGGTCCTAACGGGGCCTGAGTCGGGGGTTCCTGCTGGGAGCCAGGCGGGTGGAACGGCTCTTCCACTCCTGTCATCATCCCTGGGCACTGTGGCCACAGCACTTGGTCAGTTGGACTCCTGTCCCGATGGGTGTGCCAGGCCCTGTGCTTGTCCCACCCAGGTCTGCGCAGAGGCCCACGTGGCCTTCTCTCCTCCCCACGGCACCAAGGGAGGGCGTCAGCGTGGCATCCGGCTCTGATGGCCCTCCTCCTCTGCTGTGAGTGGGGCTCTCCGGATGTAAGGGCAGTGACTGGACAGCCACAGAGCAGCGAGCACCTCTCCCCAGCATCTTCGCCACAGTCCATCCCGCACTTGGCCCGGGCTCCGCTGGGGGCTCACCGGCAGGCCTGGTGCCCAAGGATGATGTGTCGGTGGTGTCGACCGGTGACAGAGGTGAACCAAAGCCACAGGCATTGTTCTTAGCCTCTGTTTCTGGTGGGGGACCTATGACCTGGCACAGAGGTGCACGCCCATCACAGAGCACGAGGACCTCCATCCCGGCAGGGCAGAGCCTGGAAGACTTGTTCATCCAAGAACAAAGAGCCAGCACAGGCTCCAGAAGACTCCGCTGCTTCTAGAGAGGACCAGTCGCTCTGGCCCGCAAGTGCCCTCAGCCGTGCTCGAGCTGCCGCGGAAAACGTGTCCCGGGCCTGCCGTTCCTGATCAAGAGCACACAAGCTCTGCACATGTGTTCAGCATTACAGCGCCACGTCCTGGACGATGAGATAAAAGAAGTGTTCGATTCATTTACCAGAGCTTTCAGAGATGTGACAAGTGGGGAAAGGGATGGCGGCCGGCTATCGGGAACGCATGGAGTTAATTACGTTTGCTGTTGCTTCTCGCTGGCTGCTGAGCTGTGGCTGAAGGGAACCGTTCTGAGCTGGGCGGCCTTCTGTGAGGAGCTGGATGCCGTCTGAGCATGCACGCGGCATTCGTCTTCCGAGAGACCCTGCACACGGAACACATTGGAAGCCCTTGTCAGGTGCCACCTTCTAAGTAAACATCACTTTGAGCACGGGCGTGGTTTCGGGCTGGGCTTGTTTTTCCCACCTTGCCTTCTGGCTGCCGCTGATGGATCAACCCAGTGCGTTCCCTTCAGTCACACAGAGGACGCTTTTCTTTCAAGGGGGAAAGAAGTCAAGATTGCCAAAAATTTTCTTTTTTTTTTTTTTGAGACGGAGTCTCGCTGTGTCGCCCAGGCTGGAGTGCATTGGCGCAATCTCGGCTCACTGCAAGCTCCGCCTCCCGGGTTCACGCCATTCTCCCGCCTCAGCCTCCGAGTAGCTGGGACTGCAGGCGCCCAAGACAAGGCCCGGAGAGATGGGGCTGTGAGTGTTGAGGAGGATAAACAACGATGACAGGTGGAGGGGAGGCTGAAACCCGAGCCAGAGTAGCTGCAGGGAGAGATTCAATGCAGATGGCATGGACAGGCTCACCTCGGGAGGCTGCAGCCACTGTTCTCCTGGGCTGCAAATCTTGCTGCTTTGTGTCTCCTTCTGGAAGCTCTGCATCAGGCCCTGGCCGGAAGGGAGACCCTGGTAGGTCTGAGGCTGTTTTTATGGACATTAACACCCGGGACAAAGGGAGCTGCCCTTGGCCAGGAGGGTCAGCAACTTCAAAAAGTCTGCATTTAAAAATGTGTATAAGCCTGAGGAACGTAGTGAGACCCCACGTCAACACAAAATGGACATATTAACGAGGCATGGTGGCACCTGCCTGTGGTCCCAGCTACTCGGGTGGCTGAGGAGGGAGGATTGCTTGAGTCCGGGAGGTGGAGGCTGCAGTGAGCCATGATGGAGCCACTGCATTCCAGCCTGGACGACAGAGTGAGACCCTCAAATAAATGGATATTTGCCTATTTGAAGACTCTAGTTGACCAGCGGGGACTCCGCAAGTCAACTGGCTGCAAGGTGACCCGAGATGACAACATGAGCTGCAGGGGCTGTGCTTTCCTCCTCTGACTCCTCATGGGAGCTGGCCGCGGTGCACATCTTCACGGCTGCCCCACCTCCTTTGCGGCCCAAGAAGGGTGTCTGTTTTCCTCAAAATGAGTTTGGAATGAGGTCTCTCCTCCCCGGCAGGAATAGTCACACGCTGTGACTTTGTGGAGACTGGAACGAGTGGGACTCACACACAGTGTCCTGGGGTTAGGGCAGGTGACTCAGCTCTGATCGCACACACGTGGTGATGCTTGTTCACGGGAGCCCCAGCCGGCCTGCTGCTCTGGGAAGATGCTCCGCATGGTGTCCCAATCGGAGACGTTTCTGAGCTCTTCGGCGAGGGCTGCGGGCAGGGAGGGGTCCGAGAGCTCCTCTTCCGGCCCCGTGGGAGAATTCGGGGCTCTGCCTGGTGACGGGAAAGGGAGCACCGGAACCTTATTCCAGCTGCATCTGAAGCCATGGCCGGGAGTCAGGGGCGCAGCGGCTGCCTCCAGAGACAACACGTCCTCTGCAGTGGGAGATTTTCTATGCCCGCTGGGGTCTTTTGTCATTTGTCCCCATGGCTGCCACCCACTGCCCAGGTCTTCTCCAGCACCCTCGGTTATGGGGAAGGTCTCGCATCCAGAGAAGACCTGGTTCAGGACCTGTGTAACTAAGGCTCCCTGGCAGGCAGGCTGGACCCCCGGGAGGCAGAACTGTGAGTCTCAGTGGTGACTTTATCTGCGTACAGGGACGAGGACACACTTCCCTCCAAGGTCAGAAAGTGGCCTACTGCACCATGTCTGTGTGGTCCACATTGCCCTGGGCGAGGGGGTCATGGCCAGCCCCACTGTGTGGTTCCGGGATGGACCCATGCATGAGGCCAGGACACTGGGCACTCCCGTTAGCCAGGGCACCCTCCTTCAGTGGTCAAGGTAGACTCAGCTCATGGGCGAGCATGTCAGCGAAGGGCACAGCAAGATTCACGAGTGGGCCTCTTGCGTCATGGTCAGTGTGGGTCAGTGGTTTCGCTGTGTGAGACTGCAGGGTTTCTCTGCCTCACCACTGGGGACGATTGGGTCTGGTCACTTCCTGCCGTGGGACCTGTCCTGGGCACTGCAGGATGTGGGGCAGGGCTCCTGGGTGCTAGCTACCAGATGTTGCCACCCCGAGAGGTGACAACCACAACCATCTCCAGGCATTGCCAGTGTCCCCTGGGGGTCAGAGAGGCCCTGGGTTGAGAAGCGCTGCTGGAAGGCCACTGCTCCAGAGGCAGAGGCACTCGCGGCCATGGGCATAGGTGACTGGGCAGGAAGAGGGCAGGTTAATCACAAGAACAGGACTGAGGACAATGCCCGGTGGGCCGGCTGCCCGTCTCCATCAGCACTGGCTGGGGGCCTGTGGGGAGAACAGCGCTTCCTGGATCAAGGGGAAGGAGGGGCGGACCCAGACTCTGGAAAGCTCTGACCCTGAGCCTCGCGGGAGGCACCGGCCCAGGCCCCGTGGTAGGACTCCCCATCCTGCCTGTTGACTGGGCTCCATTTCAAACCCGCAGCTGGAGCTGGAGACCCGGGAGGGAAGCATACAACTGAAGGTTCTCCAGCTCAGGCCAGGGGGCGGGGCTGGCATTTAACAAGAGGCCACCAGGTGTAGCCAGCCATGAAGAGCAGGAATGGGGAAGGCAGGAGGCTTCTTTTTCAGGAGGGCACAGCAGGGCCTGACAGTGAGGTCCCCGTTCGTGGTCCAGGTGGAGGCATGCAGACCCTGGAGGCCAAGAGCCAGGTCTGCCTGCAGGTGGACTGGCCGCTCAGGCTTCCCAGGGCCTGGCCCCAGACAGCAGAGAAAGGGCCGGCATGCAGCCTTCCTTGGGGCCGAGGGCTGTTTATGCGGCAGAAACTCCTCTTCTGCGCCCGGTTGAGGATGGCAGCACCTTTCAGCGTCCTCAGTTGGGGCTGCTGTGGACAAGCCACAGCCGGTGCAGCCTCTGCATCTGGACAAAGTCCAGGCTGGTGTGTTTGCTCCAGAGTCTGTGGAATGGAAAGCAAAGCCACTCGGCTCTCAGGAGACCCGGGCCTCCCGCTGCCGGGATCCAGGGTGGCCAGCTGGCGCCTGGGTTCTGAGGGTCCCTGAGGTTTATCAGCCTCAGCGCTGGAGATGAGGAACTGCCACACTGGCCCAGTCTCCAGGACTCTCACCTCTGAGCCTGGATCCATCCTGTGCCCACCTTCCCGAGCTGCTCGATCTGCCCAGTGACTTCACGTCTCTTGCTGTCAGCTTGCTGGTCTGTAAAGGGGGTTTAGAGACAGTGCCTCTTCCTAGGGCCGCTCTGGGGCAGGGCTAATATCATCTACGTAAAGCATTCCATAGAACAGCGTCCAGACACAGCAAACGCTCCGCGGGCTGTCTTGGCAGCTGCGGCTTTTATTTTTAAATACTCTGCACCCAGGCAAAGAAGAGCAGAGCTGGGGGGAAGCCTCCTCTGACTGACTCCCCGACAGTGTTTCTCTGTTGGAGAGGGAGGATTTCCAATGCTTGCCTCCCCCACTCCCATCTCCTGGGAGGGCAGATTGGGTGTGGACACGGGGTCAGACCTCCCTCTGGCTGATGAGACGGCGGCCGCATGTCGTAAGCAGATGGTCATGCATCAGGCCAGAGTGGCCACCTTGGCTGGGGACACTGTCACCTTTAGAGATGGTAGCTTGGAGCAGAGGGTCTGGGGGGTCTTTGGAACAATTCCACAAACACCAGACACGCCGGCCTGCTTGAGCCCCCTGCGTGACTCACCTGTGCTGGCACGCTGGTGTGCGCAAGGACACGATTTGCTCAAGATGAGGGAGGTTCTGCTAATGCCCTTGTGGGAGTCATGGGAATAGCGAATGGCACCATTTCCAGAGGAACATGGAAGGTCTTGGACCCTGAAAGTTGCACTGGGTTCAAAGTCCATCACCTGTCACCGATGGGCCACTCGCTCTCATCAGGACGTGCCCGGAGGAGCAGGGAAAGGCATCTTTGCTCACATTCACCTCGGATCTTGTGGCCAGGGTGTTTGTGGGAGGAAGGGTCTGAGATCCACAGGGCACCCTGATTTTCACAGACACACAAGCTGGGCGGGCAGGACTGGCCTCTGAGCCAGCAGCCTTGTGCACCCTCACATGGCAGTGCACCGTCTCGGGGGCAGGAGGACAGCAACCCGCGAACAGTTTGGACCCTCAAGGTGGCGGCCCCACTTTCTCATCTGTGTGGTCTGAGAGGTGCTGAGGGTCTGGGGCCACAGGAGTGAAGGTGTGTGGCCAGCGTAGCAGGCCCCCCAGCAAGAGAGCACCCACCGTGGGGCGGATGCTGCCCTTGCTTTAATCGTCATCACGCACGCCTGGCTGCAGGGTCAAGGTCCCTGCAAAACTCCTCCTTCAAACAAGAGCTGCTACCAGCAGAGCCCCTGAGACCCAGCTCCCCAGGAAGGCCCCAACTAGTAGGGACTATTTAGTTCAACCCCTTGCCTGGGAGACAGGAAAATGGAGGCCAAGCCCCCTGCCAGGCTGAAGAAATGGAAGGAGAAGCTGTGTTGGAAGAGCAGGCGCGATTACTTCGTGAGGTCAGATGATGGGGTGTGTGGCCATCTCCCTGCATTAGGCCCTTCTCACTTTGCACCTGATACCCCGGAGGCCTCCACTCTGTACCCCTCCCCCTCTCCCTCCTGCCAAACCTCAGGCCCTGGCCCAGATGCAGCTGCAGAGCTGGGAGCTCAGAGCGCCCCCGGCACACCTTCAGGTCTGGGCATTCTGTGACCCACGATCCAATCCTCAGCACTACGAGGCCTGGTCTCAGGGCAGGAATCCTCACCTCGGCTGGTCTGCCAGGCCTGGTCTCAGGGCGGCAGTCCTGGCTTTGTCCCAGGGGTTCCCCTCCTGGTGCTCAGCCACAGAGCACACTGCGGGTTTCTGCCTCTGGTCAGATTTCCGCCTCCCCCAAGCTCTGGAATCACTGACCCCACTCCCTTCAGCAGGTGTAGACCTGGCCAGGTAGTCCCTCACGGTGCGGCCCAGTCCCGCCTCCTTTGCCTGGGAACAAAGAGGAGACCTCGCCATCCATCGAGATGTCCCCTCCTGTCTGTGCATGACTTGGTATCAGCCGCCTCTTGCCTGGGTCAGGATTTAGACGTCCCAGTCCCAGCCTTGGAGCCGGCGCTGACTCAGCGAAGAGGGAAGGAAATTATCCAGTGAAAACGGAGCCCTCTGCAGACACTCCATCAGCACAGAGCTACAGCACTTCCCCCAAACCACCAGACACCCCAGCCTGGGGAAGGCAGCCCTGAGCCCCCATGGCCCCTCTGTGGCCTTGTCCACCTTTGGCCAGTGCCTGTGGTCAAAGGGCTGAGGGCCTGGATGACCCCAAGGAGTGCAGTGGAGAATCTGGTGGCAGCTCTAAGCTATGTTTGTTTTTTTTGGGGACAGAGTCTCGCCCTGTCGCCCAGGCTGGAGTGAGGTGGTGCGGTCTCGGCTCACTGCAACCCCTGCCTCCTGGATTCAAGTGATTCTCTTGCCTCGGCCTCCTGAGTAGCTGAGATTACAGGTGCGCACCACCATCCCTGGCTAACTTTTGTATTTTTAGTAGAGATGGGGTTTCCCTAAGTTGGCCAGGCTGGTCTCAAACTCCTGACCTCAGGTGATCTGCCCACCTCAGCCTCCCAAAGTGCTGGGATGACAGGTCTGAGCCACTGCACCCGGCCCGGCAATGGTTCCTTCTCTGCAGCTTTTCAAATACTGTGCAGTCCAGAATACGCCGCCATTTAATATTTGATGGACATTTGTAATTGCTGAAGGTTTCTCTGTGGAATTCACAGGAGACAAGTGCCTGGACCAGGACCTGGTTCCATGAGTGTGGCTGGGGCAGGAAAGCTACTGAGAGCCTGAAGTTGGCCATGCTTCCCCTTTCTCTTGGGGCTGTGTGGGCTCAGCAGTGTGGGGTGGGCAGCCCTGCATCCACATGTGTGTGCCAAAGGACCCCTTGGCTTCTAGAAAGATCCCCTAGGTCTACAAAGCTGCTCCCAGCTGTGCCTGTCATCACTGCCAGCTCCGCTGGGAGCAGGGGTCCCCAGGGTAGGGCCGCATGACAAGACACAGAGGCGAGAGTCAGGAGGTCCGGCCCCAAATGTAACCCGCTTGGCCACTCTCTGGCTGCCTCGGCATCCCCAAACCTCCACTAGCCTGAGCTAGGATTGTCCCGTTCTCTCTGCAAAGCCCGTGGGCGCAGTGAGGTGGCCTGAGTCAATGGTTTGTCAACTGCCGGTCACACTGTGGGGCTGGACTCATGCCCTGTGGCCTGTGCCCTCAGCCCGTGCCCCCGCCCCCCAGTACTTGGCTGGATTGTAAGAGGGTGACCAGAGGGGGCCATCCTTGGGCTCCCATGGCCCAGGTGCCTGCCGGAAGCCAGGGCCAGCGTTGAGATTCCTCGATGACCCCAAGGACAAACGCAGAGGCTGCAGGACGGCGTCCCCCATGCGCATTCAGGTCCACTTTCAGATGTGTCAAGAAATACCCTGGGCCTCCCCGGCCAGTGAGGGCCCTGCTGTAGCGCCCAGGCTGAGCCAGGTTTCTGCTGGGACCCAGGCTGCAGGTGAGAAAGGGGCCGTCCCAGGCCTCGTAAACTTTTACCGCACCTCAGGCAACATGCATTTCACACCCGGTTAACTTTTACTGCGGGAGGGCATTGGTCAGGAGGAAGCAGCAAATCCTGCTATGAGGGGCGGCCCTGCGTGGGAGTCTGGGCTGGGGGCCAGCTTTTGAGCTCTTCGGGTGCACGGCTGCAGCCTCCCTTTCCTGGCTCCTGGCTTCAGAGCCCCTGGCCTGGTCCTCCTCAGGGCACTGCTCTGAAACAGCCCTCAGCTCAATGGGGAATCCCTCTGCCAAACGCCACGCTTGGGCCCCGAAGCCTGCAGGGTGGACACTCAGGCCCCTGCGCAGAGGACTGGTCCCCTCCCCATCGCGGGCCTTGTATGAACACCAAATGCGGCCTGACTGCCACCGAGAGCTAGCTATTGTTCCTGACACTGGGCAGAGGCCTTGAAGGCGGCCCTGAAATTTGGGAGGGGGACGAGTTGGGGGCGGGGGCTGTCTCATGTCTGTTTTCAATATGCGGCCAATCGCAGCCTGCTTCTCTTCTGTTTAGGATAATTTTATACTGGGTGGGTGTATTTAGGGCCTGAACGGCCTGACAGTGATGATTAATACCGTGCATTAGGCGATTCCAGCGCAAGTATTCGGGAACAAGCTGTGCCGCGCGGTTCTCATCAGATGGTCAGGCCCGCAGGCCTATTAAAAGCAGCAGGAGGCCTTGAGGCTTAATCACAGAGGCTGGGCCCGCGGAGGGAGAAGAAAGGGAAAGGGAAGGAGAACAAATGAAATGATAGAGCGGAGGGCGGAAATGCTACTGGAATCCCTGTCCCCTCCCCCAGCCCACGGCGGGCAGCAAGGGGGGTGCCGGCTTCGGAGGGGAGGGAGGGTCAGTGGAGAGCATTTAAAACAATTCAAAGCTCCAGCCAGCCGCCAGGACCGCAGCTCTGCCGTGGGAAGTCGTGGGAGGGGTGGGCACAGCTGGGAGGGAGCAGAAACACATCAGTCAGCGGGCGGGGGCGGCACGGCCGGGTGAAGGGGAGCACTGGCCCGTGGCAGAGAGGGCCAAACACGGAGGGAGAAGGGCCCCCAACCTGCAGTGCCAGGGCCAGGCAGGTGGACCGTGCCAGGCAGGTGGACCGTGCACCAGTGTGCCAGGGTCGGCCTGGGGCTGTCTGAGCTGGTCATGCTGCCCAGAGTCATTCGCACCATGTCGCCATTCCCTCCCAGGAGTGTCCCCTCTGTAGGTAAAGTGTGTGCTCATCTTGCTCTTTGGGGAGGTCCTTAGGGTCTCTGCAGGGTTTGGGTGAGGCTGAGGATGGTACAGCCCAGCTACCCTCGGGCATCGGCCCCTCCCTGCCCCCAGCTCTCCCTTCCACACCAAGTCACAGGTACAGAGTGAGTGTGTGAGTTCTCAAGGGGGAGGCAGAACCCCCCAAATGGCTGGAGACCGCAAGAGGAGAGGCTATGGTGAGAGAGAGCAAGAGAGAGGAAGGGAGGAAGAGAAACAGAGGGAGGGGAGAGAGGGAGAGGAGAGACAGAGGGAGGAGGAGACAGAGGAAGGGGGAGACAGAGGGAGGGGAGAAAGAGGGAGGGGAGAGAGAGGGAGAGGGAGGGGGGAGAGAGGGAGGGGAAGAGAGGGGGAGGTGGAGACAGAGGGAGGGGAAGAGAGAAGGAAGGGAAGAAAGAGGGAGGGAAAGAAAGATGGAGGGGGGAGAGAGAGGGAGGAGGAAAGAGATGGAGGAGGAGACAGGGTGGGGGAGAGAGAGGGAGGGGCAGAAAGAGGGGGAGAGAGACAGAGGGAAGAGAAGGAGGGGGAGAGAGAGGGAGGGGAAGAGAGAGGGAGGGAGAGAAAGAGGAAGGGGATGAGAGAGGAGGGGACAGAGAGGGAGGAGAGAGAGGGAGGAGGAGAGAGAAGGAGGGGAAGAGAGGGAGGAGGAGAGAGGGAGGGGAGAGAGGGAGGGAACGGGAAGAAGAGAGAGGGAGGGAGAGAAGAAGAAGGGGAGGAGAGAGGAAGGGGGAAAGAGAGGGAGGGAGAGGAGGGAGGGGGAGAGAGCGGAGGGGAGAGAAGGAGGGGGAGAGAAGAGGGAGGGAGAGAGAGGGAGGGAGAGAAGGGGAAGGGGATGATGAGATGGAGGGGGACAGAGAGGGAGGGGAGAGAGGGAGTGGAAGAGGAAGAGGGAAAGGGAGAGAGGGAGGGGACGAGAGAGGGGGGAGAGAGGAGGGGGAGAGAGGGAGGGGGAGGGGGGGAGCGAGGGAGGGGGAGAGAGGGAGGGGGAGAGAGGGAGGGGAGAGAGGGAGGAGATGGAGGGGAGAGAGGAGGAGGGGGAGATGGGGGGAGAGAGGAGAGAGGGAGGGGAGAGAGAAGGAGGGGAGAGAGGGAGGGGAGAGAGGAGGGGACAGACGGGTTCCGATGTGACACAGTGAGCTGAGGGCCCAGGCACCTGCTCCAGGACCAGGGATGGGAAGGGGAAGACCTATGCCCCGGCGCTGCTCCCTCTGCGTTCCTATAGAGATGCGTTCTGGGTTCTGAAGAAATTTTGGGACCCCACATGGGCCCTGGATGGAGCTTTCTCCCTAAACCCAGCCCAGGACAGCAGGTCCTCCTCAGTCAGGAGTCTCTCCTGGGTCTTCAGAACGCCTGTGCCAAATGAATCTTTTCCACCTGGAGGGACCGGGAGGGACACCCTGTGGCCACTGCCTGGCAAGGGTCCCTGTGGCTGGCCGCCCAAGTGCCTGGGGGGGATGAGAGCTGGCACTGGCCAGGGACTGGGGTAGATCCCGTGGGAAGCAGGTGCTTCTGAGACCACAGCTCAGAGACTCACGAGCTGGTGAACATGTCCCCAAAAGGTCTGGCCCAGCGAGCCAGTGGCCATTCCCAGGACACGGGGATCTCCTGGCCTATCTGTGCCCTGTCCAGAGGGCCGCCAACCAGCAGCTCTGCAGACAGTCCCTGCTCTCTGCCGGCTACTTTTGGAAATGGTCTGCTGACTTGTTTTTCTCCCAGGCTCCATAATGAAGCGAGAGCTGAAGCGAATCCCCAAACCCCCTTCAAAGTGGGCTCTGCAAGGAGTAGGGGGTGTGTACCCCAGAAACGTCTGGCACTGGCTGGGCCCCACCCACCTGGGCTCAAAACAGAGTTTGAGGCCCAGAAAGAGGAAAACACTGGACGTGGCATTGGGAAGAAGTCGGCAGACACAAAGCTCTTGTCCTGGGAGGGAGGAACCAGCCTGGCCCGGCCATCTGGGAGGCTGTGTGGTGTCAAAGTCCTGCCTTCTGGGTGCTCCCAGGGCCCTGCATGGAGCCGAGCTGTGCCTAAGCCCTGGCTGGGCAGGGCTGGCTCCCAGCTCTGCTTTCCACGTGTCCACGGCTGCCTGCCACCCCGGTCCCCTCCCCTTGTCCTGCAGGCTGCTGGGTGGCCACACCAGCCCCGGGCCCTTGATCTTAGCGCACATTATGTCTGGATCCAAGTGTCACCAAACCTGACTAAGACTGCAGCCCCAGCCTGCACAGACGGAGCCATGGAGACCAGGAGGAAAGATGGGGCGGCTTCAAGGGTGCCCAGGTTGGAGATGGCAGAGCGGCCTCCCTCCCACTTCCAGATCTTTTCTTTTCATGTTTTTGAGACAGGTCTCACTCTCTCGCCCAGGCTGGAGTGTAGTGGAGTGATCACAGCTCTCTGCAGCCTGAACCTCCTGGGCTCAAGCAATTCTCCCACCTCAGCCTCCTGAGTAGCTGGAACTACCAGCATGTGCCATCACGTCAGGCTAATTTTTGTATTTTTTGTAGAGATGGGGTCTTGCTATGTTGTCCAGGCTGGCCTCAAACTTCTGGGCTTCCTCCCGCCTTGGCCTCCCAAGGTGCTGGGATTTTGGGCATAAGCCACTGTGCCCGGCCCCAGGTCTTTTCTGCCCTGTCCTCTTCCCTGCTCGAAGACAGGAGTCAGGTCCAGGCCTCTGCTGGAGTTGGGTCCAGGCCTCTGACTGTGGTCTCTCCTCCAGGGCTCAGGACCCCGCTAGGCAGAGAAGAGGCTGCTTTCAAGGGGTCGGAGGGAGCAGAGCTAAACATTCACAGCAGAGGGCGCCTGAGCAAGCCTAGCCCTGGGCTGCGGGGGCTGCGGAGGCTGCAGAGGCTCGTCTGTCCCCAAGCCCCGCACCGTGGCCAGCAGAGCCCAGGCCTCTGTGAACACTGAGAACAAAAAGCTCCCGGTAGGCAACTCAGCTGGGGAGCTCTAAAGACCCCCAGAGTGCAGGATGCCGGGCTGCATTTGAGTGGGAGGGAGGGGAAGCTACCGCCCAAGGCTGCTTTCACGGGTGGCCCCCAGCTCTGCCGGCTGCCTCGGCTCCACTGCCCCTCACCAGCTGGTGGGGAGGAGGGGTCAGCTGCTCCGGGACAAGGACATCCTGGGTTGAGGATGACAGCTCTGAAATAAGCTCAGAGCCAAGCCCTGTGGGCACCCAGTGGCTGCACTGATTGGGTGCTGGGTGCAGACAGGTGGTGCAGACAGCCCTGCTTCCCGCCACGGCCACTTGCTGGGAGCCTGACCTCCAGGTTATCGGGGCAGCAGCTTTGGCGATGACCTCATTAAGCACGGTGCCACGTCAGCACCTTTCCAAAGCCCCTTTTATCACTCACAGCGTGCCGGTGCGGCCCCGTCCACACCTCCTCCCCGACACCGGCTCTATCTTATCTCCCGTGGGGCGGGGACCCTCGCTGGGAGCCAGAGAGCAGGCCCAGGAATGTTGCGCCCAGACAGCCTGGCCATCGGTGCTATGCGGACGGAGGTGGGGCAGGGCAAGGCTGTGGTTTCTGGCTGACAAAATTGTGCAGAAATGTATTGACTCCCGGCTTTTCAAATTCAGTAATCATTATGGTGATTATTACAAAGCCCCAGCTGCTCCAGCCATGCTGGGCCCCGCCCGCACCCCCACCAAAGGCAGGAGCACAGAGCCATGCCAGTGGGCTCTTCCCAGGCCAGCGCTGCCCCGGCGGGCCCTTCTCTTAACGCCTCTCAAAGTGGGGTGCCTCACCAGGTGCCTCTCCCCACCATGGATTCTAGGACATGGGCTGCTCCCTCATTTTGGCCGGCCTGAGTGGAAAAACTGCCCACTGCAGATGCGGGAAGCTCTGAGCTCTTTGGGAGGGTGGGTGGAGTTGGGTGAGCCCCAGGGCCCCCACCCCAGGCTCACTGCGGCCCTGGCCCCCAAGGGCGGAAGGGAGGACAGACTGTTCCCGTGAAGCACTGAACAGCTAGTGTCAGGAGACAGGGACAGGGCTTGGTGGCACCTGACATTCAAGGTCATGTCCCAAGAGGGGCACTGTGAGTTCAAAGCTCTGGGGAAGCCCCACTCCTTCTGCTGGAGGCCATGGCAGAGGCCTCTTTAAGAAGTGTGCGTGTCCCTCCCCACTGTCCCTACCCATTCAAGCTGCCTTTGTGGGCAGTAGGAGCCGTGCCCGCTGCTCTCAATGAAGACGGCTCTTTGTCCAAATGTCCTTGGCCCGCAGATTTTGGGGATGGTGCTGAAGAGCTGCTCCCACTGCTGGCCTCTCTCCACTCTCTGCTTCTCCCGGGCCCGAGCACACGAATACTAACAAGTGACCCGGCCAGGCAGCCGAGTATTTGTTTCAGAAAGCTCAGGGCCTGGAGCCCAGCCTTTGAGGGTACCGAGGGCTGCACCACACGGGTAGATCCCTACGGTCCTGGACTGAGCCAGCGAGCCTCATCCTTGCAGCCAAACCCCTACAGAACCATTCAGGGGCCCAGAGGGCTATGGCTGGGCCAGAGCCCCCAGGCTGGGACGTGGGTTGGGGAGACTCAGCAACCCCTCTGCGCCCTGGGCAGAGCTCTGCCTGCTGCCAGCAGATGGGCACAGGCTGCCCTGTGCTCCGACCAGAGGCCTGGGCAACCTGACCGGAAGTTCAGTTCTGACCTCGGTCAAAGCAGACTGAGCCACCAAGATGCATGGCCCTGTGTCCAGAGACTCATGGAACTCAGTGCCCGGCACCAGCCCTGGGGCTGCTCACAGCCACTGCCAGGACCCCGAAGCCACAGGGGATAGGCTCGGGCAGCCGCTTTGCATGAGGAACCCCTTCCTCCTGACCACACCACCAGGTGGCTGCCCTTCCTGTTCCTGCCACAGCCCAGAGCCCTCAGGGGCTTCGGAGCAGGCACCAGGCCGGGTCTGGATCAGGGGAGCTTGCAGCTCTCACCAAAGCCCAAGCATGGAGTTTTGCTCCTTAGACCAGGACCTGCACATTCAACTTTGTTACCCCAGAAGTCTGAGAAGGGCCGAATGACTCCAAAGTGGGAGCTGGGGCAGAGCCAGGGACTCCAAAGCTACTCCGAGGACTGGACCTCCCCAGCAACGGGAGACAGCTCTGCCCCACCCCACCCCCTGACTGCCTCTTGCCTTGATTCCACAGGCCCTTGTTCCCACCCAGTGTGCACAGAACCTGCGTAGGACCAGAGGCAGCAGGGCTGGGCCTTCCAGGAGCAGATGGATGGCTCTTGCCAGTGGGACCTGCACCACCGTAGCCGGGCGCAGGGTGCTCCAGGCTCCTTCCTGGGCTAATGCCAGGGAGCCAGTGGCTGTGGCCAGTGTGCATGGAGGCCTGAGGGTCTCGCCCTCTCTGGGCCTGGTTTCTCCTTCTGGAATGGGGCTGAGTTGCTTTAAGCACTGGGGTCAACTCTGGGCTGGATGGAGCCCCTCTGCCTGTTTGCCTGGTGCAGAACCTTGTGGAAAGACCATCATCCAGGAACCAGTGGCCTGGGACACATGGCCCCCGTCCCTTCCCACACTCCCACTCCCGGGGCTGCCTACTGTTCTGACCCTCCACCCTCCCAGGAAAGACCGGGCATCTGGGTCTCCTGGGCACCTGTGAGGCCCTCAAGGTGGTTGCTGCAAGTTGCTTCAGGGGCGTCCCGAGCTGCCAGTGAGTGCTGGGCACTTCCAGAGAGGATTAGGTTGCAAAGCCAGCCCTGACACTCAGGTGTCCCCAGCCCCTGCCTGGACTCCCTCACTTTACAGATGGAAGCACGGAAGGGGAGCGGCGGAGCACCGGTGAACAGTGTTAGGAGTTGCTCAGGAGCCACAGTTGCAAGGTCACTCGTTCCGTCTGTTCAGTCAGTCACCAGGGCACCAGGGCGGGTGAGCATGAGAGGAGCCCTTTCCCTTGCAGAGCCGCCCACCCTCGCCTCACAGTGGGGCAGGTACTGTCAGGCACCAGAAGTGACCCTGGCCTGGGTGCAGCCGGGGTGAGGAGGCACATCTGCCTGTGGCTCCTGACAGCCAGCTTGGAGGAGTGAGGGGTGGGCCTGGCCGGTCATCGAGAGGCTCGCGGGCAGAGCGGGTGTTGTTGCTGCCTGCCCCCAAAGACTGGGGACTGTGGAGGGGAGAGAAAGGAGACAGCAGGGTGAGCAGAGAGGCGGGAGGGCCGTGCACTCCACGGGTGCCCCGGGCGGAACTCAGGCTGCGGAACTCAGGCTGCTGAACTCAGGCTGCGGAACTCAGGCTGCTGAACAGGAACTGTGGGACGGCAGTGTCTTTAGAATGTTCCGCCTGTGCTTTAAGCACCAGGCAGGCCCCCATGTTATGCCCCAGCCAGGCCCTGACTTTTCCAGGCCCTCTTGTCCATGGAGCTCCATCAGCCTCCTCCACTGGAAATCCCCAAGCCCCCTGCCTAGGTCGCACAGAACTCGACGCACAAACACCTCTGAGACGTCCTGGGGGAGGATACGTTGCTCACCACCGCGGGGCAGAGCCAATGGGAGATACAAAAAAGGAAGCCTGATAAACAGTTTCCATATCCAACATTTTCCACATTCAATTATTTTTAAATTAAATAATCTCTCCCTAGGAGAAAAAGGAAAGTTCTCGCTCAGCTCAGCGCAGCCCTGCCAGGTCTCACAAAGCCCACATTGTGGGTGCTGACGGAGAATGAGTCTCCTTGGAGCCCGCCCCTCAATGCCCCCTTTGATATGCACACTCACAGGCAGCCCCTCCACTGGCCCCTGGATGGGGGAGACACTGGCCCACAGCCACGTGGCCTCTTTGGGGATCTTGTTGGCTCCCAGGAGCCCAGGGTGGAGGGACTGAGCAGCTCTGGGTGGAGTGAGGCAGCTGCCAAGAAAAATGCTGGGCTGCAGAGGGCAGGACAGGAGGACCTGAGGGGTGGCCTGGACGCAGAGGGGATCCTGCTGCGTCCTGGTGACACATTTGGAACCAACAGTGGAAAGAGCATGGGATTTGCCATCAGCACCTCGGGATTCAAGACCCAAGTCCCATTCCTACTGGCTGGGTGTCCTTAGTGGGGTACTTGGACAGTTTGAACCTCATTATTGCCACCTGTAAAATGGGATGCTGCCTGCTAGCCACTTCCTAGGGCTGTGGCAAGGATGACGGAATGAGGCCACAGAACTCGCAGTGGAGGTGTGTGTGGCTGTTGGTTTAAAATGGATGTGCATGGCTGGGCGCGGTGGCTCAAGCCTGTAATCCCAGCACTTTGGGAGGCCGAGACGGGCAGATCACGAGGTCAGGAGATCGAGACCATCCTGGCGAACACGGTGAAACCCCGTTTCTACCAAAAAAATACAAAAAACTAGCCGGGTGAGGTGGCGGGTGCCTGTAGTCCCAGCTACTCGGGAGGCTGAGGCAGGAGAATGGTGTAAACCTGGCAGGTGGAGCTTGCAGTGAGCTGAGATCCGGCCACTGCGCTCCAGCCTGGGCGACACAGAGAGACTCCGTCTCAAAAAAAAAAAAAAAAAAAAGAAAAAAAAATGGATGTGCATGTGGCATAATAAAAAGCGGGGCCCAGGAGGCTCCGGTTCCCACAGTGGTAGAGCAACTTTTGTTGGATATATTCTGCAGATAACAAGGATACACTTGGAAAAAAATAATTTAAAACAAACAAACAAAGAAACAAAAAACTTGATAGCACTAAAGAATAACTAAAAGCAGGTAGAAGCTGGAGGAATTGAACCCTTGAGGGAAAGCAGTGCACTCTGAGGGCCACTGTCATCTGGATACTCCCTCAAGGCCACTGTGCAACCCAGTTGGTACAGGGCAGCTGGAACTCAGGCAGAAAGCTGCAGTCATATGGGATTGATGCGTCAGAGGATGCAGTGTGAGGCTGTCAGAGCATCTGTAAGTTGAGGGGAAAACCCTGGAGTGGAAGGAGCCACAGAGACATGATCCTTCAGTGTACACATACACCCATCAAACCCCTGAACTGCATGTGCATTAGGGAGGTTGCAAAGGGCCCCAGAGAAAACAAGAGCTACACAGAGATTTTACCTGCTGCTGACCAAAGCAGGGTTTTGGAATTTGAGTCCCATCAGCTTAGAAGAGCTTGATGATCACCTTTGGCTTTCTATTAAAGTCCCAGAAGGGCTTTGCCTTAAGAACAAAGACTAATCCTAACAACAAAACTGAAGCAGATCCAACCTAATAAAGTGTAGAGCCACACTTCTGCAAACTTAGGGTGAGCAGCTAGTGATTGAAATGCTCTCTAGAACCAAACCCAAAACTTTTCAGAGGAATACAACAGAATTCAGAGTTTCTACAATGTCATCTACAACACCCAATACAATAAAAAATTACTAAATGTTCACAGAAACAGGAAACTGCCACCCATAGCCTAGAAAAAACCACAGCCAATCCAAACCAACTCTGATATGATCCAGATGTTAGAATCAGTAGATTTAAAAATAGCTTATAAATATGTCCAAAGACTTAAAGGCAAAGGTAATCACAATGAACTAACAGAGGGGAAATGCCAATTATAATTAAAAACCAAAAGAAAATTCCAAAACAGAAAAGTATACTGCAAGAAATGACAAGTCCCTAGATAGGCTTATTTTTTTTTAGATGGGATCTTGCACTGTTGTCCAGGCTGCAGTGCAGTGACATAATCCTGGGCTCAAATCATCTTCCCACCTTAGCCTTGCAAGTAGCTAGGACTATGGCTGTACACCGTTCCAACAGGCTAATTGTTTAATGTTTTTGTAGAGAGGGGGTCTTGTTATGTTGCCCAGGCTGGCCTGGAACTCCTGGCCACAAGTGATCCTCCCAGCTCAGCCTCCCAAATCAGCAGGATTACTAGCATGAGCCACCACACCCAGCCCCTGGATGGGCTTTTAACAGCAAGTTGGAGATGACAGAAGTGAAGATGTCACTCAGATGACTGAGTGAACTTGAAAACAGATCTGTAAAATTATCCAATCTAAATAATAGAAAAAATACTGAAACCAAAGGAAAAGAGCCTGGGTGATGTGTGGGATGATATCTGATACATACATAGCTAGAGTCCTAGGAGGAGAGAAGAGATAGGAAGCAGAGGAAAAAAAAAAAAAAAAAAATCTGAACAAAGCACTAAACCCAAAGGAAGAGATTTAAAACTTTCACCAATCAAAAGACTCAGCTAAGAAAATAAAAAGCCAGCCCACTCATTGGGGAAAAATATTTGCAATACATATAAACGACTAAGGACTTGTATCTAGGATACATAAAGATCTAAAAATCAATTGATAAAAAGACAAACAATCCAATTTAAAAATGGACAAAAGGCTTGAGCAAACACTTCACAAAAGCAGTTACACCTAATGAAAATATCACAATTCATCACGGAAATGCATACTAGATCCACAATGAGATATTCTTTCACACCCACTTAAATGGTTATAATGTAAAAGACTGACTACACTAAGTGTCGGTGATGACAGGAGAAGCTGGAACGCTCACACATTGCCGCTGGTGGAAATGCAAAACAGTACACCTCTTTGGAAAACAATTTGTCTGATAAATTTAGACATTCACGTATCCTACAAGTGAACAATTTTACTCATGGACAATTTACATCAAAATGAAATGAGATGAAAACTTAGGTCCGCACAATGCTTGCACGTGAATACTTGTATAAACTTTAACTGTAATAACCCACATCTGGAAACAACCCAAAATGCCCATGCCTAGGACAGTGGATAGACAACCTGGGATCTATTCATACCATGCCATGCTACTGCCATATAGAATAAAAGAACACACGACTGACAAGCGCAGCAGCATAGATGGCCCTCAGACATCCTCATGTCGAACAAAAGAAACTGGCTACAAAACAGTGCCTTCTGCATGGATGTCTTTATACGGAGTTCAAAGACAGGTAAAATGAATCCAACGTGATAGACATCAGAACAGCAGCTGGCCATTTGCCCTTGGGGGATATTGACTGGAAGAGACCAGGAGTGACGGAAAAACCTTCTGTTGATTCTAGTGGTGGCTACGTGTGTCAAAGTCATCCAAGTGTGCCCTCATGGTATGTACAAGCTACCATATATATCACATATCATACAGGCATGGGGGCTCTGAGGCCAGACTGCCTGGTTTGAGCCTCACCTCTGTCACTTGCTATCCTAGCCGCTGCTAACTATGGACACTTATTTTAGCAAGCTGCCTTGCCTGCAGGCAGAGAGGTGACGTGGCAGAAGGGGCCACTGAAGTAGTGGGTGACTTGGTTGCTCCCACCTGCCTGGAGGGCTTCCCAGGTATGAGTTGTTAATTTCCCTCCCCTGGAACTTTCCACAAAGAACTTGATGTGTTTTGGGAGTTGGGAGGGTATTATCTTAGGAATGTTCATTCATTCTCCCAAGGACGTGGTATGGAACTGTGGGTTCCAAGGTTACTTCTGGGGCTCGGTGGGGAGGGTGTTGGTGGCATGGGTAGGCCACACTGGCACGAGGCTGCCCTCTCAGAGGCCAATGTGCACCCTGGGTTTCCCTAGTTGCCTTATCCAGGCTAAGATGCCTGGGTTGGGAAGATCACCAGCAACCTGCAACCTCAATCATGGTCTTTCCCATCCTTACATTTAAAAAGGACAAGTGCTCTTCAACTTGAGATGAAGTTACCTCCCAAGAGCTCATCATAAATTGAAAATATTGTAAGCCAAATGCATTTAATACACCTAACCTACCAAAAGAAGACAGCCCGGTCTCACCTGCCTTAGATGTGCTCAGAAATCTTACAGTCAGGCAACACCGTCTGGCCACACAGTGCCCTGCTGAGCGTGGGGGGTTCACCCTCATGACTGTGTGGCTGGCCTGGGAGCTACCACTGCTGCCGTTGCCCCACATAGCAAGAGGGTGTTGGGCCACAAATTGATAGTTGCGAAAAGATAAAAATTCAAAACCTGACGTATGGTTTCTATTGAATTGTTATGATCACTTCCCCACTGTCATAAAGTCAAACATTCCTAAGTTGAGCTATCAT
Organism: Rhinopithecus roxellana; assembly: GCF_007565055.1. Taxonomy (NCBI): domain Eukaryota; kingdom Metazoa; phylum Chordata; class Mammalia; order Primates; family Cercopithecidae; genus Rhinopithecus; species Rhinopithecus roxellana. The sequence continues at coordinate 22,735,014 of NC_044560.1, forward strand.
AAGTTAGGGACCCTCTGTGTGTGTGTGTTCTGACATCCTGGTTTGTTCCTCTTTGTGCTTCGCAGTGGGTCTTGCTAGCCAGGCTGGCTGGACACTGATCTCGGTCTGCCGGATTGCCCTGATTCTTCCATTCAGGAGCCGCTTAGGAAGCACGAGGCAAAGTCGTCAGGTTGCCTCCCTCACTTCCCCTTTGGATGGGAAGCTCTTTAAGGCAGCAGCTGCAACCACAAGACCCAGGGCCTGCAGCCTCTGAAGGAGGACAAGAGAGCCCCGGTCACTCCCTCTGAGACCTGCCCTTGCCAAAGGGGCTGGAAACCTGGCTGGGGTAAGACAGCCGCCATCTGCCAAACCCCCCAGACGGCCGTCATTTCTTGAGTGCTTTGCACCCCAGAGCTTGTGCAGCTCTGCTGCATCCTCTGTGGCCTGGATGCTCACCCATCATAGCCCAGGAGAAGTGAGGGCTCAGAGGGGCAGCAACTTGGCCAAGGAGCGTGCAGGGCTGGACGCATCCCCCTCCCTAACCTGGAGTCTTCTGCTGCCGCACTGCCCGAGGGAAGGTGTACTGGGGCCAGCTCAAGGGGGCCATGCTCCTCTTCCTCCACGGAGGACTCCAGCCAGCTCTGTCCTGCTGCCGCACGGCTCCCAATGCCAGCTTCACCTCTGTCCTCCAATCTGGGGGTGCACAGGGCCTTCTGCCTTCAGCCACCCCATGACTTCTGCCCCACACCCTGCCACCATTTTTGCTGTTAATTTCATAAAGAGGCCGTTGTTCATCTAGATGGTCTTTACAAAACACGTCCCCAGCGAGTGGAAACATTTAGTTAATAATTTAACACTGTGCTGGCTGCTGAATTTTCAGGCCCCCAAATAAGATCGATGGAGCTAACAATTGGCTTATTGAGTTTCCCGGCTCTATTTCCTGAAGACACAGACACACGTAGAAAGGACAGAGTCGGAGTCGGGGAGGGGAGCCCTGTGCAGGGGGAAAAATGTAGATGGTATTGATGCGAGTTGTCAAAAATAATTGTTTTATTTTCCCTCGGAATGTTCCAGACATCCCCGGATGCACTGATCCATGACGCTGGCTCTCCGGGAGCAGGAGTTTGGTATTTATGGTGTCTTGCAGCATCCCCGGAGATGGGGATCCGGTAAACGCTCCTGCCTCACACTGGCGCCATCTGTCCCCAAATTGTTTCAGGAATGGGGTGAAGGGAGGGAGAGGCCACCACCTGTACCTCCCTCCAAGGGGCAATGGTGGCTTGGAGGGTGAGCTCGTGGGGTCTGCTTGGGGATTTAGGGGGTACAGTGTGCAGAGGGCCCAGGTAAGAACTCGGGTACCACAGCAGAGGACCCCAAGGAAGACCCAGACCTGGAAGCCCCCACCCGTATTTTACCCAAAGGAAACAGGGTCACGCTTTACCCATGAAGCCACTTGACAGCAGATTCCAGAGGACAGACCTGCAAACCCGGGCAGGGAATCCGTCCATATGCAGTAGGGATCACCTGCCATTGACGGAGAATCAGACAGAAATTTCACGCGGGTCCCGGGAAGAGTGGGAGGCGCGCTCGGGGGGTGGCACGCCTGCTCCCCCAGCCTGATGGCCCTTCCAACCTCAGCTGTTGCCCAGAACCACATTTTCCTGTGGGACTGAGAAGGGCTGCCCTAGCACCGGCCCCGGCCAGAGTGGATTCTTCCTCCCTTTGAGTGACAGGGGCTCTCTGAGGATTCCAGCAGCTGGGGAAGGGAACGGTGGGGCAGGTGAGAGGGGGGTTTAGCCCCATCTCCCACAGTTCTGAGGGTGGCTGAGGCAGATGGGGTAACTGAGCTCTGCACACCCCCCACCACACACACAATGCAGCCAGGGGTGCGCCGTAGCACTGTCACCTTCACGAGCAAGGTGGGAGGTGTGGGCGAGACAAAGGCGATGGTCTCTCCGAAGCCTCCTTCCACACTCCTTCCCACCTAACTGCCTGAATCCATTGGTGGGGAACAAAGCCTTGTTGCTCTCTAAGTCCCAACCTAAGCAGCGCTTCCTCCAGGAAGGCCCTGCAGATTCACTGGGTGGGTATCGTGCCCTTTCTGTTCTGCTCTGAGCACTTTCTAGGGTCCTACTGACCACCCAGGATGGTTGCCACTCATCCACCCATCCCTCTGTTCCAGCTTCCAGGCACGGATGCGCGGCGGCCCACCCTGTGCCTCACCCTGGGCAGGGGCCAGGGATGCCGTGACCGGCAGGGCCTCTGTCTCTGACGGTACTGTGGTGGGTGGGTGAGCTGTTTCCCTTGGGGGCAGTATCCCACAAAATGTAGTTTGGCTCTCAGCAGCTGGAGGTGAGAGTGCCCAGGAAGTTGCCCTCCAGAGAGAGAAAGCAGGAGATGCCTCTGAGCACCTGGAAAGGCGGGACGTCGGGGGGCCACAGAGGGGAGTACACGGAAGTTCCCCTTCAATGGTCTTGAAGGGTGCCTGTCACTCTCACAATGGGCTTCTTCCTGCTTGCTGGGCTCTGGGGAGCTCAGCATAGCTTCATAGAAAAGGGCAGAAATGGTCCACTGCCATCAGGCAGCCCTTTCTCTACTGGCCTGTCCTCACGGGTGCGGCCTGCTGTAGTCAGCTCCAAAGAAAACAGGAGGGTGGCATGTGTGTCCACAGTGTGTCCTGCCCAGAGAGGACCCTGGCCTGGCCTGTGCTCAGACACCTTCTCTGTCCTGGCTGCCTCTGGGGCCCCAGGAGGGCATGGTAGCCACAACCCCCTGGGTTCACCCAGGTGCTTCCCCAGCCAGCCAAGCGGCCCTCATGGCATGGGACCCTGAGTGGTGGAGGCCGGAGGTGGAGGGGCTGAGCACCCAGAGGTCAAGCCCTGGTGAGATACTCATCAACTGGTCACCCTGGGCAGCCAGACAGACGAGGCAGCTTTCCCTGGGCACCCCATTCCCACTTGGAAAGGAGCCACTGAAATGAGGAAGTCGGGTTGGAAGCCAGGAGGGCACCTTGGCCCCGGCTCCTGGTTCACTGCTCAGATAACTGAGGGGTAAACAGAGCACCTGCTCCCTGGACAGCGTGTTTGTGATAAACCCAGAGGCCAAATGTCCTGGGGCCTCAAATTGGGCCCCAGAAGAGCAAGGGAACATCTGTTCCCCACAGGGCTTCTCATCTGAGGCCACAAGAGCTCCTGGCAGGACCACAGAAGCCCTGGCATCTGGGAGGCTTGGGGCCCGGCATGCCCCCTTTTCCTGCCTTGCAAGGGTCCTTGCAACTCCTCAAAGAGAATTCGGCTGTGCCTGTTTCTCTGGAAGGATGAGAAGAGAATAAATGACAGCCGAGGCTAGAGCTTCATGAAGCAAGATGTTCCTGTGTGTGTGCACGTGTCTGTGTGAATGTGTGTGCATGTCTGTGTGCATGTGGTGTGTGTGCATGTCTATATGTGTGCACGTGTGTGTCTGTGTGTATTAATTTGTGTGCATGTGTTTTTGTGTACTATGTTCACACATGTGCATGCCTGTGTGTGGGCATATGTGTGTACATGTGTCTGTATGCATATCTATGTTACACAAGTGCCCGTGTGTGTCCGTGTGCCAGTCTCTGTGCCCGTGTGTGTGTGCCCGTGTGTGTGCCCATGTGTGTGCGCCCGTGTCTGTGTACCCATGTGTATGTGCCCATGTGTATATGTGCCTGTGTGTGCGTGCCTGTGTGTGCCCGTGTGTGTGCCCATGTGTGTGCCTATGTGTGTGCCCAGCACGTGGGTCTGTGCGTGTGACTTTTGTTTCGTTTCCCTCTATCTTTTGTTCCAGCACCAATGCTCAGTGTCAGGCCCCAGGTCACCAGGGTGAGGGGTGGAAATGCCTATCAGCCAGGAACTCTATTGTGTGCTCTCTGGGGATCCCCAACCGGAGAGACCCAGTGGAAAACCGCACAGCATCACACCAAGGGAAAGCCAGCCAGCCTGGGGCAGAGATGGTTGCATGGTGTGTGCCCGCAGCCCCTGTTGGGGGGTCTCCCCCAGCTCCCATCCTAAGGGCCTCCAGCACAAAGGTCCCTGCACACAAAATCATGATTCCTTGATGATGTCTTGGTGACCTGGCATGGCCCCTACTCTAACTCACAAGACCCCAACTTTAGACATCGAGCACCTCCTAAGAACCCTAATGAGCCTGTTCTCCCAGAAAAGAGGGTGGCCACAACCTCAGGAGCAGCAGTTGGGTGCCTTCAATGGAGGAGGTGGGGGGGATGCTCAGAGCAGTGGGGAGAAGAATGCACCAGCTCTCAGGTGGGGCCTTTCTCTCCTCTCTCCAGAATTAGAATTCACAGGGGGATTCACAGATGCACATCCACACAGACTCACACCAACACACATGTGCATGTATGTATTCACACACAGAGACTCACACCAACACACATGTGGATGCATGTGCTCACACATGCACACAGACTCACTCCAACACACATGTGCATGCATGCATTCACACATAGAGACTCACACCAACACATGTGCATGCATGCATTCACACACACTCACACCAACACACATGTGGATGCATGCACTCACACAGATTCACACAAACACATGTGCGTGAATGTGCACACATGCACACAAACTCACTCCAACACACATGTGCATTCATGCACTCAGACTCACTCCAACACACATGTGCATGCATGCATTCACACATAGAGACACCAACACACATGTGGATGCATGCACTCACACAGATTCACACAAACACATGTGTGTGAATGTGCACACATGCACACAGACACTCCAACACACATGTGCATTCAGGCACTCACACACCTCACACCAACACACATGTACATGAATGTGCTCTCACACACACAGATTCACACAAACACATATGTGTATGAATGTGCACAGACTCACTCCAACACACATGGGTATACATGCACTCACACACAGAGACTCACGCCAACACACATGTGCATGCATATGCTCACACACACAGAGATTCACACAAACACATGTGCGTGAATATGCACACATACACACAGACTCACACCAACACACATGTGGATGCATGCACACCAACACACATGTGGATGCATGCACTCACACATGCACACAGATTCACACCAACACACAACTGCATGAATGCACTCACACGTACTCACACCAACACACATGTGTATGTGTGTGCTCATACACACAGAGATTCACACCAACACATATGTGCATGAATGTGCACACACAGGCTCACTCCATCACACATGTGCATGTATACACTCACACATGTACATGCATAGACACACCAACACACATGTGGATGCATGTGCTTACAAATATGCACACACACCCTTCCACATGAACACACACATGCACATGTACACAAACACACAGCTACAGACACACACGTGCTCATACACAAAGATACACATGCCTACACCTACACACAGACACCAACATACATATATACACACGTGCACACACATACACATAAGATACACACACCGATACATATGCATGTCCCTCGCCATCTTGGCACATCAGTAAGCCTGAATGCAGGGGCTGGGCCTAGCAGTCAGACCCCACACCCTCTCTCCTTCTGTCTTCACTGCTCTCAGGCATGGCTGCAGAGACTGGGGTCCTGCCATTCAGAGTCAGTGATACTCTGGGCAGGCTGTCAAGACATCATAGCCTCCTCTGTGGGGCTGCCTGGCAGATCCACAACTGACTTCAGGGAGGGGAGTTCATAGTAAGGAGGTTCTGAGGACCAGAGAGAGAGAGCAGGGCTGGGCCAGTCATGGAGACCGGTCTGAGCTCCCCACATTTCAGTGCAGAAGCATGGGGCACTTGGCCCCCGGGTCTCCTGTGAACCTGGGCAAAGGTGGCTGGGGTGCCGGGGGAGGTGTGGGCAGTTGGGCCCTGCGGGGTCCTGAGTCCCCCTTGCCCCTGCCAGGCCAGCATCTTCCACCAGGATGCCGGACAGAACAGGGAAGAAGGCTGGATTTTGAAAGAAGTAGGTGTTTTTCTTTGGAAAGTTTATTTGCTGATTTATGTCCAAGGAGAGGTGTGTGTGTGTGTTTTAACCTCGGCCAAAGGTTAGATTTCAGATATCCTCCGATGCTCTGTTTGAAGCCCTGTTTATTTGTTTGGATTGGCCAGTCGAAAGTTAAAAGAAATAAACTCTGCTCCCTTTAGAATCCTGTTGAGCACGCTTTCGGACACGCGATGTGCCAACGCAACTGGGCTAAGGACGTGTTCTCTATGGACGCCCTGAGGGGAGGAACTGTTCCGTGTCCTCCAAGGGCCTCCATGTCCTGCTATTTCCAGGATGGCCCCCGCCCTCAGTCAATAACGTTCTTTCATTCACTTTCCCAAGCGGAAGGTTGTGAAAAGCCTCCTTCGAAGTGCCTTCCTCGGTGTGGGGACGTGGCTTCCCTTTGCACCCAGACGCCAGCTCCCCAAACATGCCTCCTCTCAGGCCTCAGAGGAGGATGCTGGGGCTGTGCGGGGCAGGGGGAATTCACATGCTGGGCTCCTTCCAGGCAGGGACAGGGGCCTTGAAGCGAGTTCTCGCGGGGCACCCACCTTCCCAAAGCCACAGCAGGGAACCTGGTCTCCCTGCCACCCCGTCCTCTCTGGCTGTGCCCTTGACATGGCGAGGCTGGTGCTGCGGACTCTGGCTCTGAGACTACGGGGTCATATTTCTGCTGTTTGTACAGGCACATCCTACGGGGTTGGAAGCATGGACAGCCCTCCGCGGAAGCGCAGGCCATTGCTGATCCTAGTTGGTGACCTCAGAGGCCTCGTTTCCTCATCTGTAAAATGGATTAACAGTACCTGCGGTGCAGGGTGGCTGCTGGAGTGAAATGAGCTGAGTGAGGGCGAGTGTTCATTAACTCTGTTCCCGGCGAGCACTCGGCAATGACCACTGATGGGCAGAGCTGAGATCCTGTGAGGAGGACGTGGGTGAACCTGGGAGTGGCGGAGGCCACATTGGTGGCTTCAGTGCAGCAGAGCCCGGCGGTCTCTCAGAAAGCCTGGGCTGGGCTGGTCTCTTCCACTGGGCACAGCCTCTGCAAGGCAGGCGTCATGGCCATTGCAGGCGTCGAGGGCTGGTTCCCTGTCCCACTTTCCTCCCCACAAAAGGAGTTGATGGCACCCAGCCAGGAACCTCAGAGACTCCGTGGGAGCCAGAATTTGAGGACCTGGTCCTCGGCCACGCTTGACTTCAGAAATGACCCTAGTGACATCTGGGGCTCTCCTCAGAGAATGTGGTGGCAGGGGGGCGGGTTATGGGCATACTCACTGGCCTTGCCATCTCCTCTTGGCCTTTGTGCCGTTCCCGATGGAAATCCCTGATGTGGCGGGACCTGTGGCAACCCCTACATCCAACCGCAGCAATCCCCGGCTGGGCTGGGCCAGGCCGCAGTTCATTGTCTGGAAGCTTCCACGCCTGCTCTGTCTTCTCTCTTTCCCGAAGGCTCAAGGCCTGGTAAACGCTTGTCCTCAGGGTTTGGGTTATTTTGTGAGCCTGTCTCTGCTTGACAGCTGAGGAAGTGGCTGCCCAGGGAGTCACAGGCTCTGCCCTGGCTCACATTGCTGGTAAATAAACCCTGTGCCAGGTCAGCTGCACTTTACATGTGTTATGCCGTTTTGCATTACTTCAAAGAAACACCTGAGGCTGGGTAAAGAAAAGAGGTTTCATCGGCTCATGGTCCTGCAGACTGTATAAGCATGGCACCAGCATCAGCTCGGCTTCGGGGGAGGCCTCAGGGAACTTTTACTCATGGCAGAAGGGAAGGGGAGCCCACGTGTGACATATGATAGAGCAGGCAAGAGGGAGAGGCTGGGGAGGTCCTAGACTCTTTTAAAGCAGATCTCAGATGAGCTAAACCAGGGGGGACTCACTCATCACCAAGGAGATGGAGCCAAGCCATCCATGATCCATGATCCACTCACCTCCCGCCAAGCTCCACTTCCAAAATCGGGCATCAGACTTCAACATGAGATTTGGAGGGGACGCACATCCAAACCCCATCACATCTGTGACCTTAGCCGTGATGGCTCTTGGCCAAGAGAAGGTTCTAGATGCCTTTGGAGGAGGCTTTTTGGAGGAGAGGCATCTGTGCTCGTCGAAGGGGCAGACCTTTCCTCCCTCACCGTGCTGCTCTAGGTCTGAAGCCTCTTTTCCTGCATCCCCACACGAGCTGGAAAGCTAGGGCACATTTTGGAGTCCGGTTTCCAGACTCTTTGGGTCAGATGCAGCCCCAGGATCCTGAGATCCTGGAGCCAGGCCAAAGCGCTGGCCCTGCTCAGCCTCCCCATTGTGGGAAGTGGCCCCTCCTCCAGCACACAAGGCCCTGGGCTTTCTGAGCCAGACCCCTGCCATGCCAAGGGAGTCTTTGCTACTCCTGCCTCCTCTGCTGCAGCCTCCTTCACCCCCACGAGGGCCTCCCTCACCCCCACGAGGGCCTCTCTGTGTCTGATGCAGAGGGACAGGCACTCGCCTCTCCATGATCCCTCGTTTTCCTCCCCACCAGCCTGCTGCCTGCACTCTGCCACTGTAAGCTGAGGAGGGAGACCACATGACCTGCAATCCCAAGCCTAGATATAGACCCAAGAGAGCTGAAAGCAGTGTTCAGACAAAAACGTGCACACCCATGTTCGTAGCAGCACTGTCCAAAATCATCAAGAGGTGGAAAGAACTTGCAGAGGAGTCTGCAGTGGAATATTAGCCACGAAAAGGAGTGAGGCACTGGCCCACGCTACAATGAGGAAGAATCTTGAACACAGATGCTCCGTGAGAGAAGCCAGGCACCAAAGGAGGCAGATCATAGAATTCCATAGAGAGGACGAATCCAGAGGCCGAACAGGGATGGATCAACGGTTGCCAGGGCCTGGGGGGACAGGTGGTGGAGAGTGAGTGCTGCTGGGGTACAGTCAGGGCCTGGGGGCACAGGTGGTTGCCAGGGCCTGGGGGACGGGCGGTGGGGAGAGTGCTGCTGGGGCACAGTTTCTCCAGGGGTGATGAAAACCTTTCGGAAGTAGGCAGAGGTGGTGTTTGCCCAACACTGCGGATGTACTAAATGTCACTGAATTACACGCCTTAAAATGGTTAAAATTAGAAATTTATGCTATATGTATTTTGCCACAATAAAAAAAAAATCAACCCTTGAAGTGTAAGACTGATCTAGAATGGAAAAAACAACCCATAAGTCCCCCAAAGCAAAATAAACCAAACCAAGAGCGGGCCTTGGCCATGCCCCCCACGGTTCCCTAGCCGCCCCATGGCCTGCCCCACCCCTGAGCCCCCCACTGCCCCCACCACCCCGACATTAGAGGCCTGGGGATTACTCGCCTAATCCAGCTCCCACTGTAACAACAGGGCTGCCTAATTGAAACGTATGAGAAACAATTAAGAGTAATTGGAATCAATTAATAGATGATTTTCTCGGGAGCGAGTACACAGCGCGTGGCAGAATCTCATTACCACTTCCCAGTGCACGCACCACCCAAATCAGGCCAGCCTGGAAAGAGGTGAGCGCATTGTCGGGAAAGCGTGAGATGCAGAAGCCTGAAAACGGGGGAAGGCCATGGCAGGAGGGTCGGGGGCTTGGTCAGACAGAGGTGGGGGACCCACGGGTTCTCCGGAGCCGGGAGCCTGGCAGGGTGGGATCTCCAAGCCCGTCCCCTGTTCAGGAATGCCCACCCACTCCCAGGGCCAGGCTCTATGTTTTAGGGGCATGATAGAGCCGCTGCCTGGGCAGAGGGGTGACCCTCCCTCATCCTGAGAGGTGGAGATATCTGTGTCAGGAGCCTGGAGTCCCTGAGGCCCCCCAGGGCTGTGTGCAGAGCTGGCCACAGACGGGGCCGGGCCACCACTCACAGCCTTTCCACCCGAGCTGGAAGCCTACTAACAAGGGGGCACTTAACCCACAGCAGAGCCATGGTGAGCCCAGGATGCAGCCCAGGAACCCTGGGCCCAGGTGCCGGGCAACGGGGAGGAAGGCTGTTCTCTGCCCATTCCCACAGTAGGGGCTGTCAGCGGCCCTGGGCACCAGGATTCCTCCGGGCAGCAAACTAGAGGATTTGGACAACTGTGTTTCCTCTCCAGGATCTGGCTCCTTAAAGAACAAGGCTCAGAGAAGCCCCTCCCAGCAGCCCCCCTCCAATGCATGTCCCTTTGTAGTAGTTACTCAGCCTGGAAGTGGAGCCTGGACTATTCGCTCATCTGTTCATTCATTCATTCATTCATTCATGCATGCATTCAACAAACGTACTTTGAACCCCCCTGTACCTGGGGTCTTGATCTTGGGGGTTCCCTGGTGGGCAGTGTTCTCTGTGGAGAGAGTCCGTTCATCAGTGGACTCAGGGGTGACGGAGGTTGCTCGGAATGCCCCCCACCTCCAAGTGTGCCAGGGAGGGAACTGCCTTTCTCCAGACTCCAGGCAGCTCCCAGGATGTGCCCTCCCAGGCTGGCAGGGGGAAGGGGCAGTGGAGAAGTTGCACAGCTTCCCCCCTGCAATCCACAGGGGACCAAAGCCCACCCAGGTGCCAGGGGTATGGAGGCCAGGGCAGAGGAAGGCCCCCTCTTCGGCTGAAGGGCAGGAGCAGCTTGTAGGGCTGAGTGGGCTGGCGGCCCCTCCCTTGGCCCCTGGAGCCCGGGTGGGCGCTGGGGCCTGTCAATGTGGGGTTTAGTGGGGCCTTATCAGATGGAATCACTGCTATTCTCTGCATTCAGGCCCACTTCCTGTGAGCTGAAAGCCAGGCCCTTATCTCCTCACCCCCTGACCCTGGCAGGCACACCCCAGCTGGCTCCGATTTCTGCCCCAGAGCAGCAGGTGAGAAAGTCTCTGGCTGGAGGCAGAGAGAGGAGGGCCCTGAGGGCAGCTCGGGCCTGTGCGAGCCAGGGGCACCTCCACTCGGCCAGAGATCCAGGGTCTCTGGGGTCTGACTCTCCCTTGCTTAGGAGGCTCTGTCTTGATGACTGCAAGAGCTTCTCAAAAACCCACCCTCCCCAACAACTTCCCTGGGCTGTTTGTTTTCTGTCATTGGACTGGCAAGTGGGTCCTGAGGCTGTGGGGCAGGTGCTGCCTTGGGATTTGAGATAGGGGGACAAGGTTGTGTCTGAGACTCCAGGATTAGAAAAGTGGCCCCTGCTGAGGCGGCAGCCAGGCAGCCCCGCTGTGCTGAGGGCGGACGTGGTGGGGATGCCTAGGGAGCGAGAGGCAGATGGGACGAAGAGCAGAGGAGAATGGGTTCTGTGCAAGGCCTCTGCTCTCTGTTCAGGCCTACTGTCATTGGCATTAGTTTGTCCCTGAAGTCTTACACGGCCACCAGAGAAGGCCTTGAGTGGATGCCTTGCCGAGTGACAATTCAGAAAAAAAAAAAGGATGAAGACTTAGACATGAAAGGCATCTCCAATTTCCAATTTCAGTTTCTGAAGCGTCTGGGGCCTCCTGCTCTGCTGCCGGCCAGGGCCTCTCTGCTGAGCTCTAGAAGTGTTTTCGGTGTGAGGCCCACTCAGCCTCATTCCCCGCCTCTAGCTTTGCTGCTCAGCTCTGGCCAGACAAGAGTTAAACTCTGCCATTTGATTTGACAAGCCCAAGGTGAAGTGGGTGACCAGAAGTCTCAAAGGCATCCTTAACCCCTCTTGGCGGAGGGCTCTGCTGCTGTTCTCTGGGCAGACTCTGCCATCATCACTTGTGATCGCAATCAGAGCCCTGGCAGAGGACCTGCATTCTTAAAGGGACAGTGATCTCCAAGCCTCCTTCCAGGGCCATCTGTCCTTTCCCCTGACCCACCTCCTGGGTGCACTTCTTCCCAGTTGGCGGGGCTCGGCTCAGCCCAACACAAACTCAGCCACGGGCACCTGTGGGTGAGGCAGGGACTGCGTGGGAGCCCGGAGAATGCAGCCCACTGTAACCAGGGGACCTCTCCCAGGCGTGCCCCTCTCTCCAGAAGCCGCACTGCCTGGGGTGCCTCCTGCCCACTGTCCTGTGAATGTTTTTCTTCCCACAGCCAGAATCACGCTCAACCCACTGGGCCGGGCAGCTGGAAGAGAGGGGTGTGAAGGCTTACCCCAGGCTGGAGGGCTCTGGCACCTGTGGGGCCAGCTCCTTGTGAGCCAATAGCCCCTTCCTCTGCCTGGTTTTCCTGTGATGATGATGAGGTCAGGATGGCTCTAGAGACTGTGCCCCATGGTCCGCCTGTGAAGTTACTAAGTGTTGCTGCAAACCTCTCGGCCCCTGACACTACAACCTGGGAGACAGCTTGGGTCTCTCCTTCCTGGCTCTCTGTCCGGGGATCCCGTTAATTTCATTCCTGCAAAACTGGACAGTGAGACACAGTTGGGAAGGGGTGGTGGGGTGGCGGGTTGGAGGGGTCCTACCTGGATGCTTGAACCCTCAAATGAAGAAGTGGGAGGAAAGGCCCCCAGCCCCCCAAATCCAGGCATGTCTGTCTCCTGCCCTAGCGCCATCTGGAACGCCACCGCGAACACCACCATGCCCGCTGGGCAGCCGTACCCGGCCCAAGGCTGCTGGCCAGTGCTGCTTCCCACCTATACCTGCTGGGACAGGACTGTGGTTGGTGCCTTCCCTGGGCAGTTTGGGAGGCCCTTGGGGGCAGAGCTGGTGAGTGTAAGAGGGGTGGAGGGGGTTACAAGTTTCCTTGGAGGGGCCCAGGGTGAAGGTGCCCTTTCATCGCCTGGGAGAAAGGGTCTGGCTGGGTCCGTGTTCTCTGGCCTGGGAGGGGCTGGGGAGTTCCCTCCTTGCCAGCATCGGTGCCCTCCCAGGGCAGGCCCCTGTGGATGCCGGGCTTCACGGTCTCACTAAATCTGAACGGGGGGTCCAGGGCTTGGGCTCTGGTGTCTGTGTCTCACCTTTTACGTAGGAAATGGAGGTGCAGGGGTCGGACGACGGCCCAAACCCAAGCCCCCACCTGGCTGCAGATTCCGAGTAAGAGTTGCGTGAGCTGCTCCATGTGCCGAGTCCTCAGCAGGCACTGATGCCCAAACCAAGTCTCTGGGGCCCTGCGGGGCTTCCTTCCTGGGTCTGATAAAACAGACTCCTGGCCTGAAAGCATCTGTTCAGGCCTCTGTTCTGGGGAGACAGCTATACCCTCTGACGGGAGCCGCATCCACTGCAGCAGCCCCAGACAGGACCCCTCAGCCGGCAGCACAGGGCCCCGTGCCCTTTGAACCCACAGGATCTCTGCCTGCTTTCCACCTGCTTTCCTGAGAGCCCCGGCTGCCAGGCGAGTGACAAAGCTCTGCACATGCCGCTAGCCCTCCCCCAGGAAGGCTGACACAGGCAGGGCCCTGTCATCAAAGCCCCTGGCCCACGACCAAGGAGAGAGCTCTGGTTGTCACTGTTGTCTACTGGGCAGAGGCAGAGATGTTGCGGGCACCCCCTCCACCGCATAGGACGGCTCCTCACAACAGAATCATCTGACCACAAATGTCAGCAGTTTCAAGATTAAGAAACCCGACCAGGGAACAAGTCCCTCAGCCACAACAGCTGGGGGTGTGGACAGGGCTATGGTGCCTGGGGAAAGGGGGCATCTTGGAGCTTCTCGCAGGCCTGGGCTGTTCCCTACTTGGCCCAGCAGGGGCCTCGCCTCTGGGACCCCAACGCCCAACACATCCAGCTTCCTGGAGGCTCCAGCCCGAGCCCCGCAGGGCTTCCCTCCTGTGGGGAATTCTGGTCCCCAGAGACGCCTGCTCCTTTCCCCAAGGAGTCTCTGAGAAAGCCCAGCATTTTCCAGCTCGTTTTCTTATGTGAACTTGCATTTCTGTGCTGTGGGTGAGGTCACACACTCTGGGCCGCTGAACCCCATGTGTGGGTTGTGGGTAACAGTGGCCTTGGCTTCCCAGGTCACTGCCAGCACCAGCCAGTGCTGGGGGGCAGGTGAGGAGCCTCCTGGGGCTCTGGGATCCCCGTGTGGGGTTACTGTGAATCTCTTGGGGCCTCCCCTGCAGGTGGGAGGGAGCCAAGTGTGGTGGTGGCCCTTTGAGTACGCCTTGGCATCCCCTCTGGCACCCACGCACCATCCGATATGCCCATCCCTGCCAGTGTGACCTCCACCTCCAAGAAGAGGCTCAGCTTCTGGCCCAGATGTCGTGGGCGGCAGCCGTGTGCAGCGGCTGATACGCTCTGCATCAGTAACCAGATCAGCACTGGGGTCAAATAACTCCCTGTCGGGCAACAGAATCCCTGCCCAGGACCGCCGCCGTTGTTGGTCCTGACTGTGGGATGAGCGTAGAAAGACGACGCCTGTGGGTGGGCCTGGGGAAGGCGGGGCGGGGGCTGAGGGGCCGCTGGGAGTGGGTCTCTGCATCTAAGGGAGGCAGAGGGGGCAGGACTCCCCCAGGGCCGCCGCCCCACAGAACTCAAGGCTTCTCCTCGGAAACAGCCTCTCCAGCCGGCCTGTGGTGCCGCCTCCTCCAGCAAAGACCTCACAGGCAGAGTTCTGCGTGGGGCGGCCACACCTGGATTTGGGCTATTTTGTCCCCAAAGTCTTACAAGGCCACCAGAGAAGGTCTTGAGGGGGTGCCCTGCCAAGTGACAATTCAGAGCAAAAAAAGATGCAGTCTTAGACACAAAAAGTATTTCTACTTTCCAATGTTAGTTTTGAAGAGTCTGGGGCCTCCTCGCCTTGCCTTGCAGGACGGGCTGACTGCTGAGCTCCCAGAGGCATTCGGGGTCTGAGGTCAACCCAGCCCCGCTCCAAGCCCTGTGCGTGGGCTCCTCCCAGGGCAGGCGTCTGCGGGTCCCTCACGGCCTGGCGGGGCCTGAAAGCTGATTCCTGCAGAGGGATTTTCTCTCAGAGACAGAGGAGACATTGTGCCTAGTGAGGCTGAGCATGGCCCAATGGGGGCAGGAGCCCACCTTCTCTGTTCCTGACCCTGAGACAAAGTGGCCTCCCCTGCTGTCAGGCCATGTGGCGGCTGGCAGGGGGCTTGGGAGCCAGAACGCTCCAGAGAGATGACTGCCAGAGGCCTGAAAGCCACAGCCTGTGGTGGCCACTGCTTCGAGGCCTCCTTCCTCCAGACGGAGGCCCTATTTCGCGCTCCTCTAATCAGCCCTCGGGGAGGTGGCACACTCATGAAGATGGGCACAGGGCTGGGTGGGGGCGGTGGTCCTGAGGTGCCAAAGGGGAGGGGATGGGTCACCTCTGCCATCACCCTTGGTTGACCTCCAGGCCAGGTCGGATTTCAGGGCCAGCTCCCACCATGTCTGGCATCCTCAAACACAAGCCCTTCCCTAGGGCTGACCGTGGGCCCTACAGCAAGCTGAATCGTGCTCTTCCTAAAATTCATGCACTCCCAGAACCTAAAAGGTCACATTTTCTGGAAATAGCATCTTTGCAGATGCAAATTAATCAACATGAGGTCACATGGAAGCAGGATGGGCTCTGAACAAGGAAGGAGGGTGTCTTTATAAGAAGACACACAGGGAAGTGCTCATGTGAAGACAGAGACGGGGATGGAGGTGACGTGTCTAGAAGCCAAGGAGGGCC
This sequence comes from Rhinopithecus roxellana, assembly GCF_007565055.1. Lineage (NCBI taxonomy): Eukaryota > Metazoa > Chordata > Mammalia > Primates > Cercopithecidae > Rhinopithecus > Rhinopithecus roxellana. The sequence goes on from NC_044560.1 coordinate 22,750,493, forward strand.
AAGGAGGCCCAAGGATGGCCAAGCAGGGCCAAGGAGGGCCAAGGATGGCCTAGGATCACTGATAATCGCCAAGGAAGGCCAAGCAGGGCCAGCAACACCAGACCTGGAGAGGTGGGGGGCAGGGTCTCCCTCAGAGCCTCAGAAGAAGCCAACCCTGACCTCTCCTGGATCTCAGGCTGCGGGTCTGTAGAATTGTGAGAGCATACAGTGTGTGGTTTGAAGCCACCTAGTTTCTGGTACTTTGTTACAGCAGCTCCAGGAAATCAACACAGTCCCTGAGAGTCACCCAGGGCACTCCTGCTGGGACACCCACCTGGCCAGTGGTCAGGGCTTCAGGTGGGACCATCCAGTGGGATTTGTGTGTGCCTCTCCTCTGGGGGCATGGCCAGCCCTCGGCCTCTGCCGCAGGGACTCGGTCCACTCCCAGGAAGGGCATCCCCTGCGTTCATCTCCCAGAGAGAGTTCATGCCCAGGGCTGAGCCGACTCCCTGCAGCCATGCGTACCCTGGGGCTGGCTAACACCTCCTGGGAGCCCGGCCACCTACCCCAGCCCAGCAGCTTACCCAAGTCACTCCTCCCTGGCAGACTGCTCATTAGAAGAGGGGCTGCAGCTCACAGGCATGAGAGATTTCCTTGGGGACACTCTCTGTGTCCCTCAGAAGGATCTGGGGGTTTAGGGGTCACCCCTCCAAGGGACGCATTTTCAGTAATTAAAGAGGCAGTGGGGCCTGGAAGAGGCTGAGCCAACTCTGGGCTGGGGGAGAGGTGGTTGGCGGATTTCAGAGGTCACGTGTAAGGGCCAGAAACTGCCCTATCAGGTGACCTGTCGTGTGCATCCTCCCCCTGGGACACCAGTATTTTCTCCAGCACCACCCAGGGGAGTCTGTTGGCCTGGACCCTCAGGGACTCTGGCCCAGGACAGGGCTCTGTGTCACACCAGCACAAGGGAGGGTCGGATGTGCTGCCCACCACCATCGGAGTCCCCCAGCCGATCTGCTCACTCGCCGAGTTTGAGAACCAAGGCCAGGCATGCAGGGGGTTGGCGACGGAATCAAGGGGGACATACAAGGGAGGGTCGGATGTGCTGCCCACCACCATCGGAGTCCCCCAGCCTATCTGCTCACTCGCCGAGTTTGAGAACCAAGGCCGGGCAGGTAGGGGTGACGACGGAATCAAGGGGGACATCTGTGCTTTAGATCCTAACCCCCATGGAGTCGGAGCCTGCTTGTGCCTGCAGGATCATGCCAGGGCCTCCGTGCTTGGGTGGGGGCCACGTGTCCAATTCAGAGGCCAGCGTCCAGGAGGGTGCTGGGTCACTTGGCTGTTCAGATGTTGTCACAGGGGAGCCCTCTGGTTTCCGTCCCCGGGGATGAGGCTTTGCATCAGGTACAGTCTTTTGGCCAGGAACGAGGGGCTGAGCGAGTGAGCTGTCAGATCCATGTCTGAGGACCCTCAGCCCAGCCAGGAGCATCGCGGAGCGTGTGGAGAGATTGTCTGGGAGTGGGTATAAGGGTTTAGGAAGTCTTTGTGAGGGCCTGTCAAGATGGCCAGGACTGGCAGGCGGGGCAGGGTGGCAAAGGTGGTCTCAGAGAGGAGAGTGAGCCTGGCAGGCTGGGGGCATCCCTGCAGGCGGAGTCCCCCTCCTTGGGGCTCCTAGTGCCCCAGGTCCCGCTGTGGATGTCCTGCTCTGCGCCCACTTTGTAGAGTGGCTGGGGAGAGATGGAGACCGCTGGAGGCCCCATGCTCCCTCCTGTCTGCATCGAGGCTACACCAGGACTCGCTTCTTTGGCTGGCAGGAGTGTCCAGGAGGGGCTGGGCCTGCTGCTGGTAGATCTTCCTCCCACCCCAGACAGAGGGAGGGTGGCAACCCCCACCTCAGCAAGCCCTTTCTTTCCTTTTCCCAAGATGAAGCTTCTCCTGGTGTCTCAGGAGCAACCGCTGCCCGCAACGTCGGTGGGGTAAGGAGATGTGGACTGGTGCAGAGCCGGGGGAGCTCTTGGCGGGGGCGTCTCTAAGCCGAACAGGCCTCTTTGACATCATTACATAAGCCATCTCATTGTCACAGGCCACGGCCAGGAGCTGTAAAGACTCAGGGAAAAGCCCTCTTTGTTATGAGGTTCTGGGATGTGAGACGGTGCAACGTTCACTGCTCGGGATTAAAGGAAGCCAGACCTGCGGGGCGGTGCAACCGCTCCTGGCACCGGCCCCCGCCCTTGACGGTGTTTTTTATGACTGCACATGTGAGTTTCCAGGCGGGAGCTGGTGGTTCCCTGGCCTGGGACCCAGCAAGCACTGGAGGCAGCTGGCGGGGCCCCTGATCCTCACGGACTTCCTCCTCCCTCCGTTGTCTCCCGGGCCTCTCTGGGCTTCCCAGGACAGCCCTCCATGCCTGCTGTGGGAGGAAGACGCTTTCCGGAGGCAGTGGCCAGGCAGCTTCTGTTGGCACCTGGAACAGCTTCCGCTCACTGCTTCTGGTGGCACACACTGCATGGAGGTGAGACTGCAAACACCGCCCGCCCCACGTGGTGCAGGCTGAGTGCTCTGGTGTTCGTCCAAGCTGTTCCAAGCCCAGGAGGTCGGACTCTCACCATCGTCTTGGTGATGGCGACCCTGTGTCCTGCCCCACCTCATGGTTGCCCCTGACCTGTACCAGCGAGGCCTTGGGATATGGGTGGGTGGATACTGCCATTCCCAAGGGCTAAGTCCTGAGACCCTTTCGAAATCCCGTCTGAAAAGGTGACAATAGCATATGGCTTCCCACACCAAGTGCACACAGAACACTAACGACAGGCACACGGGCAACACAAAATGGGCTGCTCTATGCTGGGGCATCGCAGAAGCACGGGCCAGAGAGCCCGTGGCTGCCCAGGACCAAAGGGCCCCACATCAACATGCTGGGCACCGGGGCCTGGAGTGTGACCAGAGCGTGATTAAAAGAGGCCAGATCACAGGAAGCCCCAGTCCAGCGAACCACAGCCAGAAGGTAGAAAGGGAAGAAGGCCATGAACCCCTGCTTAAAAAGAAGACACCACTGCCCTCCCTGTTCCCCATCCTGGGGCACGAATAGGGTGGCGTGTCCTGAGCACTGAGGAGGTGCTGATGGCAGAGGCACAGTGATGGGCAGGGAGCAAGGGATGTGGATTTCTGGGTGACAGGTTGCTGCACCTCGTCAAAGGGTGGTATCTGGGGGAGAAACAGCTCTGAGGACCCCAGCATGGCCTGTGGACTGGGGGCTTCCAGGCACCGGCCCTGCACCACACTGGGTGCCGCAGGTCTGGGAGGAAGCTGGACGCACAGGGAGGAAGCTCCGAAGACAGCGGTGGCCTCTCCACCACTGGCCTCAGAGTACAGGTGGGTGGGAGTCCTGGGTGCCAGGGAGAGTGAGAGCCCCAGCCGGGGCGCACTCACTGGTTCATTCCCAAAACACTCACTGGTTCATTCCTGAGGCACAGGAGCTGGAACTGAGGAGCCCAGGAGCCTCAATTGTTTTTAAATTCTGTTTTTACAATGAGCTGAGATTTATAGGCTCTGGAGGGGAAGAAAATGATGTAACTCGAGTCGATCAACAGCCCGTTTATTCCGGGCCTGTTTCCCCTCTCTCTGAGTTCCCAGGCCACCGCTATACCTCGGCCATGACAGAAAACCACCGCCACCCACACACGCACGTGCACGCCCACACTCACGCACACAATGCGCACAGCACACACACGCATAGTGCACCCACACACAGATACATGTTCACCCGCACATTGTGCATATCACCATCACACAGAGTCACACACATATGTGCAGCCTCACACATGTGCACTCCCCACAAACACACACACGACCTCCAAACACTCTCACACACATCTGCACTCACACACATACACACATATACACACTCACACACACACCCCCCCACACAAATATACATGTGTACCCTTTACACATGTGCTCCCACAAACACACAGATATGCACCCACACACAAATGCACACACTCACACACAGACACACACAAATGCATGCACATTGACCCACACACAAATGCACACATGTACACATATGCACCCATACATGAACACACACACTTGCACAGCACACATGTGCACACATATACAAACACACACTGTGCAGAGCACACACATGTTCATCACATACAAACACACAGGTGCACTCCCACACATTGTGCACACCACACACACGTGCATCACACACTCACACATGTGCACCCCCACACAAGCACACACACATGTGCACCCACACACAAACACACGTGCACCACACACATGTGCACCTACACATTGTGCACACCACACACACAGAGTGCACCCACACACAAACACACATGTGCACCCACACACATGTTCACTCACTGTGCACATCACACACAATCACACATAGACATACACATATGTGCAGCCTCACACACATGTGGAACCCCCCACAAATACGTGACCTCCACACACTCACACACATCTGCAGTCACACACAAACATACACACACACATGCACCCCACACAAAAATACAGTCTCATGCATGCCCTACAAACACACACACTTACCCTTCACACACATGCCCCCCACAAACACAAACACATCTGTGCACCCACACACAAATGCATACACTCACATACGAATGTACACACTCACACACGGACCCACATACAGATGCACACATTCAGACACGGACCCACACACAAATGCACACACTCACACACTGACCCACACACAAATGCACACACTCACACACGGACCCACACAAATGCACACACTCACATATGTGTACCACCACACTCACATACATATAAATATTCACATACATATTTACCCCTGTGCATGTGTGCACACATGCTCTCCCGTCAGCCCACCCAGGGTTAAGGCATCTCTGAGGGAGCTTCCACACACACCTCAGATTCCCCTCTCCCAATTTCTCTGATTCCTCTATTCCTCTTTGTGAAAGTCCCCTGGTCTTGCACAAATGACACCCACACAGCTCCCATGGTAAGTGATGAGGGCAAATCACAGTGTCCAGACTCTGCCCCTTGCAGAGGACACAAGTCAGGCTCCATGAGGAAGGGCATGCGTTCATCTCCCTTGGGTGCTTGGGTCAGCCATGCGCCTGACTGGGGGCTGGAGCAGGCAGGCAGGGAGGGCGTGCCAGCCCTCTCCCTCAAAACCACCATCCTCCCCAGGACCTGACCTAGCCAGGCTCCTCTCAGAGGACTTGGCTGGAGCCCCAACTGAGCAGGTGTAGCTCAGAAGCTCTTCCTGTCACAGCAGCAGCTGGGGTGTGTAAGCAGGGCCTCTGAGTAACCTCTGCATGGAGATCGATGGAGATCAAAGAACTTGACCTTATCTCGGGAGGACCTTTGCGCAGGGCCAAGGGGGTGGGTTCAGCAGGAAGGCACTGGGCTTTCCAACAGCGTGAGAGTTTAAATAGGCAGGTCCACATTATTGATTCCTCCTCTCTGCCCCTCTGTGTCTGGGGGACAGATGCAGACTTTGTGCCCTGAGACGATAATAACAGTGACCAGGGTCACCTGGAAAATGATCTGTTCTCCAAGAACCCTGGTGGCAGCCAGCACACAGGCCCTTCACCCCACCTGCTGCCTGTGACTGCACCTGGGAGGCAACCTGGGCACACAGGCTTTGCAGAGACCAAGCCCCACATTCTCACTCAAATACACCTGCATGTTCACACCAGTGTATGCATGCGTGCATACACACACACACATCTACTCTTGAGTTGGACCACGAAAATCCCAATGTCTCACACTGAAATTCCTAGGAACCTGTAGGGTTTGGTCCTTCACAGACAATAGTCTCTTTTCCTGTCACAGTCCACTGTGTGTGTCTTGTAATTTGGCACATGTGTGTTATCTTATTTTGGTGCTGCAGTATAGCTAACTAACAGTAGAGGGCAGGCGTAGGTGTACACCCTGCCTGGTTCTATATCCGGGAACAAGGAAGTAGGTCTCTCAAGAGGCCATACCTGGTAGGTGTGGCCACCAGGCCCAGGCACTGTTTTCTAGGGAATGCTCTCTTCCTAGTCACCCACTATGCATAGCCAATGGCTGGCTGGCTATGACAATAGTCATCCCTGGGACACTTGGCTGTGAGCCCTGGAGGCTGGAAGGTCCATTCGCCCAACATGGCTGGTCCTAGCATGTCTAACTACCTGCAAGTATGGGCAGAAAAGGCACCAAAGCTCTGCCGGGAAACCAGCGAAAGCCATGGGAGGAGCACCTACCTGCTGGTGAACGATGGCTTCCAGGGCCGTGTGGGTGGCTCAGAGGAAAGAGCCTCAGATTGGAGGCCAGCAGACCTGGGCTGAACCTCGTGGGGAAGTTAGTGGACGCCCAGGCTTCAGTTTCCCCAAGCAGCCAGCAGAGTAGCAGGTCAGAGGAACGCCTGATGCCTCCACACTCTCCTTCCATCCCTGGAGCCAGGGGCAACTGGTGAGATGCTGATCCACAGCCCCGGCCTGGGAGGGCTCTCCCCTCTCACTGCCCTGGCCGCCAGCCTGTTCTGATGGCCTCAGGCTTCTCTCTCAGCTCTGCCGGACCAGGAGGCAAGGCACGGTCCCCATCACCCTGCATATCCATCCCCCTGCCCTAAAGACTGACCCTCTCATGGTGGAGAAGGCCAAACGTTTTGGAATAAATACCCAAGGATATCAGAAGAAAACAGTGACCTTTTTGCCCTTCCAATGTTGAGCCTTGATGCCAGCTCTTAATCTCCCCCTTGACCTTCAGAAGGGAGAGGAGGATCCCTAACTTTAGACCCAATGATCCCTCACATCAAAGCCCTCTCCCAGCTCCCCATCCCTGCCGGGCAGCAGGGAGCCCTGGGCTCTGCCCTTTGGAGCTGGCTGGACCTCCAGCCTCAGCAGTCCCCGCTCATGCTAGACGACCTCTGAAAAGTGTTTTTGCTCCCTGGGTTCTGAAAAAAATACTCTCCTCCTGACTTAGCAACAACCCCCGCACAGATAGTCTGAGCAGGACTCACTGGGCTGGAGTTTCTGGATGTCACTCCAAATGTCACGTCACGTTTGTAGCCATTTGCAGCATTAAAAATGTAAATGAATTAATTACAGAGCTCAGGGGCCTTTATTTGACACTCACAGTTACGCTTTTCCTAGGAAAGTGGGGAGAGTGCTGGCAGCAAGCTCAACTCCTTCGGCGTTTTTATTGCTTTTTATTGTTACAAATCTTTCAATAGGTAGGTGGAAAAGCCCTCCTTTTTGGCATGCCTTAGTTATCCAGATGATGCTGGGGGGATAAGTTCATTTCTGTGACTTGCAATTTGGAAATGTGGTTACTGAGATTTGCTACCTTAGGGAAAGTTCAAAGGTCATGAGGGTTTGCCTGGCAAGGACACAGCAGTGTCTCATGTTGGAAAAGAAATTAGACAGATAGATAGATAAACTGGTAGATACATAGACAGATGAGAGATAGATGATCATTTGATTGATAGATGATCAATAGATAGCTAATTGATAGATGGATAATCAATTGATTGATAATCGATAATAGATGGTAGGAAAATAATCAATATATAATCAATCAATAGGTGATAGGATGTTGAAGCTTCCTTTCCCACATTTTCTGGTTTAAATTGTAGAAGAATAAGAATAACAACAAAAATTACATGGAAAAAAGTGAATTTGAACCAGATCACAATTTTCTTAAAAAAAAAAAACAAAAAAACCATCCAACAACACCCAAACTGCTCAAGAATCGGAATAAGCCGGAGGGAGCTGTAGGTTAAGAACCCGATGGGACACAGCAGAAAGGAGCTCGGAAGACCTTCTTAATGTAGTTATTAAAAGTCCTATACGTGTCTTCCCTTGTCATTGAATTTCACCACACAATTTAAGGAAAGCCACACAAAAAAAACTTGCAGTAAAAAACTGGGGTATAATTTTCTTCAATCAACTCCGGCTCATGACTGCAATTACCCCGAACCCTTTGCGAGGTTCGCTGTGATGCTCCGGGGACAGGCCTTGGAGCCGCTGTGGGTGGCTTCCTTTCATGTGCCTCTCAAACCCTTCTTTATTGTAAGGTTTCAAATTAGCGCTAGCAGCAATGAGCAAATTTGATAATTCGATCTCAAATTAGTTAATGTAATGTGCCAGTAACCACTAACTAGTGCATTACAAAGAGGAAAATGTATCTTTTTGGAGTTGGGATATAAAGTTAACCAGCCTGTCATTTTGCCTTTGGAAACTTTTCTGGGTCTCTATTAAAAGGGAATAATCCTGTAAGAAATGTGCATCCTCAGGGCGCTGGTGTGTCTGGAGGAGGAGGCGGTGCTCATGGGCGGGCTCCGGGCCGGGGCACCCATGCACGCCCAATGGCTGCCCTCAGACCGCTTCCCAGGAGCGGTTGCGTCTGCAGGCCAGGGCTGCTCGGAGTCCCTGGCAGAGTCAAGAGGCAGGAGGGATCCGCCCCATGTGATGGCTTCGCTTTCAGAAGTCAGGCGCTGAGAAGGAGTGGGATCTGGATGGAAAGAGGGTGCTGCTAGAAACCCAAAGAACCCCAGACCTGGAGACCTCCAACGGCCTCATGCCGGACACCAGGACCCTGACGGCCACGCCCGCACTCCTGCTTAGCGAGGAAGCCAGCATCGGCAGTGGCTACCAGACAGAAGTCATACTCGTTAGTCCGTCCTTGTCAGCTGGGGCTCACTGCAGCCTGAGGGTCCAGCTAGGAATGTCCTTGTCCTCATCTCCTCCCCGTCACTTCTCCCAAGTAAGAGACAGTAAGGTCTCCAAGGTCCCTTGTTTAGGTCATAGAAGCAGACAGCCAGGATGCAAACATCCCTTGTACCAAGTGGCAAGAAAGAAATCATCCTCACACTGGTCACACTGTCCAACCACAGCAGATGATGGGCGCCAGTCTGTGGACAACCTCAAGCGCATGTAGGGCACTGTCATTCCATATGTCACTGCGTCTTGGCTCTACTGTCTCAATGTTTTCTGGCTACACTGTGTCCCTGCTTCTTGCTTACCCTGATACTGCTTCCTGGCTACCCCATGTCACTGCTTCCTGGCTACCCTGTGACACTGAAACCTGGCTATACTGTGTCACTGTTTCCTGTCTACCCTGTGTCCCTGTTTCCTGGCTCCACTATGTCACTGTTTCCTGTCTACCTTGTGTCACTGTTTCCTGTCTATCCTGTGTCACTGTTTCCTGTCTACCCTATGTCACTGTTTCCTATCTACCCTGTGTCCCTGTTTCCTGGCTCCACTATGTCACTGTTTCCTGTCTACCTTGTGTCACTGTTTCCTGTCTATCCTGTGTCACTGTTTCCTGGCCCCACTGTGTCACTGTTTCCTGTCCACCCTGTGTCACTGTTTCCTGGCCCCACTGTGTCACTGTTTCCTGTCCACCCTGTGTCACTGTTTCCTGGCTCCACTGTGTCACTGTTTCCTGTCTACCCTGTGTCACTGTTTCCTGGCTCCACTGTGTCACTGTTTCCTGTCCACCCTGTGTCACTGTTTCCTGGCTCCACTGTGTCACTGTTTCCTGTCTACCCTGTGTCACTGTTTCCTGTCTACCCTGTGTCACTGTTTCCTGTCTATCCTGTGTCACTGTTTCCTGGCCCCACTGTGTCACTGTTTCCTGTCCACCCTGTGTCACTGTTTCCTGTCTACTCTGTGTCACTGTTTCCTGTCCACCCTATGTCACTGTTTCCTGTCTACCCTGTGTCACTGTTTCCTGTCCACTCTGTGTCACTGTTTCCTGGCTCCACTGTGGCACTGTTTCCTGGCTCTGTTGTGTCACTGTTTCCTGTCCACCCTGTGTCACTGTTTCCTGGCTCCACTGTGTCACTGTTTCCTGGCTCCGTTGTGTCACTGTTTCCCGTCCACCCTGTGTCACTGTTTCCTGGCTACCCTACGTCACTGTTTCCCGTCTACACTGTGTCACTGTTTCCCGTCTACCCTGTGTCACTGTTTCCTGGCCCCACTGTGTCACTGTTTCCTGTCTACCCTATGTCACTGTTTCCTGTCTACCCTGTGTCACTATTTCCTGTCCACCCTGTGTCACTGTTTCCTGGCTCCACTGTGTCACTGTTTCCTGTCTACCCTGTGTCACTGTTTCCTGGCTCCACTGTGTCACTGTTTCCTGGCTCTGTTGTGTCACTGTTTCCTGTCCACCCTGTGTCACTGTTTCTGGCTCCACTGTGTCACTGTTTCCTGGCCCCACTGTGTCACTGTTTCCTGTCCACCCTGTGTCACTGTTTCCTGGCTCCACTGTGTCACTGTTTCCTGGCTCCGTTGTGTCACTGTTTCCTGTCCACCCTGTGTCACTGTTTCCTGGCTACCCTACGTCACTGTTTCCTGTCTACACTGTGTCACTGTTTCCCGTCTACCCTGTGTCACTGTTTCCTGGCTGCACTGTGTCCTTGTTTCCTGTCTACCCTGTGTCACTGTTTCCTCTCTACCCTGTGTCACTGTTTCCTGTCTACACTGTGTCATTGTTTCCTGTCTACACTGTGTCACTGTTTCCTGTCTACCCTGTGTCATTGTTTCCTGTCTACACTGTGTCACTGTTTCCTGGCTACACTGTGCCACTGTCTACACTGTGTCACTGTTTCCTGGCTACACTATGTCACTGTTTCCTGTCTACCCTGTGTCACTGTTTCCTGGCTCCACTGTGTCACTGTTTCCTGGCTACCCTGTGTCACTGTTTCCTGACTACCCTGTATCAATGTTTCCTGGCTACATTGTGTCACTGATTCTTGGCTACACAGGTCCCGTCTTCTCTGCTATGTTTTCCACTCAGGTTCCCATACCAGGTCCTCCCTGTCCTGAATCCCTCCCAGTACTTACTGTATACCATTGGCACTTCATAAGTGCCCATTCTTCCCTGGAAGCTGGATGGGTGTGCAACTGAGACTGGGGATCCTGCAGCTTTTGCAGGCTAGACCAGACCCTGCCTTAAGAAATGAAAAGGCAGGTTTCCTCCAGAAGGCAAGGCAACCCCATCCCCACCCCCACAGTGTGGGTAAACCTGGTAAGTGACTCGGGAGAGAAGGATGGGGAAGACTTTCCAGAGCTCCGCTGTGGCCCTGGACTTGCTACTTTAATCAGAGCTGAAAGGTTCCTCCCACCCCCACCCGCCCTCAGTCAGTGACAGACGATTCCTGCCTGAAACGTTTAAAAAGGAACAGGAGAAGCTCTTTATCTGTGTGGCCTGAGCCCATTTACTCCAAGAGAAAGGCCCAGCCCCTGTCCGACTGAAAGCCACAGCTTGTTCTCTCATCTGATGGATGAAAGGCATTTGGAAGCCTGATACTGTCCCCTGAGATGTCATTCAAATCCTGAGATACCTTCTGCAGGCAGGGCCACCGCCACTCGGGCAACGCATCTCTTTGCCACCCCCACCTCATTCATCCCGGGCCCCTCACCTCGGAGCCCGGCTCTAATCAATACAAACCAGAGTGACCTGTGGGAGTCTCCAATTGGTGGCCAGGAAAGTAAAAACATGATTAGCAATGAAGTCGCCAGGGATGCCCTAAATTGGAGCTCTTTGAAACCAGCCTGGCCAGATCGGCTTTCCTTCATGGAGGGGTTCTTGTCAGTTTTCATGTAAAGGAAAAAGATGAAAAATGTAAAAGACAAAAGCACTCAGGCCCCTCCTCTCCAGGCTGTGCCATGTTCTCTTGGCTCATTAAAAAAGTACAACAAAGAACAACAACTTGTTAAGTGTTTCCTCTCAGAAAGAACAAAGAGAAAGCCGCAGGTCTTAATGGTTCTTATTGATGGCTTATAAATGTGCCCATGTCCTTCAGCAAGAAGCTCTTCCTACCCAGCCCTCCTTGGTTTGATTCCAAACTCTCCTTCCTCCGCCAGCCCCCACCCCTCCCAATAATAATTCAGCTAAACTTTAAAATCTATAGATGCGGCATTCCAGGGTGATGGATTTGCCCCTCTTCCTGAAATTCAAATATAAATCCCCCAGCCTTCTGCAAAGTCACCATGGCAGCTTGATTTATTTGGGCTGCTGTGGAACTGCCCTGTAGAGTTTCAAACACTTGGAAAAGGCAAAGAATGTGGGGAGCGGGAGGGAGGGAGGGAAGCAGGGGCGACGCGGAGCGAAGCGGGGCAGAGAGAGGAGAAAGAGAGAGAGGCGGTACCAAGCGTCTCACGGCTCTCCCAGTTGGGGTTCCCGGTCCCACTGGCCTTGGAGGAGGGGGCTTTCCCAGGGGCTGGGGAGGGAGGGTGGGGCTTTGTTCAGAGCGATGCCATGCTCTCAGTCAATCCATCTTTCCCCGGATACGGCTAATCCGCACATTTCTCTCCCTGTGTGATGTTACCATCACTTTATCATAAATGGGCTATGAAGACGTTTGGAGCTGCTACTGTTGTAATCTATCCAAGATGAATAGGGCGAAGGCTGAAATAAACTCCCCGTTTCCTGTCCCATCTGTCTGCCAGACTGCGGCTGCAGGTCAGAGGCATCCTCCCTCTAGGCTGGTAATTGCAAAAAACGAAGCAACTGAACCCGAACTGGAAGATCAAAGAGCTCAGGAGATGAGGAGGAGGGGGAGGAGCTTTCTCAGAACAAACTGGCTACGGGGGCGAAGGCGATTAGGGGAAAAACAACAACACACAAAAACCCCCAGCCTTCCTTCCTTGACAGAGAGAGGGAGGGAGAGAGAGAGAGAGAGAGAGAGAGAGAGAGAGAGAGAGAGAGAGAGAGAACACTCACACACACTTGGCAGATGAAGTTTGCTCCTGGATAGAGCAGGATAACTGTGTGGGGAGGTTGGGGGACTTTGTAAGGTGGGAGGGTTGCAGGAGCTCTCCTTGTCCCCATCCTCACTGTGGCCTTCCTCTGACCTGCAGACTGTCTCTGCTACCTCATTAGCTACACAAAAACAAATCCTTCCGATTCCGTACAGAGACACCATCTCTCTCTCCCTCTCCTTTCTAGGACCGATTTTAGAAACAGTTCAGGGCACACCAGGGTTGAAAGGAGCCACCCGGAGTGATGCAGACTGTTCCAGCTCTCTAAACCGCCACCCAGACACACTGGTCCTGTCCCTAAAGGTCCGTCCTCTCCCACCACGTGGGACATCCTTGTTACAGTCCTGGAAACCCTGCACTCCAGACTCTCTGGGCCACTCCGGGGGTCAGGTGGTCTGCTCCTTAAGGAACAGCGGCTTGGGTCCATTTGACGTTCCCGTCCCCTCGGTGGGGAGGGACGGCATTCCTGGGCGAGGGTCCCATGCCCGGACCTTATTTCTCGAGGCCTGACACTGGGTGACTCACTAATTACATTTCATATTCAGAAGAACGAAACTCTGCGAGTAATCCATGTTTTCCCCACAATCGGCAATAAATCGCAGCCGGGGCGCGAACAGTGTTCACATTTGCTCCTATTAATGCTTCCTGTCTCTGGACTCTGGGCCGGGTCCAGATTCGCTGCACTACAAGGCTTCCTGCTGGAGGAGCGAGGCCTCTAGGCTGTGTTCCAGTTACAACTGGCAGCTAATGCCTTCACACATTCGCAAATCCCAGGCCCGCCGGGGCAGGAGGCTGCGAGGTTTGCCTGGGGTCAGCAATTGCGGCACTGGCGGCGGCCCCTGGGAGGTGGTTCTGGCCCCCAGGCGGGTGAGTGGAGTGGGGTCCACGCGGCCTGGCAGGCGCAGGTGAGGGGCTTTGAGGGAAGGACTCTTAAGCAGGCCCAAAGGGACTATTTCAAATTTTGGATACAACTTTCCATTCACATCTGAATTCTTCTTTCCAGGTTGTTTTTCTCCCCTGGATGCCTGTGGGGGTGGGGGCAGCAAAGCCTCAGACACTGCCCGGAGATCACTCGTGGGCTCCTTTTCCCGCCCTGCAAGCTGCTCAAGATGTCAGAGGAGGCCAGGCTGGTCAGCACACGGGCTTCTGGTAAGTGCCGCCCTCCCGTCTGGGAGCTGAACTCTCCCCTTCTGACTCACTGCTCAGCGCTGACTCATCGTGACAGCGAGTGGGGCTCCAGCTCCGCGGCGTTTCATAGACAGCGCGGTCACATTCCTTTCCAACAATCGCTCTGGCCTTGATGTCTAAGGCTCCGTGGGCAGCGGGCCTGTGGATGAGGTGGTGGAAACCACATCCTCTTCATCATCCTCTCACGAGGAAGGGCACTGACAACCTCGGACAGGGCTGCCCAGTGCTGGCGGGTGTCCTCGGGAGCTGGCATGGGATGCGGTGCCTGTGCCTGCGTGGTGGTGCGCACCGCGTGGGAACACCAGCTGGGAACGTGGCCCCTTCGCAGGCAAACTCAGGCCTCCTGGAAGTCACAAGTTGATAGCGATAACCGCCCCTTTTGAAGACGCACGCCCAAGGCATCCGTGTGTGCGTACATATCTGTGTGTGGACCTCTGTCCACACGTGTGTGTTTTGAAAAGCCTTTCTCGCCACATGTTAGGATCACACGTGTTCAAAATCTAGGCACACTTTTCAGAAGTTATTTCTGGAAAAAATGTTGAATCTCGTAACAGCAATAGAAGGAAAATACCACCTCAGCCAACATAAATGTCTCTTTGGAACATGCCTGAAAAGCGGCGGAATATTTGTGTAAGTTTCAATTCCAGCCTCAGACCGGCAGCTTGGCCCAGGCCGGGCTCTGCACAGGAGGGTACCCGGTCCCTTTCCGAAAGCCCCTCACCAGACTTCTGGGAACCCGGAACCCATCCCAGGAGCCCAGCCTGCCAGCCTCGGATCCAGATGGGCTCCTGATGCGTCCCGCAGGGAGGATGCTGATGTCAGACACCAGCAGGCTGGGGAAGAGCGGCTATGAGGTATAGCCGCCGGGTGGGAGGCCAGCCTCCAGGACAGGCCTCGGAGGAGGGTGGGGGCTGCCTGCTGCCCTTGGGGTCTTGTGGTCCCACCACACCCATGCCTGTCCCAGTGATCCTCATGTTGCCGGCCCAGTGAGAGGCTGCTGCTCCCAACCCAGCCATCCTGCAGGCTGCTGAGTGCTGGGCTGCTCCTCCTCGGAGGATGAGCATGGGAATAACCCAATGGGGAGACGATGCTGACGGCGCCACGGCCGCCCACTGAGGGTCCAAGATGGGCCAGACTGAGCTCTGTGCTTTGGAGTCAGATCTCATGTAACCCCAGCAGCACCTCCCATTTCACATGTGGGAAGGTGGGGGAGTCGGGATCAGAGAGCAGGGCATCGCATCGGGGAGCAGCTGGGCTGTGATGTGAACCCTACGGTCTGCCCATGAGCCGCCCTCCTGGGCTGGATGCTCCAGAGCCTTCTCAAGCAGCTTTCTTGGGGCTCCATGAGCACCTGGCTGGACGCTGCTGGTCTGGAACTCTGGACGGGGGCCCCTGGGAGCTGCCCTGCGAAGGTGTAGAGCGACTGTGAGGCACTGGCAGCTTCACAGCCCCTCTGGACCCAGGGTGGGGCGGGCTGAGCGTCTGGCCTTCTGGGCCTATCTAGGAGGCAAGGCTGTCTCAGATCTGGAGCCTTCTGAGAAAGATGTCGAACCCAGGCTTCTTTGGAGAAGGAGGCAGATGGAGTCCAGATCACTCTCCCCGGTGGGAAACCAGCTCTGGGGGTGCCTTCGGGGTTGGGCAGACCTGGACTCACCCAACGCTTGCCTTTTCCGGCTGCGTCACTTGATGAGCTCCTGAGTCTCTCTGTGCCTCGGTTTCCTTGTTGATTAGATCAGCCCAAGGATTAAATGATGGCAAAGCTGGACCACGCTGGCCGGTTTGGGGCCTGTGGGGATTCTTGATCATATCTTCTCTTTCCCCTGCTGCAGCTCCAGACTACCCTGAGATTTGCCTGCCGGGTGGGCTTCATGGCGGGGCCAGGTTGGTGCCTCGGAGCAGAGGGCACAGGACAGAGCGGGCACCAGTGTGTGGGCAGGTTTCCAGGCACTTTGGGAAGAAATAAAATTCCACCCAAGAACCTCTCCCCAACTGTGGCCTTGGCTCCTCCTGTTTGTTTCCAAAAGTGAAAGAAGGCAAAATAGTGAGCCGAGGCCCACCGGGAACAACGAAGACCCGGCTTCAGAGGCAGTGCCGCGGCCACTGCTGCGGGAGAGCTCTGGTTTCCATGAGTGGGAAGCGACCGCTTGGTCTCAGGTCACAGCTTGGGCCTTCAGCCCTCGGCGGGTTAACCGTTCCCCACCTCACTGCCCTCACCACAGGCAACGGGCACCCCTGAATCCTGGGGCCAGGTTCAGCTGAGGACTCCCTGCATCCTGCCACCACCACCAACCACACTGGCGCTCACAAACACACATGCACACTCACATGCACGCATATATGCACACGTGCCCACACACGCCCACACATCCACACACATATGCATGCCCACATATGCACACACACTTATACATGCACACATGTGCTCACGTCCACACCAGCACACACGGACACACACACATATGCACACACACACATGCACATACACACACACGTACATATACAGACATGCATACACATACACACCCATACATGCAAACACATATTCCTACACAGGGACACACCACTCCGCAGCCATGTATTCTGAGGCCAAATGAAGAGTGGGCAGAGGCGGAAGGCCTGGAGAGGTGGTGGGGAGGCCAGAGGAGGCCCCTGGGCGAGAAGTGCTTGTTGGCTTGGCAGGTGGAGGGACTTGGGGACCAAGTAACCCAGCTCAGTCAAACGTTCTCCTCCGAGGCACTGATGCTGTGTCCTTGGGGAGCCTGACCTCCCCAACTGGAGCTTGGCTGGGACTCCTCAGCATCCCAGAAGACCCCTGTGGACTGATGCCAGAAACGGCCAGACTCAGAGGCAGTACAGGGACTACGGCTCCCCTCGAAAGATGGCTCAGGGTCCCTGGGCTCAGCAGAGGGAGGGCTGTCAGGGGCGGTGACCAGGTGGCTTTAGGAAGATAGGGGGGGGCACTTGACTCCCAAGGCTGAGGGAGGAGAAAGATGTGTGCTCACCGCAGGCATCCGGCCTTTGGACCCCACAGCGCCGGGCAGGTGTTATCTCCATTAGCGGCTGCAGCCGCTGTGGAGGTGGCTGCCACCACGATACCCACTGTACAGAGGAGGAGGCAGAGATAGGAGGGCGTGGCCTGTCTCAGCCTGACAGGGATGTGTGTGGCCACAAGTGGACTTTTTGCTTCAAACTTTGGATGCTACTGGGGACAAAGATGACAATGAAGTGTGTGTGCTGAGGACAAAGATGACAATGAAGTGTGTGTGCTGCACACAGGAAGGCATGCCCACTGGGTGAGGCTCGGCACCAAGGGGCCTCTCGCTGAGGGTCAGGCTCGCTCCGGGTGGTTGTGCCTGGACCCTGTGTGAACCTGGAGCTGGCCATGGGGAGAGACTGCTCTCGGGCTTTTCAGAGAATCTGTGGTTGAACCTGGCGCTGGGCGCCACTCCTTCAAGGGGGCCACGCTCCTCCTCCCTGGGTCCCCTCCCTGGCCCCCACCCCTCTCTCTCAGGTCCTCCCTCTGACAGCGGCTGAAGCCCTCTGCTTCTAGCCCAGGGCAGCCCTGGCTGCTAGAGTCACAGTCACGTGTTCAAGGGCCGGCCCCTTTCACAAGGTGAGCTGGTCCTGCAGGGATGTGGAAAGTGTCAGAATATAAAAACAACCAGGACACGGACAGCTCAGCTTACCCCTGTCCAGCACCTTCTCCAGGTCCAGCTCTTGGCCAGCCCTGTTGCTGCCTCCTCGTTCCATCTCTGTGGTGTTTTACAGATGAGAAATGAGCACAGAGAGGTTACGAACATTGTCCAGTGCCACAGAACTGGCATGTGCTTGTCTGGGCTGAGAACTCTATGAAGCCTTAGAAATGCTTCCTGCATACAGAGCGGCGTGGTCAGGCCCCACCTGCACCATGGCTGCCGGGGGCAGAAGGAAGGGTAGGCTTGGGTCTCGCATCCCGGGAAGAATTTCTCCTCAGTGCAGCAGGGAATATCGCCTGATGACGGAATCAGGTTTTTCCCCATGACCCCTCCACCATTAGTGTTCCCAGGAAGCTGGGGCTGCTGTGCGCAGAGGAGGTGCACTCTGGGAGCCCTGTCTGCAGGAGGGGAAGCAGAGCCTCCTCAGAACAGAAACTAGGAACAGATGAGGGACAAGGGAGGGAGGGCAGAAAGTCTGCTGCCCTCAGTTTCTCTCCATCCTGGGGTCGGAAACCTGGGATGGAATGAGTGAGGTCCACAGGGACAGGATCTGGGGGATTCTCAGGGCTGGGATTGCTCATTCTTTCCCCAGGAGGAGCCGGGGAAAAATTAAGCTCCTAAGGAATGTCAGGTTCACTGGGCCCCGTGGACTCCAGATCCCAGAGGCAGGGCACCCACACATCTCTCACTGGCATGCACCAGGCCCCCAAGAGCCGGGCACCATCACGGCGAATTACATTACATTGCATTACCCAGGGACCCTTATCATGACCATGTTGGGAGAGGAAACTGAGGCACGAAGTTGCCAAAGTCACACAGCTCACAGCGCCGGAAGGCAAAGCAGCTCTGTCTGTCTGGAGCCCAGAACTGAGCTGTCCCCTCCCTGGGTGAGACCTAGAACCCAGTGTTCGCTTCTTTTCAGAGTAGCAGGAAGACACAGCAGAGCTGCCCCCAGGCTGAAGGCTTGCACGTCGGAGGTGCACCACTCTCTAAGCAAACCAGGCACGAGGAAACACATTCGCAATGTGATAAATAATATCACCTGAGAAGGTGAGTGGTGATTTTCGGCAACACAGAAATGGCCTCCTCAACAGGATGGGAAGAATCCCCTCCCCCACCTGACTCCCTGAGATGCTCCATTCCCCACGTTCCTGACCTCCTAGGGGAAGGAGCAGGAGGAACCAAAGGCCACCAGAGGGGCCTGGACTGTGGGTGCTGCCAAGTCTGTAGGTGACCCGGTGACCAGCCCAGTTTGCAGGGGACTGAGATTCTTTCTGGGATGCGGGGCTTTCAGGGGCAACAAAAAGAGCCCACCGGGCAGCCCTGGCAATCCAGGACAGTGGGTCACCCCGCACGGCCTCGCACCACGACGTGGAGTCTCCAGCCGGGCAGCACTGGGCTGGAGGAGGGAGGATGCTGCCAGCATCATGGGGAGGTCACCTGTGAGACGCTGGTGTCTGATTTCCCCTTGGGGGAGGTTTCTTCACTGTCCCGTCCTTGGAAAGGGTCACCCAGTCAGATCACAGAGCCTGGACCATGATCTAAAGCTAAGCGGCACCCACCAAAGACAGTGTTCACGGTGCTCAGGAGCCCTTGGGCCTTTGTGAGGTGTCTACCTTGGGACTAAAAAAACACCTATCCTCAGTTGACAGCATGCTGCCTTTGAAACACAGCTCTGTGAGAACACACCTGGCAAAGGCAGTCTTGGGGGCCACGCGGCAGGGACCCCTTTCCTTTCCCAACTCTCACAGGCTGAGCCGCTCTCACTATGAATGTATGTGGCCTTGGTATGTTCTCCAGCAAGTTTATAAGTGGAGGATGGAGTCGGCTGGGAAGCGAGGCTCAGATCAAGGAGGGTTACCACCAGGATCCCTGCAGAAACAGGACACAGGCAGAGAGGGAGGTAAAATCCTTGAGCTTTAAGGGGTAAGCTCATGGAGCCCTTAAAAAATATGATTGCATTGCAAATGTCGACTTATAGACACAAATATTGTGGAGGGAGGGCACGTTCAGTCTCACACACTGTGGGCTCTTCCATGACCGGCAACCTTAGTCACCTGTACCCTGATTGACCTCTCATCCCTAAAGCCTGCTGGGAGGTGTCTGGGAACAGGAATAAAATTTCCAATGTCCTTTGGTTGTTTAATTTTGAATTTTCTCCCTCATTATTACTGAAACTGAAACACCTAAGAGGACACCCAGATTTATCTGAAACCAGAAGATGACACATTTGAAGGATCAAGCATCCATCACAAACATAGGCAGGCCAAGGAGACCAAAACGCACCTAGGACCATGCCAAGCGTCAGTGATGATGTGGAGAAATGGAAAGCAGGAGTTCCTTGAAATGGAAAGCAGGAGTCCCATGACCCAGCAGTTCCACTTTCAGGGAAGTCCCCAAGAGAAATAGAAACGTACATCTTCACAAATGCTTGAAAATGCATGTTCATAGCAGCATGATTCATAAACATCAAAAAGCAGAAACAGCCTAAATGCCCATCAGTGGATGGTTGGATAAGCACAACGTGGCCCCTCCATACGACACAATATTACTCGGCCATAAGGAGGAGTGAAGCACTGGCACAGGCCACAAAGTGGGTGAACCTGGGAACCATGGCACTGAGTGGAAGGAGCTAGTCACAAAAGGTCATGTGCTGTCTGATTCCATTCATCTGAATTTCCAGACTAGGCAAATCCTAGAGATAGAAAGTGGGTTGGTGGTTGCAGTGGCTGGGGGCGGGGGGACAGGGGGAGAATGCAGAGTGAATACTAATAGGTGTGTGGTTTCTTTTTTCAGTGATAAAAATGTACTAAAATTTATTGTGATGGTTGCACAACTCTGTGGCTGAAAACCACTGAATTATACATTTTAATGGGGTGCATTGTTTGCTGTGTGAATCATATCTCAATAAAGCTGTTTTTAAAACGTAATTATTGCACAATGCAAACATTTTTCAGGGTTTCTATTTCTCTGGAATACTTAAAATTTCCCCCAAATGGCCCAAATCTGTCTGCAGGAGGAGCTATGAGGTAGATTTTGAGGGACAACTTCCATCTATAAGACAAAAGTCTGTCTGTGTCCACGTGGTTGTGTCCAGGTGTAAATGAAGTTCGTCCTTCCAGAACCTGTCAGTGCCTGAGTTCTTCCAGACATTCAAGTCTTCCTGGTGAGAGGGGCTCCCTCCTTTCAGCCCCTTGCTTTTTTATATGGAAAACTTCTAACATGTGCACCCCGTGTCTTGGCCTCCTTAAATAAAAGAAATATCAGCAATGTGGGTGTCATTGTCACTGATTCTGTGCAGTGACACTGTGATGTCCCCAGCACTGAACTGCCCACTGCAGATGGCCTAGCGGTCTTTAGAGCTGGCTTGTGTGGCAGGTCCCATCTCTCTGCTGTCAGGACACCTGATGGCACCTGCCTTCCAAGCGGCAATGAAACCATGTGGTCTTTTGTTCAAGAACATTGCCATGCAGATTTCTGAAGGACCTGTCCCAGAAGAGGTTCCCACAGACACTGAAATGACAAAATGTCAGCCGCATCACCGCAGGCCCAGGAACCGCACGTGCAGAGCCCAGCACTGATAGCCCTTGGCTAACTCCCCCAGCGAGTACTTCCCCCTTGCTTGGGATGTGCTAGAGCTGCAGAGATCAGAGAGCTGGATGGTTAGAACCGTTCACAACCTGGAAGGAAGTGGTGTCTGAGAAAGGCTGTCTCATCCTAGCAGAGAGGGAGTGCTGTGCCAAGGATGCCTCGAGCTCGGGACCATACCCAGTACGTGACCTTGAGGAGGATGCAGAGAGTGTCACTAGGGCCCAGTCCTGTGCCTGGCATAGGTGGCTAGTGGCAAAGTGTTAAGTCAACAAGTGAATCAGCAAATAAATGGGCAGAAAAGCAGCCCGGAAGGGTTCCCTTCTAGCATCCTGGATCTCAGTCCTGTTCCGATAGGTGAAGCTGCCAGTTGTCTGCAGAGATGAGGCATGTGATGTGGATCCCAATCTTGCGAAAGTCACAGAGCTGGGCCTGGCAGTCCTGCCTGCTCCACAATTCCCCACCGTTTTCCATGGGGTGCTTTCTGCCCTGCTGGGGGCCTCTGACACCTGAAGCATTCAACTATGTTGACTCCACGAAGGATATTATTGACTGATCAACTTCCATTCAAACAGCGAGTTTCAGCCAACATTGTGAGCTGCATGTGGGAGGCTGCGGACGAGTGGGCAAACGGATGGGAGATGGTCACCAAAGGAGCATCTGCTTACACCTAATAGGGAGCTGGGCAGTAACCACGGATCGGACCCTGGGTGTCCAAAAACAAACACCAGCTGGAGGCAGCACAGCCAGGCGGGGCCTGGGCACCTGGGCCCCCTGCATGGGTCCCATCAGGTCCCTGCCTGCGCCGGGCTCTGCACGTGTGGTTCCTGGGCCTGCGGTGATGCGGCTGATATTTTGTTATTTCGGTGTCTGTGGGAACCTCTTCTGGGACAGGTGCTTCATAAATCTTCATGGAAATGTTCTTGAACAACAGGGCCACATCATTTCACTGCTGCTTGGAAGACAGGTGCCAGCCTCCCTGCATCTGCAGGCTTTCCGGCCTGGAGCACCACACATGTGGGTTTATTCACCACCCCATCATCCGTTTCTCAACGCGGTTCACTCGATTGGTCAGAAGTGCACAGGAAGGCAGAGCACTGTCCTGCTTCAGCTGGGGACACAGACACCGGGTGCCAGGGAGATGGGCCCCCA
The DNA here is from genome assembly GCF_007565055.1 of Rhinopithecus roxellana. NCBI lineage: Eukaryota > Metazoa > Chordata > Mammalia > Primates > Cercopithecidae > Rhinopithecus > Rhinopithecus roxellana. The sequence continues at coordinate 22,772,856 of NC_044560.1, forward strand.
GTCTTGGGTGGCAGTGGAAGGCAGGCCATGGAGGAATGGAGTCCACCTGGGTGGCCACCTCCCTGGGCTCCTCCACAACTGTGGTGCTAGGGCTGAGAAGGAGAAGGCCACAGGGGCAACAGGGTGCCCTGAGGTCACTTCCTACTGCATCTAGAGAATTCCAGAGCATTGGATCGCTGCAGGGAGGGAAGGGGATGGTAAGTGTCTATTAGGAGCCATCAGACGTACTCACAGAGACACTGACACTGCCCTCCCTTATTTTCACTGTCATCAATGCACACAAAAGACCTACGTGGGGACATCAAGCAATGCGCTCCAGGCCGTGCCCCTCGTGTGGATGAGCAGTTGAGGACAGTGGCTCTCTGACACCAAGGATGCAATGCAGGCTTTCATTGTTCGTATAAAACGGGGCAGGCATTTGTCTGAGGCTGCAAATATGATTTCAACGGATGGAGATCACCTGTCAAGGGAAAGCCAGCTGGAAGACTGCCTTCTATTCTCCCCACTCTCTCAGAGGCAGTGTTGCTCACACAGATATGACCAACCGGGACTGCAGGGCTTGACTGGGGTCCTGCGTCACTGTCCCCAAGGATTAAATAGCCCATGGCCTCCTGCACTCCCCAGCGCATCCCTCAGAAGACAGTCTCAGTGCGCATCCCTCAGAAGGCACAGAGTCCCTGCACTCCCCAGCGCCTCCCTCAGAAGACAGAGTCTCAGTGCTCCCCAGCACATCCCTCAGAAGGCACACAGTCCCTGCGCTCCCCAGCGCCTTCCTCAGAAGACAGAGTCTCAGTGCTCCCCAGCGCATCCCGCAGAAGACAGAGTCTCAGTGCTCCCCAGCGCATCCCTCAGAAGGCACACAGAGTCCCAGTGAGATGCACAGCACCCCGCAGGATGGCTGCAGTCCCAAAGACAGGCCAGTGTCTGCCAGGACGTGGGGAAGTTAGGACCCTCACACTCCTGGTGGGAATGTGAACCGGTGCAGCTGCCCTGGAGAACAGTCTGACAGTTCCTCAAAAGTTAAACAAAGCCATCTGACGACCCAGCAATGCCATTCCTAAGGATACGCCCAAGAGTAATGAAGATGTCTCTCGACACAAACGTGTGTCCCGGGACGGTCACTAAGGCACTCTTCACAACAGCGAAAGGCAACCAAATGTCCATTCGTGGATGGACGCAGATAGAAAATGTGGCTTTCATGCAATGGAGTATTATAGGGCCATAAAAAGGAATGGGAGACTGACATGTGCTCACCATGGCGAAACCTCAGGAGCCCTATGCTGAGTAGAGAAGTCAGGCCCTAAGGATGGCACATTGTATAGTCCACTTACAGGAAACGTCTGGAAGAGGCAAATCCACAGAGACAGAGAGGACATTCGTGATCACCAGGGGCTGTGGGGAGAGGAGAAACTGGGAGGAGCTGCTAGTGGCCAGAGGTTTCTCTTTTGGGGGGTTGAATTGCTCTAAGATTAGACAGTGGCGAGGGCGTGCCACTCTGTGACTGTACTAAAATCTAATACTTCTAAAGGCAAAATTGTATGGTATGTGAATTATGTCTCAATAAAGCTGACACATATATTATAAAGCTGATATATAAGTATCTATATCAATAAAACTGATATATACGTATATTATATAGGTTTTTATTTAGACAGTTGAGCCTGATTACACCCAGAGTTTATATTCCTGAATTCGCCTGCTTGCTAAAATGACCCCCAATCCATACATGAAGTGCACCTAAGGCCATTCCTGTACTTGCACTGAGGGCGGAGGACCAGGTTTCCAGCATGTGCTCCCAGCTGGAGTCTTCCCGGCCCTCTTGTCTCAGCCCTTACACTGTGACCAGGTGTTCTTTCCAGTCTACTTAGCGCCATGTTTTCCACGTTTGGTTTTTCGTGGCTGATTTCACTGTTTAAAATGGCCCCACGCACAGTGCTAAAGTGCTGTCTGCAGTTCCCAGGCACAGGGAGGCTGCAAGGAGCCTGATGTAGAATTACATGTCTTAGGGCAGCTTGGTTCAGGGGGAGTTACAGTAAGGATGGCTTGACAATGTAGCCAGGCACACTTCATTTCATTGAGCTTCTCTTTACTGTGCTTTGCAATATTGCTTTTTTTTTTTTTTTTTTTTTTTTTTAACAAATGGATACTTTGTGGTACAAACGGACACTTTATGGCAACCCTGAATCCAACAACTCTACTGGTGCCATTCTTCTAACAGCAGGTGCTTACTTCATGTCACTGTCCCCTTTTTTGGGCAATAAAGTATTTTTAAATTAAGGTATGTACATTGTTTTTAGACACAATGCATTGCACACTGCACATACTATGGTATAGCGTAGACCAAAACATTGTGTCACTGGCTTTATTGCAATATTTATTGTGATGATCTGGAACCAACCCCAGGAAATCTCTGAGTATGCCTGTGTTAGATAAGGTGTTTTTAAGCAGAACCACATGTAGGACAAGGTTGTTTATTGACCAGTTGATGAAAATGTGACCAGAGGCTTGCAGGAACCTAACCCAGCATTTCTCCTAGGAGCAACAGTTTAGCACCTGCTAATTCGGTGTTCCTGGCAACTCTACAGAACAGAATTGCAGCTGAGAATAGTGAGAATGAACTGTTTACTCATATCAGCAGAACAAACCGCACTCTCATTTAGCCACAAGGCTCTCCAAATTCGGCCGGAGCTAAGTCAGCAGTCCCCCAGTGACCAGCAGGTGCCAGATGGATTTCCACAGGAAGGGCCCCAAACCGGGGGTGGGCATCAGGAGATATTTCCACAGAATCCCATGACTGGGAGCTCCTCTGCAGGCCTGGAGCACACAGGAAAACACAGAATGTGGCTCAGGTGTGGTGTGTGCCCCTGTGTGCCTGGGAACACCCTGGAGTCTGGGCCAGCTTGGGAGAGTGGCTTTGCTTGGGGTTAGTAACAAGCCATCAGACAGCAGAACCCAGTTTTCCGGCCAGGCCTCCTCTACCCCCTGTCCTGCCCACCTGACATTTTTCAAGTCCCGGATACAGTCTGTAGTTGGGTCTTACAGAGTCCTTGCTAAAGGGAGCTGGGCTCCTCTAGAGGGTTCAGCCTCAGCACAGGGTCGCCGAGACGTCTTCTCTTAAAAATACAAAGACAACTAAGGGTTTAATAAAGGGGTCACTTAAAATGACCAAATCTGACATCCCCTTTTCTTTAAAGCACATATCCCCAACTACAAATGCATTTATTGGCTTTTCATGTATTCATTTGTTTGGCAAGCATTCTTTTCTTCTTTCCCTCTTTTTTTTTTTTGTAAGATAGGGTCTTGCTCTGTTGCCCAGGCTGGAGTGCAGTGGTGCAATATCACAGCTCTCTGCAGCCTTGACCTCCAGGCGATCCTCCAACCTCAGCCTCCCGAGTAGCTGGGACTACAGGTACATGCCATCACATCCAGCTAATTTTTAATTTTTTTTGTAGAGACAAGGCCTCGCTAGGTTTCCCAGGCTGGTCTGAAACTCCTGGACTCAAGCAATCTGCCCTCCTTGTCCTCCCAAAGTGTTGGGATTATGGGCATGAGCCACTGTGCCCGGCCTAAACATTTCTTGAACCTCACTCCATGTCAGGCTTGGTAGGGGGTAACGAGTGCAGACTTGCACTTGACAAGTTCCTTTGGTGGAGACAAGAAAATGGGGACTGCCTTCTGGGTGGTAAGTGCCAAAAGCAAACAGATGATACCATCTCTTGCTCAGTGAGTAGAGTAATTGGCTTCACATGCATAAATGGGGGTGTGGGGATGGTACAAGGTGGAAAAGACAAATAATAACAAAGAGAAATGAGAGGAAACTCTTAATGATCACACGCGGATCTTGGCAGAGTCAGACACCGGCAGAATCCATTTTCCCCGGCACAAGTGCGCCCCGGTTGCACCGTAGTTCCGAGGCTCCAGGGAATGAAGAATTGCTGGAGGAGGAAATGTACTCATAAGGCTGGAAAACCGCAGCTGGGATCTGAAACATCATGACCACAGCACAGCATCTTCAACAAGGGCCGAGTCAGCGTCTTGGGGGAGAGGAGAGAGATACTGTGTGCGTTTTGGTGGTAGTGGCGGTCCGAGCACAAAATTCCAGGAAGCCCATTTACGGATCCTGCAGGTCAGACCCTTCACATCCAGACAGCCCTGGCTGGACGGGAGGAGACCCAGCCTGAAGGCCAGAGCACTCTGCTGGGGCCAGGCTCATCGGAGATGCGGAAGAGACTTACGGCAAAGCAAAAGTCCAAAGACAAAAGCACTTTTTGGCCAAACGTGGTTGGAGAAGCATGAGACGGCCCCTTGGTCTATGACCCCTACAGCTCCAGAACTGGCATTTCTAGGAGATTTCTTTGCCTATTTCTTCACCAGCCCCCAGGAACCAAGGGCCAGGGGTCCAGGCAGCCTCCTCAGACCTCAGCCACCAGAATGTTGGCATTGAACAAGCAGGAGAGTCTCTTTAGCTAAGACTGGAAGGAGCGTGTCTGATATTTGGTGGGGATCCACAACGTGCTGTGGGCACATAAAGGCGTATCATCTGGGGCTGCCCTGGCCAGCGGCAGTGGGGCAGGGGTTCGATGTCACTTAATTAAAACTAAGTAAAATGAAAGCTTCCGTGCCTCCATCAAGCAACCAAGCTCATTTCCGGGCTGGTGTCGGCCGTCGGGGCACCCAGCCCTGCAGCGCTTCCCTCCTCCTGACAGCAAGGCTGTTCTGAGCCTCTACTGGCGCATTCAGGCCTTCAAGGAGGCAGACAGGCTCTGAGTGCTCAGAACACGAGAGTAGGACAGGGAAGGAGAGGGGTGCAGGACTCGAACACGAGGGAGGGGTGCAGGACTCGAACACGAGGCGCATTTGTGGAGGAAGGTGTCCCCTGCACACTCAGGGTCTCTGATCCATGCCTGATAGGAATCCACTGATTTAAGGAGCGGATGATGCTGTCACTTACACGTATCCCCAAGCCCCAGAGGTTGAGCTGTCAGAAGCCTTCTCTGGTGCGTGGCCCACACTCAGAACGCCCATCACCTGGTGCTGCAGAACTCTCGGCAGCTTCCTTAGTGTACCTTGGGTGACATGCTGGCCCCTGCAGAGCTTGCAATGCAGTCTGGCCGTGTCTCCCTTTGGGGTTTCTATTCCCTTTTTCCTCCTGGAGTGTGGGACTCTGTACTTTTTTCTTCTCTTGGTACCTTACTGCCTTTGGGCAGCCCTTCCCTGACTCCCTTCCTGTCCCCCGTTTCCTGCCTCTCCAGACTGCGGTGTTGTGAACAGGAGTCGGCCTGCTGCCAGCTTCAATTTGATGCCAGGAGCCTCATCCCCTTCTCTTATCCCTTCTGCCGCCACCAGCTCCCTACCTGCCTGCTATAAAGTCACCCTTGGTCCTCAAAAATCCTCTCATCAGGCCGGGCGCAGTGGTTCACACCTGTAATCCCACCATTTTGGGAGGCTGAGGTGGGTGGATCACCTGAGGTCAGGAGTTTGAAACCAGCCTAGCCAACATGGCAAAATCCTGTCTCTACTAAAAGTACAAAAATTAGCCTGGCGTGGTGGCAGGTGCCTGAGGTCCCAGCTACTCAGGAGGCTAAGGCAGGAGAATCACTTAAACCCAGGAGGTGGAGGTTGCAGTGAGCCAAGATCATGCCATTGCACTCCAACCTGGGTGACAGAGAGAGATTCTGTCTCAAAAAAAAAAAAAAAAAAAAAAAATTCCTCTCATCAGACGTCGACCTGGATGGGATCTCACTGCTTCGGGGCTCACCTGAAATGGACAGAAATGCTGGTGATGCGAGCTCGAGGAGAGGCTGGGACTTGGAGAGGCCACTGGGCAGAGAGCGGACAGATGACAAGGGCTGACGGCTCCCCTTACGGTTCGTACACCCCACGAGGTCTGAGCTCTGCACGCATTCAGTGGAAACCGCGCTCAGGGCCCACACAGCCATTCTGATTTTACTTTCAGTACAGTATTCAATAAATTATGTGAGGCAGCCAACACTTTACCCTGAAATAGGCTTTGTGTTAGATGAGTTTGCCCAACTGTAGGCTGATATGACTGTCTGAGCACGTTTAAGGTGGGTGAGGCTAAGCTGTGCTGCTTAGTGGGTTTGGTGTGTGAACTGTGTTTTTGAGTTAGGATATTTTCCACTCGCAGTGGGTTTATTGGGACTTGCCCCCATTCTAAGTTCAGGAGCATCTGCACTTAACAATAGCACACGAGCGTTCCACAAAAAGATTCTTCTGAAAACAAATCGGCCCTCCTTCCCGGCCATATCCTTCCTACTCAGCCCCTCTCTGCATCCAGGCTGCCCATCCTGGTCCACACCCGACCCCCATAGCTGCCTCTGGCATGTGCCCACCCTGCCCTCACAGGTACCCGTGGCCTCCTCTGGCTTTGGTCCCCCTGTTGGAAGCCACTACTGGCTCCCTCTTGGCCCCTCTCCTCTCCCACACATCAAACAGCAGCATGAGGCACCGGGTTAGGGCCAGTGGAGCCTCTCGCCTCCTCCACTCAGTGACAGGCTCTGGAAGGCCAGGCTGTGCCCATTCCTACCTCTGCCCCCGGCTCCGGTTCTGTACAGAGTGGAAGAAGGATAAGCATTTGTGGGAGAATGGGTGGGTTTCTCTCCATGTCTCCAGCTCCCTGACTGCCTTTTGGACCATAACGACTTTGAGCACATCTCTAGGAGGAGAATGTGGCCCCGGGTCCCTGCAGATGGGAAATGGGGCTGGACGGTAGCTCCAGGGGGCACTGGACATGTGTCTCACAGTCAGCAAGGACTCATCAATCAAGCCGACAGCCGCTTGCCCGGGATGCTCTGCCACGACCCGTGCGGTCACGGGATGTAAGGAAGTGAGACCCTTGGGTGGGTCTGAGCAGATGACCGCCCAGGCTGAGGCTTGAAAATGGCTCCAGCTGTCCTTTCGGGGAAGTCCCCAGGTTAGGATGGAAGTGGAGCTGTTGAAGCTCTTCCTCCTGCCCAGCCCCACCCAGGCCTTCTGGAACATTCCACTGCATAAGCTCTTCTGATCAGGGAGGGCAGGCCTTGTCTCAGTGGGCTTCTTGTGGGGGCAGGGGTGTCACGCCCCAGTTACCCCAGTTCTCACCATGCACAGCTTGACCCACGGCAGCCCTCCTGAGAGGCAGGAACTTCCCCACTTCACAGGGTTATTCATTCTCCCCTCAGGCTGCACACGTGGTGTCTTCAGCCTACAGAATTCTGGAAGAATTTGGAGGAAAAAAAAGCCCATCGCCCAGAACCCCTGTCAACGGAGCTTCCCCCAGACTAAACAAAGCCCACCGTGGGCGAGCGTGTTGCGCAGGCCTCGGAGCCTGGTGGTCAAGTCTGCTGCCACCAGTGGGAGGGAGAGGAGGACACTCAGCTCCTGAGTTACGTCCCCCGGGCTGGTGACAGTGAATGGGGCCCTGTGTTCACTCCGCACATGTGCACGGCTACCTGCACACCTGCATCGAAGGACAGCCTCTTCCCAGCCCCCACACGCTGGTGCTCCTGGAGGTTTGAGTTGCAGGGGATCCTTGAGGGATCTGGGAGGAAGTCGCAGCTCCATGAGCTCATCATGGAAGTCCAGAGGGACCAGCCGAGGTGAGGAGCCCGGAGAGCTGTCCAGTCCCCCCTCAGCACTGACACCTTCCTATCAATTCTCAGCTGAGCTGCACCCTCATTTAAAGAGGGTAAACTGAGGCCAGGAGGGGCTCACCCTGCAAACCAGCTGTCCTGCCCACCACCTGATGCCTTTCCTGGATACCCTGGAGCTGTAATGGCCTGGCTTCTCGTGCTGTGAGCAGGGACCTCATGCATCTCACCTCAGCAGTGCCATGAGTGTACAGATGGGCCCGCCACAACCTGGGTCCCCTGGGAGGCAGAGGTGGCTTTTAAAGAACAATTTCAGACCACAGGCAGAAGAGCACCTCAATGAATGCCCAGTGGGGCTGAGGGTGCGGGGGTGAACCACCCCAGAACCTGCCACAGCCTGCCCGCAGTGACCAGGCAGGGCAAGATGTCCCTGAGATGGGGCCTGATGCTGATGGCTGCTTCCGTGGGGTCTACCCCTCTCCACTGGGTCTGCAGTTCTTAAGGCATGTGGGGTTGGTTCCGGTTTGTGCATGTGATCAGAGAAAAGAGAAAATAAGAACAAAAACATTGGCCATGCCCGTGATCAGGACCTGGGCTTGGTTTGTGTTTGATTCTTTACGAGCTCTTGGCTCTGAGTCTCTTGTGGGCTTTTCTTGGAGGAGAATGGAGGTGACTTTGTCAATGCTCAACCAAACACAGCCCAGCCCACAAGGCCCGGGAGACAGAGGATGGTGCTGGCCGAGAGGGCTCAACCAAATGCAGCTCAGTCCGCGAGGCCCGGGGGACAGAGGACAGCACTGGCTGAGGGGAGGCAGCACGGGAGGTGCCTTTTCCCCCAAGTCCCTCGGGATACTGTTCTAATGGGGGCTGCTCTGGGGACGTTCCTTGGGGGAGGAGGAAGGGGACACATGGGGGGCCTGGAATGGAGGGCTGTGTTGCTGATGTCGGGACAGAGGGGCTGGACACTGACCCATGGGTTTACCTGGTGATCTGGGAAGTCAGGGGCTCCTGACGCCCCTGCCTACCTCAGTCCTGTAGCCCATTTGGAAGAGAAAACCCTGAGGGGGGCTCAGGACTGCCAGAAGTGCCTCTGAAACCACAGCTGGTGAGAAGATGAAGAGAAGGGCTCAATCTGTTTTCTTCCCTGGGGAGAAGTCCGAGGATGCCCTCCAGCCTGGATACACCCCCACTCCACAGCGATTCCTAGCCAGCAGACTCTGCCCCCAAGAGAAGCTCTTTACACCTGACAAGGTTTCAACTGTTTACCGGGTAGACAGGTTCTAGGTAGGTGCCATCATTTCTGACTGCCAAGGCTCAGGTGGGCACATGGCAGGAATGCCTGGTCCCAGGGGAGTAAGGAGCCACCACAGTGGGGCAGGGGAATAGCCTAGCCCAGGCTTCTAGAGAAGCCAGAAACCCAAATCCTGTCATGTGTTCACAGATGCACATACAACATCCTGTCATGTGTTCACAGATGCACACACAACACGCATGCACTCACACACTTCAGGCACCCATGAGTGTGCTGGGATTATGGGGGCATCTCCAGGCCCTCAGACACCTGCAGGGGCTGGGTCGTGCCATCGCCTCTCCGAGGGGCAATGTTCACCAGGAGATGGAGAAGCCAGCAAGGGATGGAACAACATCGCCGCCAACTCCCGGATCCCTGGCGACCACTGAGCATCCTGCACAAACAGCCGTGCAGGACTCGCCCATAAATCCTGCTCAACAAGCTCTTAACAATGAAATACCCTACTATTAGCTGAGACAACCACTTACTCAAAACAAATACTATTCAGAGCGGAGCTCAAACGCATTCCCCTCTGATCATCGGTTCCTGGCCTGGGTACTTCAATCTCTCTATTTATGAAACAATAATGGAATTCTATTTAGCGGCGCGGCGCGGAGTTCACTGCCTCTGATAAGTTTGCATTCCAACTTTGCCCCTGGCCATCGCGCCTTCCTATTACCTCCTTGTCCTGGTTCACAGACAGATGAATCATCACCCAGATAGCAATACAACATTTACCCACATATTATTATCAAAGCCGGCGTTCACAGTGTTTTCAAAGGTTGCGTGCTGACACAGCTGATGGGCCTGGGATGCGGTGCTGGTCCCGCTGAGTTGGACGGGGACTCGCTGCTTCTCAGGTGGAGAGGGAGCCCCTGGGCTTCTTGGCTTTCCACAGGCTTCACTGAAGCCCCCTCGCCCCCTGACTTAGGATCCTCTACAGAAGCAGGTTCACTGCTGGTAACTCTGCCCAAATGTGCAGTTTTTCACTCAACACATGTCTGAGCCCCGGCCACGTGCCAGGAGCTGGGGTGGAATATGGGGTCAATAGGATGCCGTCCCTCTCCTCATAGGTGACGTCCCTATGAAAGGCACCTGGATGTTCCCTTGTCCTAGTAATTAACTGCAGAAAGACAGCCGAACTGAGGCTCCTTCAAGAGTCCAAGTTCATGCCCGGAGTGGAGTGCCTCCGTGAGGGCCAATCCACAGAAGATGAACAGGAAAAGGCCAGCGCCTCCTCCCTCCTCCCACGGGTCCACTCGCCCCTCTCGGCTGCCAGAAACCCACCCAGGTCATTCAAAGATACAAGAGTTTCGTCTCTTGGCGATGGGACTGTCCTGAGCCCCCACCGACGTGCTGGTGGAGGACATTCAGCCTGGGCTCCCCATTCTTCCCTTCATGCCAATTCTGTGACCCCTGTCTCCTGGGGCCACCCCCACCCCCAAACCTCCACCCCACAGGAAGGGAGGCGGGTTCCTTCGCTATCTGGCCCTGCCTTCCCTTCAGGGAAGGGAAGGACAGACTCTCCTTTCCCCTTCCGTCTGGACAAGCCACTCTCATCCGGACAGCGCGGTCAAGAGTGAAGGTCACGGTGCCGCTAGCCAGGAGAACTCTCTTCAGCACTCGGGGAACGCTGCGGCCCCAGATAGAGGCGCAGCCGGGCGGAGAGCGACGGCTCAAGTGTGGTTTATCTCTGTGTTCTTTGCTTCTCTCTCGCTGGAGACACTGGGCGGAGGATCAAAGGCTGCGGGACAGAGCCGGACACCACTTTGATTCCTAGGAGCTAAAAATGAGCAGGTTTGGAAAGCCCAGGCCCGCTGCGCCCGCGTTATCACCTCGGCTCTGCTCTGGCTTTCTGGCATAATAAGCCAAGTGTTGAGTAACAGGACTTGAGGCTGGGCCACGGCAGGTTCCTCTTGGCGATGGCGTTGGACAGAACAGCTCAACCCGCTCTCCCCTCAATAAATCCGTCATGCGCCCCAGGTTGTCAGCGCAACCTTGAGAGGCCAGCATCCTGCCAAGGCCTGTGGGCCCAGAAACTCTGCCTTCTCCACCAGCCTTGCTGAAGGGGCCACGCACCTTCCTGCCGGGTCCCATGGCCAAGCCCAGCACACACAAGACGTAGAGGCATCTTGAGGGTGCCAGGCACCGGATAGGCCCCAAAGGAGCCGCAGGAGAAAGCACCTGCTGTGTGTGGGGAGACAGGCCCAGGAGGGGCCCTGGGAGCCTCCCAGGTTGGTCTCGAGCGGTGGCGGGTGCTCTGTTACCTTTGAGGAGGGAAGCAGTTGGAACCAGAGTTCACCTGCTATGTCCAACCCAGTGAGTCTCAAACTGGAATGCAGCTGTCTCGCCAGGCTTTGACACGGAACCCCCGTCTCCTCCAGTGCTGGGGCTCAGGGGACTTGCATTTCTAACAAGCTCCCAGGTACTGCCAAGAGCTGCCTTGACTCAAAACGGGTGCTTCGTAACATTCAGACCTTATTTAAAATGGACACTGATGTGATTACTTAATAGGCAGCCCATGGCCTGGTGAGGCCTCTTCAAGAGGGGATGGGCAGGGGTGGGAGGAGTGTGGGGCTCTGAGGTCTGCGAGGCCTGTGGGCCCCTGGAGCTGGCCCTCCCATGTTCCAGCTGCTAGAACAGTGATGAGAGCGAATGGTGTTTACTGGGGTATCGTCCAAAGGTCAGATGCCTTTCCTTGGCCTCCCTTAACCTGCAGACAACCCCATGACAGCTATCGGGATCCCTGCGGTGCAGAGGAAGCAACGGAGGGGCAGAAGGGGTTGGTCCCCCAGGGGACCAGGTGGGGCCACTGTGAGCGCAGGTGTGTGAGATGCCCAGGCCTCTCCCGGCTCCCTGTTCCTGGGAACGCCCTGACTGTGGTCTCCTGGGCCTGGCTCTCTCCAGTGTCTGGGGCGGCGTTAGTGCCACCTCTGAGAGAGGCCGTGTGGGCTGCACTCAGCTGTGCATCGTCCTGGTCACGCCCTGCCTCATGACCTAAGCATCCATCAGGAAACTGCTACTCGTGTCTCCGAGGACTCCGGAAGCGGGTGGGGCCGGTCCTGCCTGGGCGATCCTCCCGCACCTCTCCTCGAAGCCGGAGACAAGGATGGCCTCTCCCAGGCCCCTGGAGTCAGGAGGCCAAGCCGCTCCTATCACATCGTAAGAGGGTTAATAAGGCCCCCGATGAATGATGAGTATGGATTTCTGCACCACTAATTTCCGTAACCATCACTCTTTGAAAGATACCTCAGGGCCCCGGCGCTCCAGGCCGTTCCCAAACAGAGCGGCATTATGTGGCCAAGTTCAGCTCGGCGTATCCCGTTTCAGGGATCTCATAGGGCCTGCCTCGGGAAACTGCAATATGTTTGGATCCACAGCTCCCAGGTTGAGTTTCTTCCACGCCCTGCGCGTGGCCCACCACTGCGTCCTGGAGGTATCCTGCAGATGGAGCCAGAGCCACGGGGCTTCTTCGGTGATGCCACCTCTCGCTGTGCCAAGCATTCACCTCTGTCCTCAGCACGGGAGGGGCTGGCCAGACACAGGCTCCTTTGAGCTCAGAAATGTGAGGGCACAAGGGCCACAAGAGAAAAATCACCGTTTCCAACATAGCAGGTGGGGGCAGCGGGCTCTTTGGGGAACCGGTGAATCTCCCCCTCTCTGTGCCTCCTCATCTGTAACGTGGAGATACTGAGAGGCCCTCCTCTCCGAGCCATTTTGAGCATGGAAGGGGCTGACACCTCCGAGGATCCCCAAGCCCTGTGGGCTGGCAGGCAGATCTCTCCCACCCTGTCGCTCCTTCCTTCCCATGTCTACTTCCAAATGCCTGGAAACCTGCCCACCTCATGGGAGCCCTGCACTGGCCAGCCTTGGAGTCGCAGGGCGTGATGCACAGGAGAACAGCGCCCAGGTTGGTCACGTCAGTGTGACACATGCACTCTGTGAGTTTTCATTCAGGAAAATAACTCTGTGCTCACGAGCACACTTTAATGCCAGAAACTGCTCCACAAGAGCAGGCACAGCCGCAGGGGCAGCCCCAGGCGGGAGTGGGGTCCCGGGACGTGCGTGGGAGTGGGGTCCTGGCACGTGGGTGGGAGTGGGGTCTCAGTATCCCGGAGGGATCGAGGTCTGGTGACTAGGATTGAGTGAGATCCTGGCACCCTGGAGGGAGTGGGGTCCAGTGACCGGGCAGGAGTGGGGTCTCGGCGCCCTGCAGGGAGTGGGGTCCTGACTCTCAGGTGGGAGCAGGACCCCGGCCTTCTTTCCATCCTTTGCCCTGGAACTAGAGCTGACACCACAGGCACAGCAGCTGTGAAGGCCGTGACTGTCCCATGCTCCCTGGACACGTCCCCTGCTGTCCTGCCCCGGGGCCTTTGCCTGTGCCGTCCCCTTCCCTGGAAGGCTGTCCTTGCTTCTGCCAGCAGCTCTGGGACTCACCGTGGACCCGCCCAGCTCCTGACCTGCCCGCAGCCCTTGTTAATGTGTCTGTCTCCTCCTGCTGGGCTGTGGGCACCGGGACCGGGTTTCCCTCACCCTAAGCCCCCAGCCCTGACACAGGGTGGGCACAGGTGTGGGTGAGGAGGGTGAAACGATTTCTGGAAGCGCCAAACAAAAACAGCGCGGGAAAGCAGCAGGTGGGAACTCACTGCAGGCAGGTACTTGTGAATTTGTCAACAGATACCCATCTGGCAGCTGCAGGGCTGCATTCGGACTCCAGTGGGCATCGGGACACCAGGGAGCTTGCCCGCCTGCAGATTTCCAAGCTGATGCCCTCCCTGCCAGTGCACCCAGGAATGTTTAATGCATTCCTCGGGGGGCCTAGGCAGGGGGCTTGGGCCTCACTCTCAGCAGCCCTGCTTCTCCCCACCTGTGACCTTATCCGGGGCCTTGTCCGTGGCCACACAGGTGGGTCTCCCTCCACATGGAGGTGTTCCCACCGGAGCCCTGCAGCAGGTGCCGGGTGAAAAGCACAGGAGGGCAAAGGCAGTGGTCACCCGGGCCCCAGATGCAGCATCAGCCTCCTCTTCTGCAGGGCTTGGGGTCTTTGGTCCGGGGCTCATGGGTAGCCAGTCAAGTTCCCCTGCCCCCGGGCCCTGTGAGGAGGTGGTGAGCTCTCAGGACGGCAGGCCCCTGTCTGCTCTTCTTCTCTAGGAGACCTCTGAGCTTCAGAGGCCCAGGGGCACAGGCACTGGTCAATGCGGGAGGAGAACGCCCAGGATGCCCCACTTTCTTCCCCAGAAGGGGCAGCCTGGACCCTGCACGTGACATTTGGCCCCTGCCCCTTCCAGGGATGTCTGCTCCCTGCTGTGAGGTGGGGAGGGCTGGCTGACCCTCTGCCCTTCTTTGGCCCCTGAATGGAAAAGCTGCCCCTCCTGGCTGCAGGACTTGGGTCTTTCTTATCTACACCTTGGAGGTTCCCATCTTTAGAGCCCCGGGGTGGTGGGGGAGGGGTTATGAGTGGTGGTGGCCTCGGTCCCACCAGGACCCCTAGGCGAGCACAGGCACATCAGACCCCCGTTTGGGCTGGAGCTGGGTTGGGGGCCCACAGGACCCTTTTGCCACCACTCCTGGCCACAGGTTCGGGTCTCAACATCTGGTCGTTCCCAGCCAGGACCCTGGGCTTCAGAAAAAGCCGGCTGGAGCCCTCAAGGTGAGGGTGTTCCCTTCCAGCTGTGGGACGTAGAGCCCAGAGAAGGCCTTTGTCTAGAAACTGAGGTGGAGAGAGGCAGAGCGGGGAGTGGGAAGGGTCCCGGCTGTCTGGCCTTGCCCTGAGCCTGGGTCCACACAGGACGACCAGGGACCTGCTCACGGTGGGCCCCCAGGTCTCAGCTGCTTGGCGCACGTGCTGGGGCTGGAGGCATGAGGATCAGAGGCCAGCCCTCCACAGCCACAGCCTCCAATGCTGGAATATCTGGCACCTCTTCCAGGCTAAGACCAGCTGGCTCCTCGGGGACTCCATTTGTCAAGCGTGTGTGGACAGACTCCTATGGCTGAGCAGCTGGCTGGCCCTGCCTGGCTTCGGGGGCCTTGCCTCTTTGTGGCCCCCACGGCCCTAGGCTTGGTCAGGGCCACCACCCACCCCTGGGCCCAGGGCTCTGCCTCTATGACTCAGCAGTTTATTCTCTCCCTGTGAAACGCGGCGATGCAGCTGCCCTGACCGGCGTGAGAAACCCTGACCGGCGTGAGAAACCCTGACCGGCGTGAGAAACCCTAGGGTGTGCGAGGCTCCGTGCAGGGAGCAGCTCCAGCCCCAGTAAATGCAATCCTGGATGCCTGGGGCCTGGAAATGTCTGCGTGGCTGGGAAGTGGAGCTCTCTTACGGCGCTCAGGGCATCCTGGAGGTGCCATGGTTTCAACTTCCAAGTGTCCATATTGCCGCCCCAGTGGGGCAGGCCTCCTGTTGACCCCAGGGGGACTCCAGGCCCGCAGGACCTCATGGGCCAGACCGAGGGTGGGAAAATGAGTGTGAGGGGAACAGGACCCCAGCACCCAGGAAGGGTGAGCAGACCCAGCTTTGAGTCCCACGCTTTCCTTCCTCTCCCATCTGAGCTGGGTGGCCCCTCCGCCCTCTGTGCCTCTGTTTCCCCGAGTGAGGCTTGCAGGCCTCCTGTGAGTTAAGCGCCCAGCAGGTAGAGGCTGTCAGTATGAAAATGGTGACTAGAATTGCCACCAGCACAGTTGGTGTGGGAGGAACTTGGGGGCGCAGAACGCTGAACCCCCAGGCCCTCAGGCCCTCACAGAGGACACGGGGTCCCTGAGCATCCAGCTTTTTCTGGGGGGTCCATGTCCTCTTCTTTCTCCTCTCCTGCCTGTCAATTCAGGAGGCTGCAGGCTCGGCTGGGTCCAGTTGGTGAGGAGGTGCCACCAAGAAGAGGGAGAATCGTGGCCATGTTACCATCTGCAGAGCAGAGCAGGGGCTGATGGGAAACAGGAATCCAGGGCTGGAAGATTCCGGAAGGCTTGCATGCCACCCACCCAGGGCTCTGCTGCGGGGGGATGGCCTTTCGGGCTGGGGGGACGTCATGCTCTCTGAAGGGTTAACTGCAGTTGCGGTCCCCCTCGGTCCGCAAACACTGACCACTTTATCAACACGTGCTTCCCATGACCCACACAACTTGCAATATTCCTGGTGTCTGTATCAACTTGATTCAATTACTGGGACCGCTGTGAGGGAACATTTCCTTCAGGGGAGCAAACGCCCCAGTGCCTGTGGACGAGGAGAGGGAGCCGGAGGAGCAGAGGCTGTCGTGGGGAATGCTGACTCCATTCCTTGCAAACTCCTGTAATTGACTTTTTAGAAAATAGCATTAGCATTTAAATGGTCCCGTAGTTATGGGGGTGAAGGTTCAGCACAATATGATCAATTTATTGAGCTCGTCAAATGTTCTTTTGATATTTATTTTTCCTTGTGTCACGCCGCAGGGGCTTTCTAGGTTTTCTTGTTGGCGGAGCACGGATCTGTGATTGGGCTCCACGCTCGGCACAGATGAAAACCGCAAAGTCCACCTGCCCCGGGGTCTGAGAAGCTCTTGCCGGAGAGGCCAGCGCTGCTTCCCCAGGTGGACGTGCCACGTATCCAGGGGAGGCTTTCCTCTGCCGTGGCCTGGGAGCAAGGCTGGCGTCTGGACAAGCAGACCTTCATCCAGCCATTTCCAGGGGGAGGAAACCGACCTTGGCCATCCAGGGACCAGAGACGGAGGGGCTCAGACACACCCTGGGCTCAGGCTGGTTGTGACCATGGCCGATGTAGACGTCCCGGGTGTGGGTGAAGAAGCCTGAGCAAGTGTTTCACAGACCAGAGTCCCACCTGCGCGCACGAAGGCAGGGGACATGTCCGTCCCGAGCTTTGTGAGTCGGGGCGACACAGCAGCTGCAGCAGGGCTGCTCAGTGGCCTGGGAATGCTTTGCAGAATCACAGGGATCAGGTGAAAATGTAAAATGACCTGAAAGGCAGCCTGGGGAACAATGGGGTGAGGGCAGGGGGGCAGAGCTGCTTTCTCAGCCACACCTGGAGAGGTAATCAGAACGCCCAGGTGGCCAGCTGGAGGGGAGAGGCATTGCCCTCCACGGGGCTGGGGCCGGAGGGCCGGGGTGCCCCAGGCCAAACTTTGCTCCCGGCTGCAGTCCACGCAGCCCACCTCACCCCAGGTTTGCCCAGTGGGCTCTGAAAACCTCACCAAGGACCTCGGGAATCTCAGCAGGAAATGCTGGGGACTGACCCAGAACTTGGGGGGCCAGAGTGCCAGCCTGCCTCCCTTGCACCCTGTCCAGGGCACCAGATGAAGCGTTCCATGGTCAAGGGCTATACTGGCCAGAGAAACCTGCCAGCATTTGCCTCCGAAAGCCCCAGGCCCAGAGGGGAGCAGGTCACTCGGGGCTTACAGCCCAGGAAGGGTCAGTGTGGTGAGCAGGCGCACCAAGCTCAGAAAGCTTCCCTGGCGGCTGCAGACTCCGCAGCCCGGCCTCCAGCTCTGACCCCTCTCAGCTCTGCCCTGGCCTGGGCAGGACCATGCTGGCTTTCCCAGGCTCTGCTGCCCCAGGTTCACAGGTGCTCCCTGAAACCCTCGAGACGCAAGGCCATTTCTAGGAGCAACACCCCTGATCCTCCTCTCTGGCTGAGAATGAGCCCTCAGATTCCCCATCATAAGGCCACAGAGTCTATCTAAAGACGATCTGTATCAAGACCACACTCCCACGTTCTCAGGGTGCGGGGCACCCCCTGGCCGCCCCTTTCCCTGCAGGGCTGAACTCGGGCTGCTGGCAGGGCCCGGCTCCCGAAGTCTTCATGCCGACCGTGCCAAGAGAAGCCCGCCCTGGCAAGCCAGCCCCGCCTCGCGGTTGCTTTGCTCTCTACAGACTCCTAGGCCGCAGGGAAACAAACTCATCATTTTGGCCACGCCTTGTGCTGGTTTTCTCTGAAAATTCTGGCCTAACAGGAGAAAGGCCACCTGGTTCTTCCTCCCTCCCTCTCCAGATAAATACTGCCATCTTAACACTTTAAAAAACACACTCCAGGAACCACTCGGTTTACATAAAAAGCCAGACGGGGGCTGAAAACGCTTGACTCTTTATTTTAAAGGTTCCCAAAAGGCTGATAATGTCTGGGGAACCTGGGACGCTTAATATCGGTTTGCAAAGGCAAACTGGTGTCCTTTGGCGAGATGTCCCCCAGGCAGGCGATAGAGGGCGCCTCCACCCCAGCTTCCCGGGCGGGCGGCGGGTGGCAGGCGGTGGGCGGGCGGCAGCCCCTGCCCCAGGCCCAGGCCACGGGAGGAGAGCCCCCAGCTCCAGGCCCTTCCAGGCCGGCTACCCTAGGAGGTCGGCATCCCAGCCAGGACCACAGGCCAGGCCCCCAGCGCACTTCCAACCCTGTGATGTGCCTGCGTCTCCCGGACACGGCGCGGGCCCAGCCCCCAAATCTGAGCCGCATTCCTCCTGCTGAGGCACTTGGGCTTCTGCAGATCCTAACCTCTTAGCTTTGCAGGCTTGGATGTGGGTCGGGGAGGCTGTGTGGCCGCAACACCACCAGCCGGCTTTGCTAGAAGATGCTGGGGGAAGCAGGCGGGAAATGTACTCTTCCTCTGACCTTGAGGTCTGGTCCCCACAACCCTTCGCTGCCCGCCCCCTTTCTTCTGTGTGTCTGTCTCTGCTGTGGACTTAGGGGCACCGTACAGCATGGGGCAGAGGCTGTTCTCTCCACTGTGGGGAGTGGGCGAGTTGGGTCTGCCTGGGGCTGTCCTGTGCCATACAGCCCACATCCAGGGTCTGCTGCAGGAGGGAGGGAGGGAGAGAGGGACAGAGGGAGGGGCATTGGAGAATGAACAAGGTTTGGGGGGCAGTTGTGTCCTCCATTGGCCCAAGGCCATTTGCAGCCACCCCAGGCCCTGGCCAAAGACTGGACAGACATTTCCTGGCACCCGCCTTGCAGGGGCAGCTCCGCCTCTAATGGGCAGCTGTGCCTGGGATGGGCTGTGGAGCCCGGGCAGGAGGGAAGGTGACCAGGGGCTGGCTGGCCAGTTCCCACCCACGAGCCCGGCCACTGGGTCAGACCCCTCCAAAACCAAGTGTCGGGAGGGGCAGAGTGAAGACGCACCTGCTGAGAAGCACTGCCTCCCGCCCGGCCTCACAGCATCGCCTATCCCACAGGGAGCCTTCTGCAGCATTGACTCTGCACTGGAAGATGACAGTCTCAAGGAAAAGTCAGAAGGAAGGGAAAGGAGACACCTTCCTCAAACTGCCCTGATGCAACCCCACCTCTCAAAACTCAGAAGGAAGGGAAGGGAGACGCCCGTCCTCAAGCCGCCTTTATATGACCACACCTCTCACTGTACATGCAGGGGAGCCCTCACTGCTCCTTGGAGTGACCCTGGGAGCTAGGGCTGGCGCTGGCTGCCCACCACCCTTGTGCCCCCTGGCTGCGGCTGCCTCCTATGCCCCACGTTTGCCAGGCTTCGCATGGACAACAGTGTCTCCTCCCCAGGCAGAAAGGAAGCTGCATGAGGAGCTTTGCAGTGGCGGAGACCAGCTCTGGTGGCCATGCTGATTCCCAGATCCCAGGAGATGCCTGCTCTCTTGGTGAGTTTTTTCCAGACACCAAGACCAGGGAGGCTTCAGTGACCTTGGCAATAAGCCTTTCCCCATCTCCCTGAGAAGCTGACCATCCTCAAGTGGGTTGAATCGTGTTGAGGGGTGTGCATGGGGCAGCATCAGGGGAATCCTCAGCTAAGTGCCCGCTGGGGCAGGGCTGAGGAACAGGCTTTCCAAACCAGGGGGCCCTGTGGTGCTGGCCCCAGGGCACAAAGCACCCCAGGTTCTGCTGAGGGTGACCCTGGCCTGTTCTAAGTCCGACAGTGGGGGGACAAGGTCTCTGGGTCGGGGACCTGTGGGGACCAAGCAAGGAGCCTAGAGCCCCCTCCACACACAGGCAGCCCCCTACTAAGCCAGCTGGTAGGGCCAGCCTGTGTCTGGGAAAGGGCCAGTGCCTGGCACTCACTGACCTCTCCAGGGAAATGTCTGCACGCTGAAGCGTGACCTCCCCAAGCACATGCCTCTTCTAGAACATTCTGGGAACTCACTGCTCAGGCCTGTGAAGGCAGCCAAGGTTCGGAAGCTTTTCATGTGCAAGCCAAAAGCTGCTTCGGTGGTAAGGAGAGAGCTAGTGTTCCACACCCAGAGGCTGGACCTGGGGTTCTCTGTTCAGGTCACATGTTTGACTGAAGGGTTCATGGCTGACCTGACTGTAGCCCAAGGCCTCTCCTGCAGGCCAGCACTCCTTCTAGAACACCCCTCCACACCCAGGGCTGTGGGCGCACACCCCAGCCTCACGCCAGCCCCAGGCAGACCGGGGCTCCAGTCTCCCTGAGCACCCTGCACTCCCTGGTACAGGGATGGCGTCTGCCTGCTCCTTATCCCTGGTTTCTCTTCCTGCAAGCAGCTCATCGATCTGACCATCGCTCATCAATCAATCTGGCCATAGCTAATCTGTGAATCCAACAGTAGCTCATCAATGAACCCTATCAGAGCACACCAATCCAATCATAGCTAATCAATCAAGCTGGTCATAGCTCATCAATGAATCCAACCATAGCTCATCAATGAACCTGATCACAGCACATCAATCTGATCATAGCTAATCAATCAAGCTGGTCATAACTCATCAATGAATCCAACCATAGCTCATCAATGAAGCCGATCACAGCACATCAATCTGATCATAGCTAATAAATCAAGCTGGTCATAACTCATCAATGAATTCAACCATAGCTCATCAATGAACCTGATCACAGCACATCAATCCGATCATAGCTAATTAATCAAGTTGGTCATAGCTCATCAATGAATCCAAACGTAGCTCATCAATGAAGCCGATCATAGCACATCAGTCTGATCATAGCTAATCAATCAATCTGGTCATAACTCATCAATCTGATCATGCCAAGTTGTGAATAACTGATAAAGTTCAAGTCTACTTCTCTCAAGGAGATTGGTGTTTTATTGGGAGGCACAGAAGTCGTCCTTATTTCAATTTTATGTAGTGGACACGTACTTATTTCTAAACAACCATGGCTGGGATGGGCATCTTGGTGCCAGCCTGGTCTGGAGCACAAGTGGAGGGTTCTGACCATTGGCAGCTGTAGGAAGGGAGTGTCTCAGCAGCCAGGCCCCCTCGTGGGCGACAGTGCCCACAGCTGCCTTCTCAGGTAGGGGCTGGGTGTGAGCCAGCAAGGCAGATGGCAACATTTCAAGTTGAAGAGGATGTCTGGGCATCTTGCAGTGTCCTCCTAGGGCCCAATTTCTCAGGCTTCTTGACAGTCCGGGAGGCCGATGGCCCCACTTTAGAGACAGCAGGCTGAGGCCGGACAGGTGCAGGGACTTGCCTGGTGTTGAACAATAACCCAGGGAAGGCGGCCCGGGCAGTGCTGTCCTCAGCCCAGAGCCAACCTCGCTGGGCGGCCACTCGGCCTCCCAGATTCAGAAATGGGGAGAAAACAAAACCCATGAATGGAGAGGCCCTGGGAGTTCCGCATTGTTTCTGACCAAATTTCCCTGCCCCTGCCCCAGGTGCTGTGAGAACCTCCCCTTGATTTCTCCTGGGAAGAGACCCCTTGGAGACAGGGTGGGTATGGCCCTGGACGGCCAGTCTATCCTACTCCCCACTTCACCCAGGAACGGGTCTTTCTCAAGGTTCCCTTTCATTCGCATTTACTGTTTTCAAAGCTAAGCAACAGCCTTCATGCCTCAGAGAAGGTCTTAGTTCTTAGTTGGTGCCAGTGTGACCTTAATGCCACAGACTTGCTGGGGTGAGAGGTGGGTTCTTCCAGCAGCTTCCAAGCTCCAGGTGGGGGTCGAGGGAGGCAACGGAAAGTCTGAGGTGGGAAGGATGAACCTTGTTGGAATGTACGCCGTCCCTCCACACATGAAACTCTCTGGCTTTCCTCTGGTGTAGGGTTGGACGCTGGCAGTAAGGGTTGGGGGAATCGGGCAGAAAACCACTTCCTCTGTGTGCAAACAGAGAACTCTGCGCCCTCCCAGATACACCTGCCGTAGGTGAGACAGGCAGCCACACACTTGAAGACATGTCCCCTGAGACAGCCACTGGGCTGTAAGCACGCACACACATGTGCACACACATCAGGTCATGAGCACATTCATGTGCACACGCCACATGCAGACGCCAACACGTGAACACACAGAGTCAGCTTCAACAAGCCACAGACTTGGCACTAAGCTGGTGACTAGCTCGGGGCAGCCACCCCCTACCCACGCAGTGGGTGCTGAATGTCTCTCTCTAGCCATAACTGGCTTCCACACAGCAACAGAGGACTCACGGATAATTCTGACGTTCTCATTTAAATGTTCTTGGTTTTTTTTTTTTTTGTTTTTTTATTTTCACCTTGCTTGTTTTACAAAAACCATATGGCATTATCATGATTGGAAAATAAATCAATATTTCTTTTAAAAGACTCGGGATTCCATGAGGTTTTGTCCTGAGAGCTCATGCTTCTCTGCTAATGGGGAATGGTGTGGACCCACGTTGGTCGTGGGTGCCCAGGGTTGGGAGGAGGTCCACTCCATACTGCCTCAGGGATGTGCTGGCCCCAGAGGCCACTTCCCTGTCCCCACCCCCTCTGCAGGCCCTGGTCCTTAGGCAGCAGGGGAAGGGGCAGGAGGTGGTGGAGACCCCTTTGTCCCGCCTTCCTTCCTCCACCATCCCGTTCAGCTCCATTCCCCCGACCCTCTGCCCTCCTGCAGCACCAATCCTCCCTGATGGCTGCCCGTTCCCAGCACAGGGCACAGGAGACTGGAGAGGGGCCGGCACCTTCCTCAGAGCCTCTTGCTCAAGTCTTTCCCTTCATCATCCACAGAGAGAGCCCAGTCGCAAGGGGGCTCTGGCTGAGGCAGCTCAGAAGGAAGCCAGCCTGGTGGCAGGGGCGGGCGTGCAGGGCATCCCGGGTTGAGGCCACTGGGCAGGGCAGCTCTGCAGCCACTATGGCCACTTGGTCTCTCACCCGGAGCGGCCGGCGCTGCTCACCACAGCTGCTCTGTGGCACCGTGAGGGCCTGCCCTTCCTCCCTGCGCTTCAGATCTTAGGGGAGCACATCTACCCCGTCCCGCTGTGGCGGTGGCCTGACCGCAGGCTGTGCAGGACCCAGGGATGACTCATGCTCCAGCTTCTGCTGGCCTTCTGCTCAGCCGAGGGCCGGTGCCTGGGCACGAGTGGCCGCCGGTCTTTCTGGGAACGGTGAGGGATGCTTTGAGGCTCCTGGTGACCACCTGCACCCCCGGACTCGGGGTCACAGCTGCCCAAGTGGCCCCTGGTGGCAGATTCCACGTCCACCTCTTTCGCAAAGTTGACATGGAGAGAAACTGGAGCCAGCCCAGCTGCCCCCACCCCAAAGGTGGACAGGGCTGACGATGACAGACACGGAGCACACGGCCAGCGCCGCGCTCGGCACTGTGTGGCTCCACGTCTCTCCAGAGCCGGCCGGAGGGAAGTGTGGGGGGGTGGGAGAGGCCACAGCTCACTGAGTGTCTGCAGGAGCTGGGCCACGTTGAGAGGACGCAGGGACGCTTTGTGCTCTGTTCCACTGCCCTGTCTCTGCTCCGACGTTCCCTGCGGTCTGAACAGCAGGGTTTTTCTGAGTTTCGACACGTCTGCCAGAGAGGCCAGCAGTCACATGGAGAAGTTCTCGGGTGGCCAGTTTTCTAAGGGTCCTCAGATCACAATACCCTGGTGGAACCAGACCGCAGACTCCAGAGAGGGCGGCCCTGTGGCTGCCGGGTGTCCTGGCTGACTGCGGGCCCTGCCGGGCAGCAGGGAAGTTGTGGATGCGGCTGAGGTTCCAGGGCCTGTTTCGTGCCCGGCACAGGCATGGTCCATTTGCTAGTGATCACGCTTTAGGTGGGTGCTTAGAAGAGGGGGTTGCTGATGTGAGGAAATGTGCTGCTGCTGAAATACCCTGCATGAACGTGAACTCCGCACAGGCCCCTCGCACACTCTGCAGGCTGCCCCGGGGTCCTGCCTGTGCAGTGGGGTTCATTTGGTTCCTCTTTGCCACCCGGACAGCATTAGGCCTAGGTGTGGCTGCAGGGGTGCAGCCAGGCTGTCCCTGGGAAAGACGCCCCTTTATCCACACAATGTGGGAGATGGCCCATGGGGAGGGTTTGAGGTGTTGGAGGAGATGCAGCATGGCCCTGAGGGGGTCTTCTCTACCCCAGGCAGGGTGGGAGGCTGGAGAACCAGGTGAGGACGGTAAGGCCGGGCTATGATAGGACTTTAGGGACCTGGGTGGGGTTGGGGAAAGAGCCATGAGGATGAGGAGAAGCCTTCACATTGTCTCGACTTGAATTAGGAAATGATTCCAGACACAGTTCCTGGAGTCACAAGAGTCTGTCCCAGGCCCTGCCCTGCCTCCTTTTCAGAAGAGAGGGTCCCATGGCCTGCTAGCAATGATTGCTGACCTAGAGCTCCCAGATGCACGGACTTCGAGGTGTTGGAAAAGTGCGTGTGCTCACGTGCACGAGTGTATGGGTCTGCATTCATGTTTGTGCCTGTGTGTGTTTATACACGGGTTGTGCACATGTGCCTGTGCACGTCCATGCATGTGCGTATGCTTGTGTTCACAATTGTGCATGCGTTTGCGTGTGCATGTGTGCACGCGTGTGCACGCAAGTGTGTGCACGTGTGTGTTCATGTGTGCGTGCACGTGTGCGTGTGCATGTGTGTGCATGTGTGTGTTCATGTGTGCGTGTGTGTGCGCATGTGTGCGTGTGCATGTGTGTGTGCATGTGGAGTGAACAAGGGCTTCTTCCCCTGCTTTGGGAGCTCTGTGGATTCATCTGGGGTCAATGCCTCGTTGTGCCCAGGCCCCAACCTTTGAGACACTTTCACTGACCCTGGCCCCAGACAACATCCAGGGGCTTCAGCAGATTCACAGCACAAACCCATTTTTCCTCCCAGAGAAGGAGAGGGTCGGGGCCAGCCTGGGGCTTCCCTTTACTGGGATCCTGTCTTGACGGAGGCACCCAGAGACCCTGCAGTGAGGAGAGGCCTGAGCAAGTGCGCCACATGGCAGGGAAGGGCCCTAGTGGCCTGGGCTTGAGGGTCCTCACAGCTTTCCTGGCTGATGTACCTGCTGGCCTCTGAGGTGGGCACGGTGGATACTAGTGCACCCACAGGGAGAGTGAAGCGTGTGGCAGATGACGCCATCCCCGGGTGGCGCAGCAGCCAGGACTCGACTGTTTGGAAGATCCAGCCGTGCGCGGAGGGGCATGGGGTGGGTCACATCCATTAGTCCCACTCCGCCCTGAGCACAGGCCCGGCCTCTCCCGAAGCCTCCTCCTGGCCTGGTTCTTGTCTGTCTGCTGGTCATTGTGCAGTGACCACAGGCGGCAGGTGACGAATGGCTTGTGTCAAGTCCTGTCATGCCAACGGGGTCCTGGGGGAAATGCAAGAGGCTCTGAAACCAGCTTTATTACCAACCTGTGGCCACCGAGATGATCAATCAAACTGATCGGTGATGGCAAACACCACGGGGACGAGAGGCGGATGCTGCCAGGGGTCGTGATGGGGGATGGGGAGAAGATGGTGGAGGAAGTGCTGAACTTGACCAAGCCCAGCCCCCTTTTGGGTTCGCTCTCTTTCCATCATCAGGCTGGCTTGGGGGTCCAGGCTGAGGCGGTCCAGGCAACAGGAGATGTCAGATGGGGCAGAGGGGTGATTTACGGGGCAGCTGGCCCTGTTCTCCACGGAGAAAGGGGAAACTGTGGGGAAACAGGCACCCCTCGCTGGCTTTGTTCATGGCACCTTGAGCTGGCTTGGGCTGACGAACTGAACACACTGCCAAGGCCCTGCAGCTTCCCTGGGATGTGAGCCCGGGGCTTCCTGTAGGCCATGGGCTGGGACAGCTCGAGGACAGACATCGGCGGAGTTAGGGCCATGGGGCTTTTCCTGCCGGTGGGTCCGGGTTACTGGCCAGTCTTCATGCAGCTGACGGTGCGAGAGGCTCCCACAGCAGAGGCAGCTCAGGGCTGGGCATGAGAAGAGTCCACTCTCCCCTCCTGAGCTTCCAGAGGTTCAGGGGCTGCTTTCCTTCCTGGGATGGACCCACAGAGCCCTCCACGAGGCCTGGTTGCTGCTGGAGGCTGCGGTGCTGAGACCAGGGCTCCCACCAGGGGCCCAACAGCAGGCCTGGCGAGGATGGCGGGGGCGGGGGGCGCTGCTCAGGGCAGGATGAATCAGACCTCTCTTGGGAAGTGACTCCCGCACAAGGACATTTTAGTCAGACATAATTGCAAGGAAAAATAAACCTGCCTTAACAGAAAACAGCTTTCCAGTTGCCTTTTCCCCCTTGAAGGCTTTTCAACTCCAGGTTTTGGCAAGTCCTGGCTGTGGGTAATTGTCAACACGACGTGGTGTCCGGAGACCAAAGCCGGCAGAGCGGAAATGGCACCCACAGCGTGAGAGAGACCCAGGAGGCTGCGGCAGGCGCGCGTGTGCTGGCGTGCACGGACCCACAGGGCGCAGCTGGGTCACAGAGAAAGGGAAACATGGTCTTGGCCGCAGTGCGAATGGCTCAGGAGAGCATCTTAAGACTCTGACCCCATGAGAGGAGACTAGGGCCTGGCTGGGTGCCGTCAACTTCCACGCCGGGTGTGCACGGCTCTCCCCGGTTTGGAGCGACTCCCCTCTGGCCCCCCTGCCTCTCACTGGTGGTTCTCACGTCACCCTCAGCAAAAGGTCACCTAAAGTCCAGGAGGAAGGTCCCTTTGAGCCCTGCCTGGTCTCTCCTGGAGGGGACGGGATGGAGTTCTTGAGGGAACTGGAGCACTGGATAGGGCCGGCTCTGGCATTTGGTTGGAGCACTGTGCCCAAAACTGCCCCCACCAAGTGGTGCTGCCTGCACCAGGACAGGGTGACCCGCTCACCTCGGGGCACGCCGAGTGCCTGACAACTGTTTGTCGGGAAGTCCCAGTAGCCAGGCCCCCCAGGCCCTCCTTCTCCTTGCCCTTTCTTGGGGGTGCCCTGCAGAGGGGTAGGGGTGGGCAGAGGGGCCAGCGAGAGACAGGCAACCAGGAAGGAGCGAAGGCTGGGGTTTGCCTGTGCCTGTGGGATGGGGTGCCCTCACTTTTTCATTCCCAACAGCCGGTTGATCATCTCCAGGAACTTGTTACAGGGTCTGTCAAGCCCATGGCTGACAGGCCGATGTTACTCACTTGGCTGGATTCTGGCAAGCTCAGGTTCATTTGCCAGGCAAAATTAATGAGAAAAGAAAGACTTAGATGATGAGATAGTAATTTATGATTTTCACTGGACCTGTCTCCTGCTCCCGGTGCACGGTGGCACATTTCATCTGAAACA
This sequence comes from Rhinopithecus roxellana, assembly GCF_007565055.1. NCBI lineage: Eukaryota > Metazoa > Chordata > Mammalia > Primates > Cercopithecidae > Rhinopithecus > Rhinopithecus roxellana. Next base: position 22,800,097 of record NC_044560.1, read on the forward strand.
GCAGCCACCTAAGCGTCCAGAGCGGCTCTGCCAGGCGCACCTGGGAGCCAGCCGGATCCGTGCTCCTGCTGAGCTGAGGGATGCTCAGAGTCCAACCATGTTGTCTGTACATGACAAGCATTCACAACACCCATCTCAAATCTCAAGCAAAACCAGCGAATTCCCAGCGTAGCTGTGCATCCTGCGTCCCCAGAGCAAGAACGGCTGTAGCAGACGCCATGTGTCCAAAGCTGGCTGTCTCAGGACCCGGGACCCACACCCTGACATGCCTCCTCGTGCCTCCATGCCCTCGACACCACTGCCCCCAAACATACAAAGGAGAAGAATGTAATGGAAAAGCCAGCCATGCAGCAGCAAAATAAACCTTCCCTAATGGCTACCAAACTTGCTGGGTGTCAGCTCCAGCGACTTTGTGCAGACAGAGTCTGTAATAATCACACAGCTCGCAGACAAGGCCTCGCTCCGGCAGGAGCCAACGTGACAGAGCCTGGAAGGCAGGTGCTACTGTAATTAGCTATTGTTTGACTATCAAAAGTCAGGGCTGATTAAAGCCACTAAGCACAAGTGCACTATTTTATTTCAAAGAATATTATGAACTGCACGCTGGGGCCCTTTCAGAACGGACCTTCCTTCCGCAGCCGGCTAAGAGCCCATGCCAGCAGTAATCAAACGCAAAATCTGCATAAACCTTCAGGGTTTAATTCAAGCAGAGACCTTTCATTAGAAATATGTTACTTTATGAAATCTGGTCGCCAGCAAGGGGAGAGAAATGTGACTTCTTAAGAAAAGTGAATGGCACCTCTTTAGTGATTAACCCGAGATTAATGGAGGCCCCCACTGCTCGGCCTAAGTCCATTTTATTGCTAATTCATTTAGGTACCATTTCAGAGATGCCTGATGAAAGTTACCTGCCAGGGCGTCAGGTTTTGGCAAGTGAGGATAGCCATTATGGTCAAATCCCAAATACGCTTTTTATTAAAGAAGCTTTGAAAAGTGTCTTGTATTCGTCTTTTCCTCCCTTCTTTCTTGGGGACTTTCTATTTAATGTACTCAATTAGTTAAAAATTTGGATCCTAATTCACTGATCAGAGATGGATGTGGCTGGTTCCCTTTCAGCAGCTGTTTTTTTTTTTTTTTTTTTTTTTTTTTTTACCTCCCCATGCCAAGTCCACGGTGAGAGAGTGGTGCCTGGGACACACGCACACAACACTTATATGCCACACGTGCACATGCACCTACCCACATGTAGGCTGGTACCCCCATATAAGCAGCCCATATACACACACACTCACACTGACATGCACACACACCTACCCACACATGTGCACACATGGGCATGTACCCTTATATATGCAACCCCCAAGCACCATGCACACACATGTGCTTACATGCCCATCCATGCACACGCACCTGCCACACACGCATATACACACAGGAATGTACCCTCATAGATGCAGGCCATACACACATATGCATGCACACACACATGCTTACGTGCCCACACATGCACACACACCTACCCACACATGTGCACACACGGGCGTGTACCCTTATATATGCAGCCCCCATGCACCCACCCATGTGCATATACCCTCATATATGCAGCTCATACACACATGCATCCACACACACACATTCACTCGCACCTACCCACACGCAAGCACACGTGTGTGTGCACCCTCATATGTGCATCTCTTCCACATACAGATCAGAGTATGCCAAGGGCACCACAGGTGGGATCGTAAGAGATGTGGAAGTGTCACTGCTGCTCCCCACTCCTGCCCAGAAGTCACCTCGAATGGCAGAACAGACTTTCTTATGGGCACTGGGGTGGTGATCCAAGGTTGGTGCCCTGGGAGGCCGCCTCCCCATACCCAACAAAGAAACCAGCGTTGGGGGATGGTTAAGAGCTGGGTAAAAACCTGCTCTGCCATGTTGCCCACCTCATCCCTGCCCCTGCTCCCCACTGCCCTGGACTCCTCCCTGTTTCTGGGCCTTTCTGCCTCTCTTTCCTTTCTGCACCAGCTTCTGGTTCTGAACGCACATCCTCTCCCATGCAGACTCTGGCTGTCCTCTCGGCCGCAGCACCAGCGTAACTGCAGCCTCAGGTAAGCCCCACAGGACAGTCACACAACCAGGTCCCCACCATTTGGCAGACACAAGACTCGAGACTCAGAGTGGCCCGGCCCCCAGAGCCCAGGCTGGGGACTGGCAGAGCCGTGAAGTCACCTCTGTGTCCCCTTCACTGGCACGGGGAGCAGCGGAGCCAGCCCTCACTGTGGGGACACAGGGCAGCTCCAGAGACGGGCTCGGCCTCGCCTACCTTGCTCCAGGCCTGGAAGGCTGGCCCCCAACCCCACATTCAGGCAGAGCTCCCAGTGGTGGTGGGGCTCACAGGCATCCCATAGGGAACTTTCGAATCTTCCTGAACGAATGTGGAACTGACGCAATGCAGCCAACACACAGGTTACCCTGGGACCCGCACACGGGAGCTGGGGTGGAGCATGAATGTCCGCAGGCTCACTGGCGGGACGTCCCTTTGGGGAGCGGAGCCCCAGGAGGCGGGTGTTTCCTGAGCCCCCAGTGTGAGCCTCCCCGAGGTCCTAGAAGGAGCCCCACAGCAGAGGCTGTGCAACTCTGGCCGTCATGCCCAGGGTAGAGTCCAGCGCGTGCCTGTGCACCGGGGTATAGATTTCTCTGTGCCCTGAGAGCTGCAAATGAAAAACACAGCCAGCCTTGGCCTCAGAGACCTACAGAGCCCCCACGGACAGCCTCCTATAGAGCCCCTACCTCTCTAGATGGGCTGTAAAGTGCCCGACTACAGCCAACTCTCTCGCCACCTTCCCACCATGCACCTGCCCCCGCGGAGTGCTGCAGATGCAGGATGAGCAGGATCCGGTCTGAGAGCCCATGGGCCTCGCCAATTTGCCCTGGAGGAAACTGTGAGCCCAGATTCCCTGGGGTGTGAGCACTGCCTGGCCACCAGCCATCTCTGGAAGTGTCTGCAAGCACCGGAAGTTCTTGTCCTCCTGCCATTCATGTGGGCACCATGTCCCAACCCAGGCAGCCCCTGGTAGATAGCTGACAGGTGCTTTCAGGGCTGAAAGAAGCTATCTCATTCTGTGTGTCCCAGGGCAATGTGCGGTCTTGCCATCAGGCACCTTATCCTACCCGCAAGACAGGCGGTGATGGTAGGTGTGTGCAGGTGGTAACAGGGAGACATCCCCAGATGGGAGCGGAAGAGAGAAGGAAGCCCTGTGCCCAGGACTCTGCGGCCTGCCACTGCTTTCTGTGCTGGGGGTCAGAGATGGGCCCGTGCCAGCCAAGGTGATGCCAGGATCGTCCCCGGCCTCTGAGGTAGGAGCTTTTCCTGCCACCAGGTGCCCCCTCCAGCTGACATCACTAGGCAGCCTGGGCTTGCCCCGAGCCAAAGCTGAGAAATCCAAGCCTTTGGTTCTCTGCCAGGCCCCCTGGACTACCCGGCCAGTCCCCCTGTCTGGCCTCAGGCTCCAGCTCATGCAGCAGGTTCTAGATGGGCTCACCCCCACGGGCAGCTCGCAGGGCCAGAATTTCCACACCTGCTGCAGGACAACGGCCTTTGGCTCTCGCTGGGTTGAGCTCCTAAGGGCTACCATTTTCTTTATATTTTAGATTTGGCTGGGAGTGGCTTAAGAGTGAATTCTTCACCCCACACTTCCCTTCGTCACTGTTCCCCGCTGCGGGAGACCTGTGGGGGGAGAGCTCTGCTAGGAAGAGGAGACCTGTGGGGGGAGAGCTCTGCTAGGAAGAGGAGACCTGTGGGGGGAGAGCTCTGCTAGGAAGAGGAGACCTGTGGGGGGAGAGCTCTGCTAGGAAGAGGAGACCTGTGGGGGGAGAGCTCTGCTAGGAAGAGGAGACCTGTAGTGGGGAGAGCTCTGCTAGGAAGAGGAGACCTGTGGCGGGGAGAGCTCTGCTAGGAAGAGGAGACCTGTGGGGGGAGAGCTCTGCTAGGAAGAGGAGACCTGTGGGGGGAGAGCTCTGCTAGGAAGAGGAGACCTGTGGGGGGAGAGCTCTGCTAGGAAGAGGAGACCTGTGGGGGGAGAGCTCTGCTAGGAAGAGGAGACCTGTGGGGGGAGAGCTCTGCTAGGAAGAGGAGACCTGTGGGGGGAGAGCTCTGCTAGGAAGAGGAGACCTGTGGGGGGAGAGCTCTGCTAGGAAGAGGAGACCTGTGGGGGGAGAGCTCTGCTAGGAAGAAACGAGTCTTTCAGGAAGCCTCACTCTGACTCCATGGCTCTTAGACGCCCTCGCAGAGCCAGGCTCCGTGTAGCTGCGGGAAACAGCCTCCTCGCCTGGCGGAAATGCTTCGTTCCTTCCTCAAGGGATACCTGTATGAGAGGACTGGGGCTTTGGCCGGGCGCGGTGGCTCAAGCCTGTAATCCCAGCACTTTGGGAGGCCGAGACGGGCGGATCACGAGGTCAGGAGATCGAGACCATCCTGGCTAACACGGTGAAACCCTGTCTCTACTAAAAACTACAAAAAACTAGCCGGGCGACCTGGCGGGCGCCTGTAGTCCCAGCTACTCGGGAGGCTGAGGCAGGAGAATGGCGTGAGCCCGGGGGGCAGAGCTTGCAGTGAGCTGAGATCCGGCCACAGCACTCCAGCCCGGGTGACAGAGCGGGACTCCGTCTCAAAAAAAAAAAAAAAAAAAAAAAAAGAGAGGACTGGGGCTTTCATTCTGACCTGGAGACGTCCAGGGCCCCACATTGGCGTGAATCTCTAGTCTCTGCCCTTGAAAATTTCCACTTCCTGCCACCCCATATCCCCTGCATGCACGTGGTGGGGCAGGCAGAGCCGCAGCCAGGGCTGGGAGGAGCGTGGCAGACACCAAGGCCCGCCTCTGAGAGACCCTGGAGGACTCAGGGAGCAGGGACCACACTGTCCTCCTCTGGGACTGCTCCTCTGGAACTGCCATCCTCCCCTACTGTCCTCCTCTGGATGGCCCTCCTCCAGGACCATCCTCCCTGATTGTCCTCCTCCCGACTGTCCTCCTCTGGGACTGTCTTCCCCCCGACTGTCCTCCTCTGGGACTGTCCTCCTCTGGGACTGTCCTCCTCTGGGACTGTCTTCCTCCCAACTGTCCTCCTCCCAACTGTCATCCTCTGGGACTGTGCTCCTCTGGGACTGTCCTCCTCCTGACTATCCTCCTGCAGGACTCTCCTCCTCCAGGACTGTCCTCCTCCTGACTGTCCTCCTCCTGACTGTCCTCCTCCAGAACTGTCTTCCCCCTGACTGTCCTCCTCCGGGACTGTCCTGCTCCTGACTGTCCTCCTCCTGGACTGTCCTCCTCCCATCTGTCCTCCTCCGGGACTGTCCTCCCTAACTGTCCTCCTCCAGGACTATGCTCCTCCCAACTGTCGTCCTCCCCGACTGTCCTCCTCCCGTACTGCGCTCCTCCTGGACTGTGCTCCTCTGGGACTATCCTCCTCCTGACTGTGCTCCTCCGGGACTGTGCTCCTCCCCGACTGTCCTCCTCCGAGACTGTGCTCCTCTGGGACTGTCCTCCTCCTCCATCTGTCCATCTGGGACCCCAGCCACTGCCTGCTCCTTGGGACTGAACCTGGCTCGACCCTGAGAACCCCCGTGGCCATGGCCACTGCTCTCTGGCCTGGAGCCTCCTTTTAAAGCCCACCCCAGAGCCCACCCACCTGTCTTCTGTCCCCCACTTGGGAGCAAGAAACAAGCCCGAGATGCCTGTCTCCAAGACCTGCTGCCTCTGCAGTGCCTATTCAGGATGTGGGGGCCTGGACAGGCTCCCTGGGGTGGGAAGCTTTGGAAGGACCCCCAGGTCATTGGGTCTCCTCAGGTAAAGCAAAATGAAAATGCAGCAGCTGAGGTTGGCCTGGCACAGCACGTGGAAGCTTCTGACGCTGCCCCTTGCCCTGAGGCATTCGGTGGGGCAGGCTGGGAGCCCCTGGACCGGGTCATGGCTCACGACTGCTCTCCTTGAATATACCAGGAATATTAGAATATTCTAGTGACCCCAATGAACTCTGAGGCTGCGGTTAGGGGTGAGAAGCCCTTCTTTAGGAAACTCTGGGGTTCCCCCACCCTTGTGCCCCTGCCAAGGCAGACAGCTGGGGAAGGGGTGCTGCAGGGGCAGCTGTGCTTTCTGCTGAGAGTGATGGATTTTTTAAAGCTGGCTATAGGAATGAGGGTGAAGGCTTCCTGTGACCTGCCCCAGGTTGCCATGGCCTGCCAGGCTGCCCACTGTTGCTCATGAGCGTCACCTCTCGCAGGGCCCGTCTGCCCTCCCCGGCCGCCCTGCACCAGCCTGGCCATCCTGTCCTCCAACACCCTGGTCTAGCGGCTCTGCGAAGTGCATGTGTTAATTATCCTGCCACTGCTGTAATTTCTCCCCGTAGTCCATTAATTAAGGGGTCACAATCCCAGAGCATGTTTACCCAATAAGCCCTTCTTTTTTAATTATCCTAATTGCTCGGAGACTGACAAAGACTCTGCCCTTCTCCTTCCCCCGTGGATTAGCGGATGACAAACACACTTCCACGTACACCCGGTCTGACGCGCGCCGTGGTGGGGGCCTGCAACCGCGGCAGGAGCCTTGGGCCCTTCCCTTGGGGCCAGTGGGCCAGCCGGAGTCTAGGGCCTGCTCACCATACGCTCCCATGCGTGTGCAAACAGGCGCCCCGTTAGATTCGGGGGTCTTGGCTTGAGGGCCTGGGGAGCCATGGTCCGCAGGCCCCTGAGGTCAGCAGCCGGGTCGGCTGGTTTGCACCCACGTTGGTTGCGAATGGCAGGCAGATCCACCCCGTCAGAACAAAACCAAAACAACAGTGTGGACTCCTCAGGGTTCCCACCTCCGTCCTGGCTTGGAATCCACTTCTGACTCGGCTTAGGATCCACGTCATGGACCTGTGTCCCATGAACCAGGGAGGCTCGTTGTGGGCTGGGGAGCCAATGCCGCCACTGACACCCACTGTGGACCCGCAGTGGCCGGGGATGGAGAAGCGGTTCACGGTTGGAAGGGCTGGTGCTCCGCTCAACTTTCAGAAGGAGGGGCAGGGGCTGGAATCACCCTGGTGCCGGAGGGGACACCCCTTCAGCCGCTCTGTGAGGCCGCTCCTCGTTTCTGAGCAGCTCTGAGTCAAAAAAACACAGGCAGCCAGGGATATGAAATGGTATAAACACTGTGGTAAATAGTCTGGCGGTTCCCCAAAAAGTCAGACATAGCATTATTGTGGCCCAGCCATCCCAGACCTAGGCCGCTCCCCACGAGAATCGATCCTTGTACACACGTGCACAGAGCAACACGATTCACAACACCCGCAGATGCAAACAAGCCTCACATCCTCCGGTCAGGGGGGAGTGGAGAGAAGAGGTGTGGCCCCTCCACACAGCACAGGGAACATTACTAAGTCAGAAAAAGGCACGGAGCTCCGACATGAGCTACAACGTGGACAAACCTTGACAACATTATGTTCAGTGAACATTTTAGCCATAAAGGCCACACACTGCGTGATTCCATGAGATGAAATGTCCAGAACAGCAGATCCAGAAAGAGAAGGCAGACTTGTGGTTGCCTGGGGCTGGAAGAGAGGGGATGGCAGTGGCTGCCCATGGGTATAGGGTCTCCCTCAGGGCTAACAAAGATGCTGCAGAACTAGACAGAGGCGGCTGCAAAATACTGAATGTACTAGATGCTGCTGCCTGTCCATTTTAGAATAATTCGTTGTATGTCTTGTACATTTCACATTGATTTAAGAAAAGAAAGAAAAGGAGACGGCTCTAAAATGCATGTGGCCGGACACGGTGGCTCACACCTGTATTCCCAGCACTTTGGGAGGTTGAGGCAGGTGGATCACCTGAGGTCAGGAGTTCGAGACCAGCCTGGACAACATGGCAAAACCCGGTCTCTACAAAAAATGCAAAAAAATGTAGTGGGGCCTGGTGGCGGGTGCCTGTAATCCCAGCTACTCAGGAGACTGAGACAAGAGAATTGTTTGAGCCTGGGAGGCAGAGGTTGCAGTGAGCTGAGATCATGCTGTTGCACTCCAGCCTGGGTGACAAGAGCAAGACTCCATCTCAAAAACAAACAAACAAACAAACACACAAAACGCATGCCCCACCGTAGTCTGGCTGGAGCATGGGAGCGGCAGAGGGTGCAGGACCACGCCTCCCGCCTGTGGGACAAGCGGGTCTGAGATCCAGCGAGTGGCTCCCGCTCCTGGGGCCCTCTCCTCGTCGGAGGAGCAGGGCAGCAATGCCTCCAACGCAGCTCACGGATTAACTCTTTGCAAATGCAAACCGCTCTGTCCTCACCGGCCTCTCTGGGGCTCTCAGGGGAGCGAATTAACTCATGTCTGCTGAGGTAAGCGCAAGGGGCTCTCGGGGAGAAAAGGTTGCAGCGCGCATTGTTCTCCCGTGGATTAGGGGTGCTCAGCCGTCCTTGGGCCACCCCTGCCCGGCACTCCTGGCGTCCGGCTGTGCCAGGCAGGCCCGCTGGTTCCGTGGAAGTTTACGTCTCTTTAATAAAGATTAAGATGTCAGAGGGCCAGCGTTGCACAAAATCCCACTTTTATTAACTTCTCATTACCAGCTGAAGAGCGAAGCCCATTTCTGAACTTCTGAAGCAGCGCATTTTCCCCAGGAAGAAAATAGTTATTAAATATGCATTTATGATGACTGCAGCTCACGGGTTCTTGCTGACTAAGCGACGGGCCGCACACCGCCCTGGATGGACTCGAGACGACGGGGACTTAATGGAAAGAGGGGCCAGGTGGCCTCGCCAGGCTGGAGGGCACCCCTCGAGGTGGGGGCTGGGCCTGGCCTCGCCCTCCTGGGCTTTATGAGGCATGCACTAAGGAACCCTGGGGAGCACTGCAGAGCCTTGGGGAGCACTACACGACCGTAAAGAGATCACAGAGAGCGAAGGACCTGGGCACGACCCACCGAGGCAGGATCTGGGGGCTCCCTGGGCAGTGAGGACAGAGCATGAGGTGCCAGTTGGATAACGCCTGTCTGGCTGGGGCTCACCGTGACCTCCTCGTTAACCATGGTCAGCTCCCATCCTCACCTTCCCAGGACAAACCCGGGCAGCCCCGGGGCAAGAGGTCTGGCCTTGGCTGTAATTTCAGGAGCTCCCAGTCCCAAGAGAGGCCCCTTCGGTCTGCTTCTCCCTCTTCCACCAGGACAAACCCTTCTCTTCCCATGAACCTCGGATGGGTCCCTTGAGTCATACACCTCTGCATCTGCCTCCTCCTGGCAGCGAAAATCAGGCAGGGCAACTCACCTTCCCACCGGGAAGCCTCCAAGCCCCTCCCCAACCCCCTACTGGGACAGGATCTCAGCCCCCACTAGGCCCTTCACATCATCAGTCTCAGGCCCGTCAGGCCTCCCTATGAGCCGTGCCCCAGCAGCTTAGCCCTCTAGCTCCTGTCCATTTTCAGCCCCTTCCCACCCACACCTGCATTCTTGTCCCCTCCCCCTGCACCCTGGGCTTCTGTCCCAACCCTAAGGGACATGCTTTTGTCAAGCCATGGTCACAATTTCTCTGGACCCAGAGCCCGGCTCCTGTCTCATCCCTGTCCACCACTCTCAGTCTCAGTCCCAGCAGCCCACTCCCCTTGGCCTCAGTAGGTGGCTCCAGGGATTACAGGGCTGCTTCCTGCCTCCCTGCTGGTCTCAGCTCCCTCCTGGGCCCTGGGTCAGGGAAGGGCTGGGGGACTCAGTGGCTCAGCCCAGGTTTCTCTGTGCTCAGAAATCTGCATCTGTCTGCCTGACGCCTTCTCTGATATCCACCATCTCCATTTCCATCTCCCCGCCACCCAGTCCCCTACCCTGGGCTTCAGGGCTTCCCATCCTTGCCAATGAGCCCATCCCCACTGTCTTCGGTCCCTATTTCCATAGAGTGATCCTTCTCTGAGATGTCCCAAATATGTCTGTCATCTTCTGTTCCATCCTTGTCCAAGCCCCTCTGCCCTTGGCTCTCTGCAGCCCCCTCCCGTCAGCACCCCGGGGACTCACGCGCATGGGACCTGCAAGCTCCCTCCACACCCCTCCCCTGCCTCTCTCCTGGCCTGGGATCCTCAGACGCCCCTCCACGCCCCTCCCTTTGCCTCCCCTTCTGGCCTGGGGTCCTTAGATGTGCTGCTCCCTCCACCTGGAAGGCTCAGCTCTGCTCCATATCCTGCTCCAGCTCAGCCTCAGGGACTCCCTCAAGGACCCTCCGCAGAGAGGCCCCGGGTCACACAGCACCCCATTTTCGGCCTCCATAGCACTGCTCACGACGTTGTTGTTTCTTTTTGTTTTTATTCCCTTCTTTCAGGGGGTGGTGGGCTCTGGGGAAGGGCCTGACTACTCACAGACTTGGCCTTGGAAACCTACGCTCCCTAAGCTTGCGGGAGGAGACAGCCAGGTGTCTGCTTAGCTGTTCATAGCTTCAGGCAAAGTCCTGCCCCTCCCTGAGCCCTGGAACCCCCCGATGAAGTGGGGGTCACAAAGAGAGAGGGCGAGTGCTTGTGCAGGAGGCTCCGAGAGGCGTCGACTGAATGAAGGAACCAACAACCACAGAAACAAAGGAATGAGTGGATGGTGCCGCCACCCCCCACCTGCACCATCTGCCTGGGGGTGGCTTTTCTAACGGGGGGCAAAGCCTTCTCCTGGTTTCATGTTCCAATTATTAGATGAGACACCTCCTTTGGTATCCATCTTGCCATCCAGGCAGCCTCCCTGGAGCCGTGGTCAGGGCTGTGAGGGCCTGGAGGAGCCCAGTCAGGTCTGGCATCTGCAGGGCAACATGGGCAGGAGCCAGCAGAGAACTATGGCCCGGACATATGGGCCATGTCCCTTGGGGCAAGTTCCCCCACGGGATGGAAGAGCTCAGGGACTCCGGCAGCCTGTGCCACTCCCCTGTGCCACTCCCCTGTGACATTCCCCTGTGCCACTCCCCTGTGCTACTCCTGGCTGTAGCCTGTGCCACTCTTGGCTGCATTCAGGCTGGGCTCTTCTGGGGTCTCTGTGAGTGAGACCTGGGTGAGTGGCCAGGACAGATGCCCAGGGACCACTAGGCCAGGTTAGGCTCCCCAGGATTCCCACCACCAACAGGTGGTCCCATCTAGAGTGGGCCTGCGGGGGGTCCTGCGGGAAAGCAGCACGCCCTGTCTACTTGGGATGGTCCCAGAAATCTGGTCTAGACCTGATGTTTCTGCACCTGGGGGTGAGGCCTTCGACAAAGCCGGGTGGGGCCGGAAGAGCCTTAGACAGTCAGTGTCCCGGTGCTTAGCCTCAGCTCACCGTGTTCTCTGACCAGCCTTTCCCACCCCCGGGCACTCAGAGCAACTGAGGACAGAAATGGAAGAGGCTGCTGGTGCTTGAGACCCATGTGGGGTGGGAGGGGCCGCCACACAGGCTGCAGGGTCTGAGGAGCCCCTGGGGTGCACACTGAGCCATCACCTACCAGAGGCTGTGTGTCTGGAGCAGCTGGTGCCCCCACGATCCCATGTCCACCAGGGCACCTCCATTTGAAACAGACTCTCTCTATGGCCCTGCCAGAGGCACGATCGCTCACTCTCAAGGATCCAGTGCTTGGCCGTCACCCCGCACCTCCCAGCACCGTCACGGCAGCACCCGCAGGTGTCATCCCTGGGACCCCGTGCCCGCACACCCTCGTGTTGTCTCTGTGTTGTCATTACTGCTGTCGTCATCACCGAATGGCTTCTCCCACTAAAGAGCACGTGTGTGTCCTGTGGGATTTTTCTCTGCGGGGTATTTTCAAGCTGCACCTCTTCCCCACAACCCCTCAGCAAGGACCCTATCCCTCCAACTTCATCATCTGGTTTTGAGGAGAGGCGTGGCCAGGAATAGCCTGCAACCAGGAGTAGGGGGACACAGAGGGAGGGGCCCTGGCCAACCATGCCTCCCGCCAAGGGTGACACTGTGGATCCCGGGCTCCTTGATGAAGCTGGTTCCTTGGGGGCCCCAGGGCAAGACTCCTGCTCCCTCTGGTTGCGTTTTTCCCGATGGCTGACTTTGTCTTCAGATGGACTCCTAGTGACTCACAAGTGTGGGGCTGTCTCTCCGATTCCCATGTTCCCAGAATAATGTGGAGTCCCTGGGGGAAGGAGGGAGCCCTCGGTCTTCAGAGTCTGGGAATGCAACTGGGTCACAAATGCACTTTAATGGGTCAAATAGGAGCCTCATGTCTGCGCTTAGCACACAAAGCCAGAGCGCCTGCGTTCAATGCCCCTCGCAGCTGTGTGATCTTGGGCAGGTTACCGAACCTCTCTGTGCCCATTTCTTCACCTGTAGAATGGGTACCGCTCGCTCAAAGCACAAGTGTCTGAGGGCACATTAGCCAAATAAACAAGCAGACTGAGTGTTCAGTCCTTCCCTCTGAAAGTGCCCTGTACTGGAAGCTTCCATGCAGCTCCAAGGGCAGCAGAGCAGATGGCTTAGAAAAGGAAAGCAGACAGGGTTGGGGGTAGGATGGCAGCTCTTTTCTTTCTCTTCCTGTTGCCTCATGGCCCATGGGAGCAGGAGCTGAGCAGGCTGCAGGCCAGACCCCCCATCAACTGAGAAAACCTGGTCCCCAGGGCACGTTTCTGAACGGAGCCAGGATGGAGGGTGGGCACCAGGATGGAGGGTGGGGCAGGCGGAATGCCAGTTCTTCCAGCCTCTTTCAGGAGGCAGGCTGGGCTGCCACAGGAGGAGTGGAGGAGGTTCCTGAGAGTCTGGCTCCAGGGGTGTCTGGGCAGGTCTCCCCCGGGAACCCAGTTAGGTGGGTCTGGTGTGTGTGTGGGTGGGCTGGTGGGCAATGCCGTGTGTACAGGTCATCTACCCGGCCCCCCTGGGTTCAGTGCCTGCGCTCCAGGGCCTGTTTGCTGGAGAGGGTGAAAGGGACTCTCGCCACTGTGTAAATAGACTTTGCAAAGGCCTCGGCTTTCTCACCCCGTCTCCAGCTCTCCAAACTCACGCTATGAATTGGCGGGCTTATCAAACCCCGTCTGGCAGTTAAAAGATGTTTCCATGCATTGTGAGGCTGCATGGAAACCAAGTCATCTCGCCCCAAGGACAAAGGAACTCAAGTGTTTGAAATGCAAAAATATTTTGACCCGACTACATCATTTTTCAAAGGAAAAAAGTAATTCGCGGCTCACAATTCACTTGCTATCTCACAGGAAGTCCTGTATTTCTTATTCACTCCCCAAGGCCTGCTTCTCTGTGTGAGAGGTCACCTAAGAGGACCAGGGTGTGAGGGACATTCAAGAGTTTTCTTTCCGCCTTTTCCTGTTTTTTTTTTTTTTTTTTTTTTTTCTTGTTAATCCCTCATGTTTGTGAAGTACTCTCCTGAGCCCTGTTCTATGCCTTATCTCCTGGGGTCCTCCCCACCCCAGGAACTTGAGTGGGGTACAGAGTGTCTACCCTCCGTTGCCAAGTCAGAAAACAAGGCCCTAACAGGTTAAGTGACTTGCCCCAGGTCATGCTGATTGACGATGGAGCCAGCACTGAAGCTCCTGGGGTCTCCAGTCCCTTGATGTCTGCCCCCTCCTGGGCTCTTTGGTTCTCCCATGTAATGACTGTGTCTAGATGGGACCTTGAGGCTCATCATCATCGTCATCATCAGCAGTATCAACATCATCATCACTATCATTGCCATCGTCATCATCTCCCTCATCACCTAAATGATCCTCCTTCTCATCATCTGAATCACCACCATCACCACCATCATCACTATCATCACAACCATCACCATCATCATCACCATCATCATCGCCACTATCACCATCATCACCATCACCACCACTATCATTATCACCACCATCACCATCATCACCATCACCACTATCACCATCATGACCATCATTATCATCAGACCATCACCATCATCACCACCACCACCATCATCATCATCATCACCATCACCATCATCACCACCACTATCATCACCGTCACCATCATCACATCATCACCATCATCACCACCACTATCATCATCACCACCACCACCATCACCACCATGACCATCATCACCACCACCACCACCACCATCACCATCATCACCATCACCATCATCACCATCATCACCATCATCACATCATCACCACCATCACCACCAACACCATCACCGTCATCACCACCATCACCATCATCATTACCATCATCATCATCATCAAAGCTACGATCATCATTGCCTTCATCACTAACATCATCACTACCACCACGGTCACCATCATCTTCATCTTCATTATCAACTTCATCACCACCATCATCACACAAATCTTGATCTCACTCTGAGTCTCAGACATGTGCCAGGTGCTATTTTAAGTTTACTTTACACCCCACAACTTGTATAGTCACCACCATAAATCTGAAGCAGAAGTTATTTCCACTTTACAGATGGAGAAATTAAGGTGTCAGTAGCATAAAGGAGTTTTCTTACAGAGCCCTTTGCCTTCCAGGAAGTTCTTTTCACCACTAAGTCTCCCAGGTCCACAGAAAGTGCTTGTGGACAGACATTCATGGGGACTCTGGAGCAGCTCAGAAGAGGCTTAGCAGAGAGGCAGCCTGTGGGGTTAGAGCTGAGTAAAACCCCAAAGGCCTGTGGAGCTGTGCTTGGGGCCTGGCCCCCAGAACCACAGGAATCCAGACAATCAGAAAGTGTTCCCTGCTGGGCCAGGACTTGGGTACTTGCTTGGGTTCACATAACCAAAGCTGTTTGAAGAGCAAGAGCTTCTCTTTGAGAGCGGGGTTTCAGAAGGGGTTCCCTGAGGGGTACACCGCAAGGGAGATGCAAGTCTTCCCTGGAGTTGTGTGGGGAGGTGTGAAGGGCATATGACACTGGAAAACCAGGGGCCCAAAGAAGGGCAAGGGGCTCAGAGGATACTATGGGGAGAGTTTGAGGGCCACAACTTTGTAATGGAAGATCCTGTAAGGAAGCCTGGATGAGGGACACGCAGACGGCACCTGCTGCACTAACGAGGGAGCGACAGCTGGGACCAGGCCTGACCATGGAGAGGGGAGGCATATCCCAGGCCCAGGACACAGTCCCACCATGGAGCGGGGAGGCGCAAACCAGGCCCATGGAGGTGGCTCATGCAGAAATCCCTCGCTTGGGGCTGGTTGTGGGGACCACACTGTTTCCAATCTCAGAAACCTGGACAGCCCAGAGCATGCTGGGCTGTGGGCTGCACTGCAAAACACTTCACCGGGTCCCCTCTTGCCCCAGCCTCCTGTTCACTAGTTGGTCTGGGTTTCAGGGCTTTCTTGGGGGGCCCAATTTGCCACTTACTGCCTATGTGGCCTTGGGTGGTGAGTTTACCTGTCTGAATGCAGTTTTCTCACGATTATGTGGAGGGAAAGAAAGGCAGCTGCCTCACAGGGCCGCTGTGTGGCCCCAGCACTCACTGGCTGTGCCCTAAGATCATCCCTTGGCGAGCTGCAGGGGCAGCCTCTACCACCCAGGCCTGAGCCCAGCATGGCCAGACTTTGCACAGGGAGGGTGCTGCCACGCCCAGGCATGATCATCGTGGTGAACGAGGCCCAGAGATGTCTCTCCAGCCCCAGCTGCAGCCCCTGGAAGGAATCCCCGGGACCTTCTGCGTCCGGCGCCTGCCTGGACCCTCCTCATGGGTAAGCTGAGGGCGACTTGGCCTGGACCCTCCTCTTGGGTAAGCTGAGGGTGACTTGGCCTGGACCCTCCTCGTGGGTAAGCTGAAGGCGACTTGGGCCTCCCCTCAGGCTGGTATGACCTGCCGAAGGGCTGTGCGTGGGCAGACACAGGACGGAGGTGCTGCTCGTCCCTGGAGCTCCTCCCCCGGCCCAGGGTGCCCACTAATCCAGGCCTTCCTTCCGGTCTAATTTGCTGCTTTCTCCACTTTGCCAGTTCCCTTTCACTCCCACCTCCGCATTTCTCGTCCAAAACAGAAATACAAAGGGAGGAAATCTATTCAAAAGTCCTCCTCCTCATTTTATTTTTGCAGCTCGCTGGGGTGCCCAGGCTTCAGATTCTCTTCCGATAATTATCTGCCCTTTCGGGGCCTTGGTAACCCAGAGCCTCAGGTTTGGGAGGCAAGAAGCAAGCCCTGGCCTGGCTCGAGCAGGGAGCCCGTTCCGCAGCAGACACCGCCGCGCGCTGGCCCCTGCCCCTCTAACCCGGTGTGTGTGAGCCGGCTACAGTGGATGCTTTTTGTCTCTGAATATCTCCACTTCCTCTCAGCTGATCCGTGATGAACACCAGACCAGACTCTTTTTATGTGATAATTTTCCATCCCAGGCAATTCAAACATTTCTGTGGCTAATAATCTGAGTCTTGGCCATTGCTCAGAAATAACAGAGGCGAGGTTCCAACATAAAATAATACGTCTTGCTTTTTATTACTTAATTCATCAACACTATACTGGAGAAACATCTTGTTAACTGGGCAAGAAGAAACAGTTTCCCAATGCAGCCCTGGGTGATGGAAGTGGGTGTCAGGTGGAGTCATGGATCCCGTTAGCATAAAAAGAGGCCAACGCTGAAAGAGGGTATTATCCAAAGAGGGAAATATTACTAAATAAGAAATCGGTACACTCGCACGGAATCTGTTACATTAAGAATCCCACCCTTTCTGGCCAAACTCAATTTGTTATCCTCACAATTTCCCCCCTGTAGATAACAGATAAGAGGAATAGCCCCGAGAAGGTGACCCCTCGGAATCTGCGAAGTACAGGGATGCAGCCAAGCCCACCACAGCAGGACAGTAGATGCTTGCCTTTCCCACCCTCCAAGGTCTGTGATGATCTGATTTGGACCCTCACAGCTGAAGGTCCCCAGGGACCTGGGGCACCAAAAGCAAAGGCCTAAGAGGTCCTTGTTGCAGGGAACTGAGGTCCCAGAAGAATTCAGACTCCAGGAGGAGTCTGGTGAGCTTGGTGGAATCTAACCTCATGTCTCCAGCACCCAGGACAGCTCCCCACCCACAGTAGGTGCTTCCTAGACACAGCCAGACCTCCTCCCGCTGCAGGTGCCCAAATCCAAGGATGCTCAAGTCTCTAATAGAAAATAGCATCACAGTGAATTAGCCCTCCGACTCTGTGGGTTTCAATGTGTGGTTGGTTGTATCCCGGCAACACTATTAAATGGAGAAGGGTCTTCAAACACCAGCCTACAGGACCCCAAGGCAGGCATATTTGTTGAATGAATGAGTGAGTGAATGAATGAATGAGGGACGTTTTGAAAATGTAGAACTGAATCAGACACAAGGAACTCGCTAAGCAGATCAGTCAGGGTGAGGGAGGTTATGCCAACGTAACAAACAGCCTCTAAAACTCTGTCTTAACCAAACAACAGTCTTATATTTCCTAAATAAACGTGTGACTTCTATTTTTTTCCTAAGCCCAGTGTGACTTGGCAGGGCAGCTCTGCTTGTGGTAAAGACTTGAGGAGCTCTCTGGGACTCTCTGGTTGCAGTGTTGGAGAGCAAAGAACTCTGGAGGGACCACACCAGCAGCTGGTGCCCGGCCTAGAGCGGCAGTGCCTACCCTCATACTCACCGGCCTGATGCTCCACCCAACCCCAGGTGGGCAGAAAGTCTCATCCTACCTCGTTCCTGGAAGGCAGAGAGCCATGAACTGGGGCCAGCTGTGCCAATGGCACCCACACACATGAAGGGATGACCCACAACCCTGGGCCACAAGGATTTTAGAATCCAGCCAACTAGAAGAGCCCTCCACGGCCTGCCAGGTACTGCCAGTGTTCACTGACTACCTTTACAATTTCCTGAGTGTTTGCTGCAGGTGGCACAACCCTACGTGCTTCACTTAACATATTAACAAGTAAAACACCCCCATCGGTGTTCATTTAAAAAAATCATTATCTCACCAAAAAGGGATATTATCATTTAAAACTATTTCCAACCGGGCTTTTCAGACACGTGTCCTTATGCATGTGCATGTTGTTTGCATACAACATGCATCTTCTAGAAAACTCTTTTTTAATGAAGACTTTATTTTTTAGAGCAATGTCAGGCGCACAGGAAAACAGGATGGACAGTACATTGCTCCCTTCGACTCACTCTCTCCCTCTCTCCCCGCGATTCCCCCGTGATGAACACCTACGTTGGTGTGATACTCTTGTTACAATGGATGAACGAGTATCAGCCCGTTATTATTAACGGACGTCCACAGTTGACCTCAGGGGTCATGGTCACGCGTGAATGTAGAATGGCACCTGGACCCACCCTGGGAGTGTCCCACAGAGCCCTGACCCTGCTCTGCCCACTCATCCTGCCCCCCGGCCCGAAGCAGCTCCTGATGGTTTTGGTTCTTCTACAGCGTTGCTTTGTCCCGAGTGCCGTGGGGTTGGAGGCATGGAGCATGCAGCCTTCTCAGACTGGTTGGATTAGGCCAGTTTATCTTCTCTTATCCCGATGTCTCTTCTCCTCTTCCCTCCTGGTCAACCTCACTACCAGTTACTCAGCATCAGCGAAAGCAAGGGGCAGCCTGAGCTGTTCTCCAGTCCCACTGCCAGGTGAGGTGCTGTCACTGTGCCACATACCTGCCATGTAACTATGTCCCTTCCCTGAGAGGCGGAGCTCATTCCACCCCTGTGCTGTTGGTGTGGCCGTGGGGTTGGCTTCGGGTGTTGGTGTGGCCGTGGGGTTGGCTTCGGGTGTTGGTGTGGCCGTGGGGTTGGCTTCGGGTGTTGGTGTGGCCGTGGGGTTGGCTTCGGGTGTTGGTGTGGCCGTGGGGTTGGCTTCGGGTGTTGGTGTGGCCGTGGGGTTGGCTTCGGGTGTTGGTGTGGCCGTGGGGTTGGCTTCGGGTGTTGGTGTGGCCGTGGGGGGCTTCGGGTGTTGGTGTGGCCGTGGGGTTGGCTTCGGGTGTTGGTGTGGCCGTGGGGTTGGCTTCGGGTGTTGGTGTGGCCGTGGGGTTGGCTTCGGGTGTTGGTGTGGCCGTGGGGTTGGCTTCGGGTGTTGGTGTGGCCGTGGGGTTGGCTTCGGGTGTTGGTGTGGCCGTGGGGTTGGCTTCGGGTGTTGGTGTGGCCGTGGGGTTGGCTTCGGGTGTTGGTGTGGCCGTGGGGTTGGCTTCGGGTGTTGGTGTGGCCGTGGGGTTGGCTTCGGGTGTTGGTGTGGCCGTGGGGTTGGCTTCGGGTGTTGGTGTGGCCGTGGGGTTGGCTTCGGGTGTTGGTGTGGCCGTGGGGTTGGCTTCGGGTGTTGGTGTGGCCGTGGGGTTGGCTTCGGGTGTTGGTGTGGCCGTGGGGTTGGCTTCGGGTGTTGGTGTGGCCGTGGGGTTGGCTTCGGGCACAAGTGGCGATGGGCTTGTTCTAAGTCAGGGCCTAAGGAGGATGAGGACTATGTGTGTCTGCCGTCCTCTTCTGCTGCCACCAGGAATATTTCATGCCCCCAGATAGCTCCAGCATCCAAGGAGGGCAGGCAGTCAGGACCAACTGGGCCCAACCGCCAGTGTGGACCAAGCCCTGCTGCGTGTCCGCAGCTGCTAAGTCGAATGCGATAAGGAGAGGCACCATGTGTGGTTTCGAGCCACCAAGTTGGAGGATGGCTTGTGTCTCCCGCCCCCTCCCTGTGCCACCGTGGCCACAGATGAACACCGTACCTCCTCCCAGAACTCCACCCTGTCCGTCCTGCCTCTCTCCGAGCCCAACTGTGTTGACAGCTCAGTGCCATCCTGGGCTGGGCTCCTGAAGAGTTGGGGGCAGCCCTGACTTCGTGCTGAGACCCGTCTGGGAGGCCATGTGCTGCACGCGACCCTCAGGACCCCACTGTGAGGTCTGTAGGCTGGCGTTTGGAAACTGTCTCCTGCAATTAAGAGTGTCGTGCATTCTTTTCTGACATGGCCTGGTGGGGGTGATACTACCTGGATGGCTAGTGTGGGGATACATTCAGGAGAATCGTGGAGGCTATAGAGCGTGTGGCACCTGGAGAGCATTCTGTAAGCGAAGGTGACAAGCACAGCAGCAGCAAGCAGGCTGGAGGGGTCCCTGCACACACGGCTGGTGTTTGGTAGAGGACGGCCCGGTGTCGGAACCAGGGAGGGGGAATGTCGCATCTCCACGAGCACACACCCTGCCTTTCTCCTTCTTTCCTGCATGACCCTCCTTCCCGCCCCTACCCCTCAACACAAGGCTGAACACACATCGTCTCATGGCCAGCCTGGAACCTGCAGTGGCAGTGAGGCAGGAGGGGGAGGCTTGGCACTGCTGCTCAGTGGCCCCAGCTGGGACCCCCACGGTCCATGCCCCTGTGGGATCATGGTCGGCCCCAGGAAGCCAGTGCCCCCACCAGAGAAGTAGGCTCATGGAGCACAAGCCTGGGATGCTTGTGGATCTGCAACCTTCTCCCGGGGCCTGGCTGCCCCACCCTGCCGCCCACCAGCCCCACCCCCGGGGCAGGTGCTTTCTGTAACAGCAGGTGGCTTCTTAGATAAGGTGGGGAGATACCACCTTCCACGAGGGGCCCACGTCCTGCGGAAAATTTCCACCAGCCAGATAGGTCTCACGGACCCCCACCGCAGCCCCAACTGGTCACACGAGGCCCTCACTCTCCCCAGAGCCTTATTCTGGCTCTAGAGCAGGACTGGACCCCAACAAGCCTGGGAAGATCCTCCCTCTATTTGAGGGATTCAGGGCCCACCTGGGGCCCGGCCTGGACACCGCTATGCAGAGGAGCAGCTGCAGAGCGCGGCCCCCAGTGCCCGCACAGGGACACCACTGGGCATGGCAGGACCTCAGAGCCCGGCCCTCAGAGCCGGGAGCACTCAACCTGCACCACGAGAGGGAAGTGTCCTCAGGCCATTGGGTACCTCATCTAGGGGGAGACAGGGTTCGGGAAGCGGGGTGGCACAGTATGACATCACGGACAGTGAGGAGCCGGGCCTTGGGAAGGGACCCAAGTAGTCCCAGCACCCAGGAAAGCTGCCCTCTTTTACCCTGGAGGGGAATCGGCCCCCCCGGCTCACTAGTGCACAGAAGCCCAGGTGATGAGAATCGTGGTAACGAGGTTTGGCAGGTGTCTTAGAAGGGAGGCGGTGTGGCTGTGTGGAAGAGAGAACTCCCCACCCAAACCAATTACCGCAGACTTTGCTGAGGTGTGTGTTCGTGTTTAAAGCAGAAGAGGCTAAGCGCGGCTCAGAGCTGATCTATTTTTCTCTCCTAATAGTGCGGCACAATTTAATTAACTCAATATTGCACCCACCTGAAGATTACGGACGGGGTTTATTGACGCCACCATCTGGCTCCTATAAAGCTGGTAATGTAGCCAATAAATCCTGCTTCAGAACCAGGCGCCTGCGAGAGGTGTCCTGCCCGCGGGGCCTCCCCTTGTGCCTGCAAGAGGCATCCCGCCTGCAGGGTCTCCCCGTGCGCTCTGCTGCGGGAGCTGCTTGGGTGGCCACGATGGAGGGGCTGCCCTGGGCACCCTGTGGCGTCGGTTCGGTTGTGGAGAAAGGGTGCCGGTTCCAGGGCAGTACCCGTGTACCCTGACCCCCGCAGGGGCCATGGTGCCACTTCAGAGGCAGGTGTCTGCCCAGGGGCCCCCTACCCTGGTCGCTGGGTTCCCACTACCCTGGTCGCTGGGTTCCCACTACCCTGACTGGTCCCCTCGTTCCCACACCCAGTAAAGAGCAGCCAAGCCCTAGACATGGGTTCTCAGATGCCGGGTGCCCAGAGCTGTGCCTGACTGCCGAGCTCTCACCCCAGTTCACCCCGGGTGCCCAGAGCTTGCCTGACTGACACGCGCTCACCCCACCTCACCCCGGGTGCCCAGAGCTGTGCCTGACTGCCGAGCTCTCACCCCACCTCACCCCGGGTGCCCAGAGCTTGCCTGACTGACACGCGCTCACCCCACCTCACCCCTGAACCACACAGCATGTGAGACTCATTATCTCCCATTGCAAAGGAGGAAACCAAACGGCAAGGCCTGGAGCTTAAGGCTGAGGGGGCCGCACCGTCCCGGGCAGAACCAGGCCCAAAGGGCAGGGGTGGGCGGGGAAGGGGCCCTGGCTTGGTCTGGCTCCTCTGGGTCTCCAAGGTAAGAAGACCCCTCTGTTTAACTTGGGGTTAAGGCAACGTCTCAGTGTGTCCTAAAATTTGTGATGTTTTGTCTGCTACTGGAATTTAAGTTTCAGCATAAAGGCTTAGCACGATAGAGGTCATTCCTGATGACAGCAGAGTCCCCAGAGCCACCTGTTCTCATGCCGAGCCAGGGACCCCAAGATGGGGGACACAGCTCCCTGCCCTGCCCTCCAGGCTCCGTCCACACCGCCCCACTTCTGCGGGGCCTCTATGCCAGGCTGTACCCCTCGTAGGCCTTTCGGAAGCTTCCCAGGGATGCTTCAGGGTGAGAAAGAAACCCAGGCTCTTCTTTCAGTCACACAGAAAAAGGACAAGTGAAACTCTCATGTCCCCCCATGCACTCTAGGACTTGGGCTGGATCTGTGTGAACAACGGCCCTCCCCAGGCTGCCCTGAGCCCCCGGCACCCTCAGGCCCTGGGGCCTTGCAGAGCAGAAAGGAAGCCACCTCAGACACGCAGGGCGGAGCCCACGGTACCACCACAACAGGTAATAAGCCACTGCGTGGGACGGTAAGTAGCTACACCTCTCCCAGCCGAATCTGACGGTTTCCGCTGATTCAAGGGATCCTTTGGCTGAAGTGGGGGTGGGGTAAGTGGAATCAACTCAATTTAGAATGGGGGGAGGGGAGGCGGCAAAAAGGTTACGTTGATAAAGTCGTCACTCAGCCTGGAGCTGCCCATAACTCACCTTGGGCCACGCTAAGGGGCCATTAATCACCCTTATCAGCCTGTGAAGGGGCCCCTGCGGGACCGCCCTACCCCAGGGGGCAAGTTCAGGTGTGGCGAGGTGGCGAGAGGTCAGAGTCCACCCAGGGCCGGCTGCCACCTTGGAGGCCACGGGAGCTGTGGCTGTGGCCCCTCCCTCGGGCCTGATTTCTGCCCTGCGGACTGGAGCCTCGGGAGCAAAGCAGCCTCTCCAGACAAGCCGCAACAGTTGTGAAAACAGGATCCTGGGAGTGAGGTCAGGGGAGGGGGGAGAGAAGGTGGAGAGGGCGGAAGCCAGGCACCTGGGCTGGTCCCCGGGGCAGCTAAGGGTCCCCAGGGCCATGGCCCAGCGCTGCCTTGGGAAGGCGATGGCGCGGGCGGTGCTTTCCGACTTTCTGCTGCCTGGGCCGCCTTACACCTCTCCGCCTGCAGCCTTTGATTCAGCAAAATGAAGGATGCAAACTTCTTAGGAATACTTAGTTTCCATGGTAACCGTAGCTGACCTCAACATTATTGTTCTCAAGAGGGGACTGACTTTACTATATGTTCATTCACTGAATTAATGGACTCCCAGTTCTTTTATCAGCAACCCCGGGACAATGGAAAGAGAGACATGTCGTCAAAGGGCTTTCAGCCACTGTCCAGCCTTTTGTCCGCGGCTTACTGCAACGAAGCAAGTCTATTCAGGCTGAGATTATCAAAATCAACTCGGGGCTGTCTCCGGGGCAGCTAAACACACTTGGATTTCATAAAGACATAACTGATCCCACATGCAAATTAATAATTTGGATAGCAGGGTTCTTAGGGTTAGGGACTTGGGTGTGTATTTTTTTTTTTTTCTTTTTTGGTAATAAAGCGCATGGGTAGGTAAATGCAGTTTAGTGACGGCACTGCGGCGGGATCTGTGTTGCTGGCTGGCTGGTAAGGGAACAGGGGGAAAGGCGGTCTGAACTTCACTCACCTCGCTGGTATAGACCTCAGCAAAACCAAGCTTAGGGAGGCCGCAAAAAGCCTTCTAGATCCGGTACACACCACAGAGCCTTCTAGTTCCCATACGCACCAGCTGAGCCCGACGCATGCACAGCAGCACCTCCTTCTGCAGCTCTGTTTTTCAGGGTCCCTGCATCTCTCCAACCCCACCCCCTCCCCTCCCTACCCCCGCCCCCCACTCCTTTTCTCCCCATCCGTCCAGCCTCCTTGAGGAGGAAAACAATACAAACAGAATACAGTAAGCCACAGGCCTGGACACCGAACAGCAGTCTCTGGCTGCGTGGTGCTGTGCTGGGCTCAAAGCCCGGCATGGCCAGGAACTTGGTGTTATCCCGCTCGAAAATTGCCCGGAGTCCCAGCAAGGTCCCAGCCGCGTTTAGACCTCAGGGTGTGTGGCCTCCTCCAGTAACTGCTGCACAAAAGACACTTAGCAGTTGCCTGTCTGTCTCGCTCCCATCTTCCTGGGCTCAGGAGTCATCCTTCATTAGCCCCCAGTCCCCACGGGACGGACACAGAAAACCTCTGGCTTCCTCATTACCGGAGTCCTTTTGCCCGGGCCGAGCTATAGAAAATGCCCGCACCACAGGCCATGGTTCTAACATCCAAATAATCATTTCACAAATTATCATCATTATCAATCAATCACCCTGTTTGGACAATGCGAGGCTGGGCTATCAGATGACTTTTATGACCTGTAGCATTTTGTATGTAATAATAATAACCGGGAGAGATTTATGGACCCATCACGGGCCCCTCTTCCAGCGGAATGACTTTATTAGCTCGATTTATTTTTGACCCTCCTCTAAGCCTCTGCACTCCCGCCCCTCGCCCTGGGGGCTGGCTGGGGTGGACGCATTTTTCCGAAGCTTCTGAAGGGTTTTTTTCAGGTCCTCAGGCCTAGCCGTCCCAAGCGAATTCACGATGTATTTATTTTTGGGAGGAGGGGGATAAAGAAGCGGAGGGGAAAAGAAAATAAAAATAAGAGAAAAGGTCACTTCCTTTTGTTTGTGTTTTCCCGTTCTGTATTAACACGTCCTTCCTTTTCAAGAGGGGGAAGGAAAACACGATAAAGTGGACAAAGGGAAAGGCTGCCGGGCCATGTTTCCCCTTTCATATCGCCAGAGATTGAATCAAAATTCTTTCAGCTGATAGCATCTCCCGGGTGGACTACACTCTTGTTAACGGATAAATTCAAGCCCTCCAGAAAGTCAAAGAATAAATTTAAGCCTTTTGCCAAATGTCTATCCTATTGGATTTTGATAAGATGGCCATTGAGCCTTAATAATGTCTTCCATCCATTTTCAGCGAGCCCTTAACACGGCTCTTGATTCGTCCCCAAAGCCTCTTCGCCCGGCCTTTTTATTACCGGCTCTGGCGGGCTCTCCAGGGAGCCGCGCGCCCCGAGTGATGGATGGACAACTCGCTAGATTATCTCCCGCAGATGTTTGCTCTCCAGGAGCCCCTGGGCTTTCCCTCTAAGTAAACAGAGACTAAATAGAGAGTCCGCTGGAGGGAGCGGTCCCAGAGGTCCCCGCACCGCGGCCAGCAAAGGCGCGACGCAGCCCGGCCCACAGCCAATGTGACTTTTGGGAAGCGCCGGTAACGCGCGCCCAGGGCGCACCAGGGCGGGCGCGGGGACGAGGCCAAAGCTCTGGGCTGCGCGGTTGCACGGGCTGCGGAGTGAACGAAGGCGCGGAGGCCCCGGTGGGAGACAGAGGGGACACGGGAGGCCAGGGTGAGGCTGAAGGGGCACAGGAGGGATGAAGGAGGACCCTCCCCTGCGGCTGCTGGTGGCTCCGTCCCTCCTGGGGGCGGGGGCGGGGCTGACGGGAGGCACCTCTGTAGCTCCCACAGGAGACCCGCCCCGCGCACAGTCACGGGTTCGAATCCCAGGCCTCCATACATCCCCGGACCCGGCCACCCTCGCCTGTACATTCTGAGTAGAGTCATCCTGCGTCCAGCCCCTTCAGAAACCTCGCTCTCTGATACTTAAAATTCCTAACCGTGGCTTCCCCACAAAATATCACCTTTTCTGCAGCTCATGTGCCAAGCTGCTGATTGAATTAATTAACTTCGTCACATTTCACTGAGGCAGATAAAGAACAGGAAGTTTAACCCTCCCAGCGGTGGATGAACTGAAGTCAGAGACAGGAGTTGCGCACCCCCCCCCACACACCGTGATGTTCCCCTATGAGGTTTTTAATGCTCCCAAGTGTGCCTTTGGGTGACGCAAACGACAAAACCCCGAAACCAGGGTCCTTGTCCTATAAGTAAGGATTGCACTGAATTCATCCTGAAAACAGCACCACGGTGTGCACAGTTACCGTAGCAATCCACACATTGCACCTATACCGATAGCTCTAAGTGGCGCCTCTGTTTGCAGGGTGGGGCCTCTGGACTGATGCCTCTCGAGGGCTGTCTGTCCTGGTCTTCCTGGCCCCCGAGTCTGAAGCCTTTGCCTTTGAATTTTAGCTCACATCTCTCAGTCTCTCAGCCCCAACTCCCCCCGGCCCCCCGAGAGTGCCTGGAAATGTAACTGAACGGGTCCTGTCAGAGCCCTGGGGTTAGGGATCTGATTCTCCCACCAGCGTGGCCTTGGCAAACACTCGAATCCCCCAGACCTGACGGCGTTTAGTGTAGAGGCTGAAAAAACTGTGAGTTGATGGCCCAGGCAGTGCTGTGTGGCAGCCTCCCCCTCTGGTGGAGCTGCGCCTGAGGACTTGGGTGAGGATGCCTCCTCCAGGCAGCCCCCAGCCCCTCGGACCGGGCTTGCAGGGCAGCGGCAGGGAGGAGCCCTGGGCTGGGGTCAGGAGGCCTGCTTAGACAGGACCGCCCACCAATGCCCTTGATGCTGGCTCTCGTACCCTGCACGGAGCTCCCTGCAGTGGTGTTGTGGGGGGTCTTGTGCATTGGGTCTGCTCTGATTCTGTGGGATGGCAGAACCTGGAACTCCTCAGCCCAACCCAAGGCTCTCAACCAGCTTTCCAAGCGCCTGCGTCAGAGGGATGCCTGCTGCCCTGGGCACTTGGAAGTAGGCCCCTGGCTGGACAGCACCTCATACCCACCCCGGGAGCCACTCTCAAGAATGATCTTGGGCCACACTGGGCAAGACCTGATGGCCCCATATATAAGACAAAAAGGCAAACCCACTGTGGCCCAGAGACACAGAAGGTGGTGCCCACCTCACCCTCCTTCTGTCCTATTTCAGTCTGGTTCAGAAGCAGCCAGCACTTGCCTCCTCCGTGCCCTTTAAATCTAGACTTGACCTTTTAACCTTCTGCCTTGACCCCTGTTCCTAGACCAAGCAATCCCTCCCAGCATAAACGGATCCCCTTCTAACCTCCTGCCAGGCCACCTCCACGACGCATTTAGGAGAGGCACGGCCAAGGAGAGCGTCTTGAAAACGTCAGAGGGTCCAGGGACGCGTGGGGTGGAAGACTCAATGCTCTCAGGCTCACTCCAGAGCTTGAGGGGTTCGCACTGACTGCAGGTCACTTTTCGCGGGAAGTGAAAATACTGCAGTTCTCGGAAATCAGCAGCGCTGCTTACTGTTTCCTGCTCCTCTACGTCCTTTAAGAAAATGTGAAATCATTTAAAGAGGCAGGAAAGAAGAAAGAGGGAAAGTGGAAAAGACCAGCCCTGGAATTTGCTCCATGGCGCAGTCAAACATGGGCGCAGGAAGACCTCAGGCGTCCTGTGGACAGCGGGGACTGAGAACTAACACCTTGTCCTCAGACAGAAGGACCCCAGCAGGCCAGACACAGCCACACGAGTGATGGGGAGGGACATGGGAACCATTCACCCAGTTTCCAGAGGCCTTTCCGTGGGTCACTGCGGGCTCAGAAGAAGTCTCCATTGCCATGGTTTCTCTAAAATCAATGTCTCTGGGGTTGAACCTGGAGAGAAGGGTCAGGTTCCCCTGTGCTTTGCGGATAGCTCTGCCCAGATGGTGGGTCCCCGTCCCTCATAGGCAGCTCCGCCCAAATGCCTCAGCTCAGAGACTGGGAGTTTGGTGGAACTAGCACAGGGCTTTCCTTTGACTTTGGGAGAAAAATGGCATATCAATGACTTGAATACTCAGCTCAGGTCGTGGGGTCAGGCCTTCCTAACCACAAGGCACCAGTACCCCTCAAGCCCATATTCTGCGTCACGGAAACCAGTTGTAATTCTGACAGAATTGTAACAGCACTCGATAGGCACTGACTCAGCACTGGCTCCTCTGTGCCAGCAGCCCCCATAGTGCCCCCCGTCCCCCGTGATGCTGTCTGGGTGGAGATGTGTCAATGTGACTCTCTACATTTTATCTTGCTTTAAAGCAAAGATGCCAAGTGAAGGACTGTTACTTTAATTTTACTAGAAAACCCAAGAAAGTAGGAGATCAGCCACCACGTGTGAGCGTGCCTGTGTCTGTGGACGTCTGTGCGTGCGTGCAGACAATGCATAGCCCCTGGAAGCCGAGTTCTGGCTGCTGAATGGGTTCTAGGTTTTGGAGCTGCTTTCCAGGCCGTTCCTCCTCCTGGCCGTCTAGACTGCAGTGTGCACACCCAGCGACACGTGTGACTGTGTGTGTCTCCCCAGGGCCCGTGTGTTTCTCTGCATATCATTCTCCCTCTGAATCTGTTAGAGCTAATGTTTGTCCACCAGCCGTTACCCACCACCAGTCAGCAAAGCTGTGGATAATGCCACGTGGACACTTTTTCTTTCGCCTCGTGGTTTGCTTATTTAAAGCGATGCTTCTTTGGAAGCTACGAGTGCAGCAAAAGGCTTTGTTGAATCTGCAGCCAATTTTTCCCCGTATTCGTTTCATGAGAGTATCCAGCGAAGACAGTTAAATAAACACAACCTGTGTTTATTTAATTTTCCTGTCTGCGTGGCCTGAAGCTTTCCCACAGGTACAGGGCTCTCCTCTGCTCTTGGGAGTTAGGAGAGTGGCGGCTGGCCCTGTACCTGTGACCCTACGGCGACATTATCCCCACCTCCCCACACAATAAAAAGAAGCATCCCTGCTAATGCCAGCAAAGCCACCGTCCTGTGCACACGTCAGTCCACGGATAACACATTGCTCAGGGCCCGCCAGCAACATTCCGACGGCACGCTTGTTAACTCAGGGACTGCTGGGATGGCGGTTGCCCTGCCAGGAGCTCCGGGAACGCTGGGGAGCCGAGGCGGCGCGGGACGAGCTCTCCTACCTTTTGGATGCAGCCTTCCTGGGGCGGCACTTCCGTATCTGTCAGTATTTGCTGCAAAACAATTTTGAGAGGGGTTGTTAGTTTCTGATAAAACGTCGTTCTCAAGCTACACTGGGTTCTAAACGGTGGGGGCAGATCCACTGTCCCCAAAAGTCACAGGGTGGGACCTAGCGGCTTCTCCACAGCAGGAAATGAAGGCTCCATTGATCGCAGGTACCCCTTCTTCCAGCAGAGGCTCCCCAATCACCGAGGACCCCAAGCACCCCCCCCCCCAGGGACTTCACCTCCCTGGAAACACCACACTCCGGGGATGGAGACACAGTGTGTCACTCACTCTGGCCCTTTAGTGGTTGGGTGGGGACCCAGGTCAAGGCATCTCAAGGTGAGCCATTCGTATTATTTATGAGAAGCATCTGGGCAGAGCGCACGGACACCCCGGATGCTGAACAGACTCTATTTGTATTTCCTCCGAGTTCCATGGACAAATCACACCGTGTGTATTTAGACATAACTTGGCCTGTGTTGTGCCTGGCCCTGGACGGGTGAGGGACAGCAAGGTGCGGTCCCTGCCCTCTGGGGGCTTACAGTCCAGCTCGGGAGGTGGAGGTTGTGGGGAGCTGAACTCTGCCCAGTGGTACCAGGAAACAGAGGCGGGTGGCCAGAGCGAGGGGCAGAGGTTGGCCAGCGCCCTGCAGAAGGACGGCTTGGTGGGTGCTGGAGAGAGAGGGAGTTCGTGCCATGTCTCTGCTTCCTCTTTTTTGGCAAATCAGAGGTGTGAGCGTTTTAACTGGCTCTTCACTCCCATCCATGTCCCTGGGAGGGGGATGCCCCCCATGGCTTTTGGAGGAAACTTCTCAAAGGAAATCAAGCTAAGGCAGAAAAGCCGCTGTGCCTAGTGTCATGCAGGGGCCTGGGATGGCCACTGAGGACCCTCCAGCAGTTCGCTGTGGGCCTCACAGGAGCTCCCGCCCCCTCACCCATGTGTGACAGAGGCCGAGACAGGGAGGCTGGAGTGGGCCAGCAGTCAGCTTGTTCTTCCTCCCGGGTTGCTCCGGCTGGAGCGTTCTTTGGCTCTGGAGAGCATTTTGCCGGGTGTCTCCTCTTAAAAGCCACCAGGCTGCACTCCAGAGGGGCGGCGTCTCAGTGACCCATCCCAGAGTGCTGTCTGTGCTAAGCAAACTGACAAACGAGCTCTAGAAATTGGATTTTTCCCTTCTGGACCCAAAGTGGCCGTGCGCGGATAAGTATACGGAAACCGCAACGTTGTTTCCATAAGAATAGAACCAAGATTGAAACTGATACTTGAAAAATAAAAGGAGAAATGATGCTCAAGCCAAAGGTTTTCCTTCC
The DNA here is from genome assembly GCF_007565055.1 of Rhinopithecus roxellana. Classification (NCBI taxonomy): domain Eukaryota; kingdom Metazoa; phylum Chordata; class Mammalia; order Primates; family Cercopithecidae; genus Rhinopithecus; species Rhinopithecus roxellana. The sequence continues at coordinate 22,830,390 of NC_044560.1, forward strand.
CCTCCCCTCAATATTACATGATGACTTTACACATCATAAGGACGGAGCACAGCGTGCCTGCCAAGGCGCAATTGACAAGCTGGAGTTCCCAGCCACAGCGAGGCCCAGCCTGATCGCCTTCTGGGTCACCCCGCGCTAATGTGAATGGCAGTGATGGCTGCTAGATTCAGGCACCTAGATGGGCTGCGTTTGGAAGAGGAGAAAGCCTTAGGAGGGGTGTGACCTGCCCGCGGGGCCGAGGCTGGAGGCAGAGCTTGGGGAGTATTGATGACTTGAATACTCAGCTCGGGTTGTGGGGTCAGGCCTTCCTAACCACAAGGCTGCCAGTACCCCTCAAGCCCATATTCTGCGTCACAGAATCCAGTTGTAATTCTGACAGAATTGTAACAGCACTCGGTAGGCACTGACTCAGCACTGGCTCCTCTGTGCAAGCAGCCCCCACGGTGCCCCCCTGGAGGCAGAGCTCAAGGCAGTGCTCAGGTGGAATCTGCCCTCGCTCTGGATGCTGGAGGACCGTTCGGCTGTTCCAGGTCTGGTGAAATGGATGCCCATCCCACTGGTGGCCCTGGAGCTCTTGAGAGTAGAAGGACAGATCCCACCACAGTGAGCCGCCCCGAGCAGAGAAACTGTGGATCTCGTTGCCAGTTAAAGGCTGGGCTGAAACCAGAACCAGGGCCTCCCCAGTCCTGCCTGCTTCATGAGGCGCATCGAGGAGTGAGATGCTGGTTGCGTCTCTCTGCCATTCGCGGCCAAGTCACAGGCACCTGCGCAGACACCACCAGCGAGAGGGCCCTGTCCTCCTCACCCTGCCCTGCCAGTGCCTGCTCAAAAACCCACACACCTGCCCAGAGCCCACAGGGGCCTGGCGCTGGTCTGGGAGCATTTGGTGGCCTCTGGTTGGGCACTTTCCTGGAGGCTCCTTCCTGTTCCCAGTGGGAAAGTGCGTGCCACAGCCCATTCAAGCCATTCCCAACACAAGTGACACCCCCACCATCACCCCCCAGCTAGGTCAGTCCAGGAGCCCCCGTTAACACCGCATCCTCACATTCAGAGAGGGCTAGTGTGAGAGCCCTCCAGCCACCCACCGATGCCACCCTGGGCCTCAGATGCAAAGCCTTTCAGGTGGGGGCCGCCCTCCCCCTCCCTCTGTCCACGCTGCTCTCTGCTGGGTGTGCTCCGTTCCTGCTGTGGCCAGCTGCATTTTCACTTGCACTTTTGGTGGCCTGATCTTCCTGTCTCCCTGCCCTCCGAGTGGCCGGATGGGATGGAACGCCCCCATAAACCCATCTGTCAAGCCATGAGGAGGCCCTTTTTGCCTTTCTGGCAGAGTCTGACAGGGTCTGTGCGTGGGCTTGGCCAGCACTCCTGCTCCCTGGAGCTTGTCATCAGGTGGGTACGCAGGGATACACCTCCAACACTGGCCCCAATAGTTGAAGGCGTTACATGCGACGCACTGACCAGGAGGGCCAGGTCATATGGTGTGGCATCAGGAGGTGGGACGTGGCCAGCCCCGGGGTGGTGGTGGGGGCAGGTGCTACAGCTGCTGGGCTCCCGGCTGTCTCTCTGGATCCTCTGAGCACGATGCCTGGGCCCCCTTCGGGTTGAGGGTGTGGGCTGCTGAGGACTGTGGTCACAACGGAGCCCAGTGTGGAACCACGGAAGAGCCACACAGATATAGAGCCCTCCCCAGCTGCCCTGCACCCCCTGAAGAGGAAGCCGGCGCCCGATGGCAACAGAGAGAGAAGCGGCCTCCTGCAGGAGGGGCACTGGGTCCTGAGCCACATTCCGGAACTGCCTGCCCCATCTCACAGCCCACCTTGGCAGGTATGAAGACCATTAACTCTGCCTCTTCACTCGCTGCTGAGCTCAGGTGGAAAAACGGCTGGACGCGCTCCCTGGCTTCCCCAGCCCCGGCCCCCTCCCTTGCCTGAGCCGCTGTTCTGCTGAAAACCCTCTTTATTTTGCTAGCTGGGCCCTCAGCACACGCACCGCTGGCCCCTGGATTGCTGGCAATGGCCACCGTGCTCTCCACCTCTCCGCACCCCGGCAGAAGTATTAGGTGTGTTTGATTAAGCGTTTTAGCCAAAAAAGCGAGGTCTGACCTCTGGCATTTAGCTTCTCTTGCGGGTACCAGTGCCAGGATTTAGCTAAGTGGGGTTGGTCAGAACCTCTTTTTTGACTCTTAAAATAAATACCCTCTGTTCTCCAAAAAGTCAGCAAAGAGGCCACGTACGCAGAGGCGCTTACGGCTCTGGAGTTCTGGCACGGCCCCAGGGGGGCTCAGCTTGCTGTTTGGTGTCACAAATGGATCCCAGAAGGTTTCTCTCCTGTCAAAAGTATCTGTTATTAAAGTATCCGAGAACCTAACAAAGGAGGAAGCCCAGAGTGAGCCCCGGCCACGGAGCTGCTTCCAAACCGGCGGGAGGTGAACGGAGCCTGGCGCGTTGGAGGCTGAGGCCCATGAGGGCCCCCAACACTCCAGTTTATGCACCCCTTGCTCTTGGCATTGAGAGCAAACCTCCTCTCTCTAACTGACTTCTCTTTTCTTTCTTTTTCTTCTTCTTCTTCTTCTTTTTTTTTTTGTAACAGGGTGTCTCGCCCAGGCTGGAGTGCAGTGGTGCAATCATGGCTCACTGCAGCCTCAGCCTCCTGAGCTTAAGCAATCCTCTCAACTCAGCCTCCTGAGTAGCTGGGACAACAGGCACATCACCACCCTGGCTAATTTGTTTTATTTTTTGTAGAGATGGGGTCTCACTCTGTTGCCCAGGCTGGGACTCCTGGACTCCAGCAATCCTCCCAAAGTTCTGGGATTATAGGTGTGAGCCACCATGCCCAGCTCGGCTCTAAACCAACCTTCCTTCCTTCCTTCCTTCCTTCCTTCCTTCCTTCCTTCCTTCCTTCCTTCCTTCCTTCCTTCCTTTTTTTCTTAATTCTTTCCTTTCTTCTCTCTCTCTCCCCCCCCACCCCACACCCGCAGGCTAGAGTGCAGTGGCTCGATCAGCTCACTGCAACCTTGACCTCCTGGGCTCAGGTGATCTTCCTACCTCTGCCTCCCAAGTAGCTGGGATTAGAGGCATGCTCCACCATGTCTGGCTAATTTTTTGTATTTTTTGTAGAGACAGGGTCTCACTGTGTTGCCCAGGCTGATTTCTGACTCCTGGACTCAAGCAATTCTCCTGCCTCGGCCTCCCAAAGTGCTGGGACAACAGGCGTGAGCCACGGTGCCTGGTTCTAACCTACTTTTCTTTCTTGCCCATTTCTGAAGTAGCTTCATTGGACCCAGAGATGTGGGTCTGAGTCTAGAACCTACTAAAAGCTGATTCCAAGGCCTCCTCTCCTTGAAGAAGCCCCTATGGGTGGAGTCGGGGGGTCAGGGTTGTCTGTGCAGGGCACCCAAGGGTGTCTAAATGGCAGAGCTGATGGAGCTCTCCACAACCCCCACATCCCATCTAGGCTCCAAACCTCGCTCTGCTCACTGCTGGGAGGTTGTGGGGTCGAGGGGCTCAGGGTTCTGCTGGAGACACAGCCTGAGCAGAGGTCTTGGTGGTCAGCAGCTCCAGCTTCCCTCCAGCCTACACGTTCAGCAGGGTTTTACACCCAACTAAACAGTGCCCCTGGCAGGGCTGGAAGCTGATGACCAGGCCACACTGAGCCTCCACATCTCAGGATCATTTAACTCTTGGAGAGCCACCCAAACATCCTCCTTTTCTGAGAGATGGAGTTTTTAAAGAACAAATCTTATTCTTCATTTTCTTTTCCAAATGGAAGCCCTGAGTACTGCCAATTTCCCTGGTGTAAATGTTGCCTCAAGGTGATGGCAATGGTGAGGTCAATCATAACAGCAGCAGGTCATCTTCTGGGGCCCTGCTGCATGTGGGGGGCCTGTCTCAGGCACCGCGGATGCAGACCTCCTCCTCACAACCACATGTGGGAAGCAGGAACCAGCAATGCCCCTGCTGTGTAGACGGGAAACAGGGGCTGCAGAGTTGAAGTGACTGGGCAGTTGATGAGGAGCTGCTCAGGGTGGCGCCCGCACTCGAATGCGGGCCTCCTGACTCCCGGGGCGTGCGCCGGTGGGACAGAGGCCTCCGGGTGGATGCCTCAGCAGGAAGAAGCCACATGCCAGGCCCTTCCACCCGGGACTTGCACCTGAACCCCGGCCAGGCCTCTCTCCGTGGCCAAGCTCCCTCTGGCCGTGTGGGCTCCAGCGGAGCTGGGTGGCTTCCCATTGGCAGCTCCCGCAAGAACCGTGAAAGGCGGTTAGTCACCGGCCGCCCCGGCTCTGGCTCCCAGAGCAAAGACTGCACTGGTGTTGACACAAACCCTTGAGCTCTCAACCGGGAGTCGGGTAATATTTATCTATTTTTTGCATTAAAAAAAATCAGCTTGGCCGTGTTTGAGCTACAGAAATGATTTTTTTAAAGCTCCTTGGACACTGTTTTTAGCTTTTATGCCTAAACAGATACTTCTCAGTTCCTTCAAGTGAGATCTATCCAATGAATGGAGGCTCTCTCTTTACTCCTAAGAAAAATATTTACATAGTCAAGTACGGCGCAGAAAAGGACCCTGAGCTCTGGAGAGCCCGTCCCGAAACGCACAGAGGTTTCTACGCCGCTGTTTACACTCCCAGCCGCCACCTCCCTCACTCCTGCCCTCTACATCCCCCGACCCCAACCACCAACGCCTTCCCAAGCCTCCTGCATTGGGCCCTGTCATCAGCGGTGGCCTGGGTTCCTCATGAGAACCCCACGGGGCTGTGCGACACAAGGGGATGGCCCCTAAGCCCTACCTTCCAAACCGTCTTTGTTTTGGCCAACGAGAGAAGCCAGGCCGCTCTGCTTCCAGGGCCCGCAGCAGGGAACAGCACTAGGATGCAGCATCTTCGCCCCCAACCCCATGGGACCCGAGCTCCAGGCAGGCAGCGTCTCCGCCGATGGTGGGATGGGGCTTCTGCTTTGCTCTGGCCACGAGAACGACTGCTGGGGCCAGCAGACTTCAATGCACGCCCAGTGATTTTCTCTCAACCTGCAGGGCTGCCGCCGCCTGGCCCTGCCCCGCCTGGCCAGCAAGGCCTCGAAGGTTTGAAATCTGGGCATGGCCTGCTCTGTTTCTGATGTTCCAAGAACACTCTGTTCGCTGGCAGCCCGGCCTGTGAGCGCTGCCCCTTGGCCTGGACACGCCGCCCGGGTGAGGCTGGCCCCGCGTGCATCTCCCTTCCTGTGGGGTGAAGACTGAACGAGCACTGCGCCTCCTCTCTCTCCCTGGCCCCCAAGAGCAGGCTCCACACCCCTTCATGTCCTCATTTCATAAGCGGTATTGAGCACCTTTGGTCTATACTGCCCCATGGAGGGTGCCTTGGACATATTTAAAAAATACGGAAACAGTGTTTAGTCCAGAATTCACTACTCTGGGGCAGAGATAATGGATAGGACCCACCCTGCCTTCCACGGCAGCATCAACGCGAGCAGGAGGAAAGACCTCCAAGTCTGGGAGCTGAGGTCCTCTTGCGGGTGGGGTCCTGAAGTGCGGGTGGGGTCCCGAAGTGCGGGTGGGGGGCCCAGGAGGTGATGGGGGCTGGGAGTGAGGCAGCACGCACAAAGGTGTTAGCAGGGGGCAAATGAGCGCCCCAGAGATGGAGGAGCCCCGGGTTTGGGAGGGCCTGGGGGGGCGCTGCTGTGGCCCTTTGAGGACCAGGCTGAGGGATTTCACTTGGGCAGGGGCTCTTGGATGGAGGCAAGAAACGGACGATGGGGGCGTGGGGCTTGGAGGAGGGACAGTTTGCAGGGAGGATGGCTTCCTGTGTGCACGGGTCCCCAAAGGGTCTCCCTCTTCGTGTCTGCTCAGAGGAGTATGTGGGGGTCTTCCCTGCTGACCCAAGTGTGGGACCCCGCAGTGGGCTCCATCTGGCCTGTTGCCCCCAGCTTCCCCCATCTGCTAGGACCTGTCTAGCTCTCCTCACACAGAGAAGGAGGCTGTCCAGGATAAGAGGCCTCCATGGTGAGGTGGAGGGCCAAGGGCCAGGCAGGCCAGGCTCCGCAGTGGGTACTTGGCCCATATTAATGCATCTAAATCCCAGAACACTCCCATGAGGAAGGCTATGGCTTCCTGATCTTTGTAGAAGAGGAAGGGGCTCAGAGAGGTAAAAGAGCCTTCCGAATTTGCACAGCAGGGGAGTGTTAACCCGGGCTCAGCCTGGATTCACATGAGCCCTGCCAAGATCGAGGTGAGTGGGCCCCGAGGAGGTAGTGCATACCGAGGGCAAGCCTGGACAGCCCCTTTTCCCAGGGAAGCCTAAAGGCACGCAGGTGTTGACCAGCCCTGGCCCCCAGCCCAGGTCACGGAGGCACCCATCAGTGTGGGACCCATGGCCACGGCACAGTTTGCTGGTGAAGCACCTAGGAGACCCCCCACTCCCTTCCAGCCTGCAAGCTGCCCTGTCAGTCCTCATCACCAATGCAGTGGTCAGACAAGAGCCCCCCAGGCCATTAGCAAGTTTGTGGTCCTTGATCTGGAAGTCATGGGAGCCTCTCAGAGGCCGAGGCTGCTGGGAGCCCTAGGGTGGGGGGCCTGTCTCTCACTCCAACCGCTCCTGGCCTGGAAAGCCGCCCCCCGCCAGGCCTTTCCAGGCCTCCTTCCCAGCCTCTGGGGCTGCGGGAGACAAGGAGTCACTGTGGGGTCCCCCTGGCCTGCCCTGGCTGTGACCTTGCTCTGCCCTCTGCCTCTAGCACCTCGGGGCACAAGGTAGAGTTTGGGGTGGGGATATAACTGACCACCTGCACTAGGGCTGCAGCTGTCTGTGGGGGAGTGGTGCCTGCAGGGACGCCTGCTCTCTGGATACTGCCCCCGCCATGCTATCCCTTTCCAGAGAGCAGAGAGTGCAGGTTACGGCATTCAGAGCTTCCCAAGCTTCTGGAATGCTTGGGCCATTCCAGCCACAGCTTTGAATTCTCCACCAAGCCAAAGACACAGCTCCTCCACCACACAACACCCCTCCCTGTGCTCCATGGGCTGCTCCAGATCTCAGAGCCCCGCCCCACACATGCAGTTCAGCCCTTTCCAAAGGAGGGGCCTTGGGGAGATCGGGCCCAGCCTGGAGATGCCCTGTAGCATGGCAGCCTTCCGGGGGTCTACGTGGCTGAGACCCACCCCCATCCTGGACTCAGGGGTGCTCTTTCCCCCGTGTCAGGCTGAGTTGGGGAACGCCTATTGTTCCTGGGCTCCACCTGGGAGCACCTGCTGTTGGAGCAAGGTGAGAGCGGGTGAGGGTCAGCTGGTGCGGGGACTGGCAGGAGGCTATCAGCCCCTGGGGTGCAGGCTCCAGAGCCCTTTCTCTGCTGGGCAGCAGGGCGAGCAGGAAGGATCTCTGCAGGCCCCTGTCCCCGAGCACAGGGGTGTCCAGCCTTGCTTCTGGCCCTCTGTGGATGCCTTCCTCCTTCTGCTTCCGGAAGATTGATGTCCCCGGGGGAAGGGAATGTAAATCATCAAAGCAGGTGACGTGTGGCCCTTGCGATCAATGGCTCATGACGAGTCATGACTTCCAGCGTGAGAAAGGGAAGCAGTGGCCGGACCAAGAGCCTCCTGTAGCCAGCTCAGGAACTGGACAGAGTCATGACTTCCAGCATGAGAAAGGGAAGCAGTGGCCGGACCAAGAGCCTCCTGTAGCCAGCTCAGGAACTGGACAGAGTCATGACTTCCAGCATGAGAAAGGGAAGCAGTGGCCGGACCAAGAGCCTCCTGTAGCCAGCTCAGGAACTGGACAGAGTCATGACTTCCAGCATGAGAAAGGGAAGCAGTGGCCGGTCCAAGAGCCTCCTGTAGCCAGCTCAGGAACTGGACAGAGTCATGACTTCCAGCATGAGAAAGGGAAGCAGTGGCCGGACCAAGAGCCTCCTGTAGCCAGCTCAGGAACTGGACATGCATGCCCTGGAAATGAGGAGAAAGTTCTGCGAGGCTGTTTGTTTCTGGAGCTGGTCTCAGAGCTTCCTTCTGAGGGCCTGGGTTCTAGAACAGGAACGCCAAGACTTGGAGCAGCTGGGCGGCCTCGAGGGGCCCAAGGCCCTGCAGACAGGGCTCGGTAGGGGGCTCTGGCTCGGACGCCGGGGGGCCGATCCCAGGGATGCCCTCCACATTCTGTAGCTGCTGTGCTAGGAAGGTGGTGTTGAGGCTGATGGTTCTAGGTGGACGGCAGGTGACCTTGACCCAACCCACTCACACTGCATTTCTCCACCAACTTTCATTAGAGCCCTGTAGCCTGGAAAAGGATGGCCGGCACTCACTTCAAAGCTGCCCAGTTGTTACAGGCAGGCTCGTCCTCCCTCCTGGATTAGATACCCCTTTAGGCCAAAGGCAGGGTGTCAGGCACCATCACGGCCCCTCCGAGCAGGAACACAGCAGAGACCCCACGTGGCATTTACCAAATGATAAATCGTGAGCTACTGAATGGAAAATGGGAGCTCTCCTTGCAGGATGTACAGAGCTGCTACATGATCATGTTCACCTGGGCCGGGCTCCTGGGAACCAGGCTCTGGCCTGTGGGTTGGTGGGGGGGGGACTGGCACAGTCACTGTGGGGTCCGGCCATCCAGCCTGCAGGGGCTCTGTGCTTGGGGTGCCTCTCTGACTATGGGGCTTAGGGAAGCTGCCCTGGCCACCCTGACAGGCTCAGAGCCTCTCGCTGGACCAGGCGTCTTGGGCAGGCGTCTGGAAATCAGATACCCAGGCCTCAGTGCACAGGGCCCGGCTCCCGCCTGTCTTGCTGCTGCTTGGCCTGGAAGTGGCCTGGCGGGGGCAGCCTGGGGAGCTGAGGATGGACATGAACTGCCGGAGCGGGGACAGCTCCAGCCCCGCTGGAGCAGGGACTGCAGGCTCCGTGTCAGTGCCCCAGGGACAAAGGTAGCAACCTGTGGCCAGGACTGTCTGGATTTGAGCACTGAAAGCCCCTGTCCCGGGAAGCCCCTCCATGGGTGACCCTATTGGAGAGGCAACATCAAAGCTACCCCAGAGGAAGGCCCTCCAGAAGAGGGGGTGAGTCAGCGGTGACAGCCCTGAAGACAAAATCAACACAGCCGTCCTATGCCCGGGTGCCAAGTGCCCAAACCCTGAGCACACCCCCAGGACACCAGGACCAACCCAATCACAAACGCTGAAAGTCACATCCCACCTGGTGGGAGTGTCAAGGAGCCAAGGTCCGCAGGCTCAGCCAGGACAAACCAAAGGACATCTGTGGGCCCTGTGCCCATCCTCCAGCAGCCACTCCCACCTGCGAGAGGCCATCTCAACAGTCTCCCAGAGTTTATAGAATCTCCCCCCACTTAAAAAAAAAAAAACACCCAACACTTTATTGCAGTATGATTGGCATATAAAAAGCTGTTGATATTTAATGTAGACAACTTTATGAGCCTGGAGACGTAAGAATGCACCGAGAAACCGTCGCCACGATCCATGCCATAAACCCATCCATCACCTCCAAAAGCTTACCCTGACCTCTTCATTCGTCATTAGTTTATTTGTGAGGGGACAATCTAGCGTCGGCTCTCCTGACTTGGTAAAGTTACGGAGGCCACACGGAGGCTGCTGAAGGAGACTACTCCAGGCCCACTGGGCAGACAGGACCAGACCAGGCCGGCCGCACCCACAGGGGCAGGGAGAAGGATGCTGGTGGAATGTTTTTCCATCTCCCAAAGGCCAGTGTCTGTGACCAGGGGATGATTCATGCTCAGCCTGAGCCCTTTGCGCCCCAGGATAGATTCTGCTCACCACGAGTGGCAGCAGCAGGAAGGAACCTTAGCTCTGGCAGGTGCTCTGTACCTTCCCCCATTCACTTAAACCAACACCAAGCTCTGGCATTGCAAACCCCGAAGTGGCTGTCCCGACTCATATCTGAAAGGTGTGCCTTCCCAGGTCCACCGCTGGCCATTTTCCACCCTGCTTCTGAAAATGCTGATGGTCCCTTCCCCACACCGACGATGCAGGAGGTGCTAGGCGCTGCGCGGCCACCGGCCACCCCCATCCTGGGGAGGGGGCAGTTGCTGGAGGTTCCCCCACTGGCAGTCCTCCAAGGCAGCCCGGTGGGTTCTGCGCCAGCATCTCCCCAGGGAGCTTCTCTTTCCACGGGGAAAATAAATCACAGGATCAATGACTGGTTCTATACAAACATTTATCTTTTATCTCAACCCTTTTTAGTTATAGAAATGACCTAGAAATTGACAGAATCATATTAATGCACTTCCACTTGACTCTGCTGATTGATCCCTCGTTTATTAAGGTGATTCTTAATAATCATAAGTGAATAAGAAGGGTCGTAGATCTCCTGGTCACGGCGCCTGGGTCACACACATGTTTGAAAACCCCAAGACCCAGGACTGGGCGGAGGAATCTGACCTCCCCAAATCTGGGCTCTTCTCTGGCTATGACTTATGATACCACTCACTGAGGTTTGGGGAACCCTTCAGGATCTGGAAGTGGATCCATATCAGAGCAGAACATGGGATTTTAGTTCCCTTAAAAATGGTAGGCGGCACTTTCTGGGGATGGAGGAAGCAGAAGCAGCCAGCAGTGTCCTACCCGCCTTGGCCCCTCCCCGATCAAATTCAGTCTTTCTCTCATTCTCACTTGCCATGCATGCCGCTTGCTCATGAAGCAAGCATTTGTGGACTCGCATTTCTGCGTTCCACAAACTTGCAAGCCAAGGAGGCCAGAAGTACAGCTGTTTCCCGTTGTATTTTATTCCTGATTGAAATAAAAGAACAGTGATAATCACAACAGCGAACACGCTAGCTCTGCCAAGGGTGTCATTGCATTATCCTATTTAATGCTTGAAATAATCCTACGATAATCCCCATTTACACCTGAAAATGCTGAGGCTCAGAGAGGGTGGGTTAAGTCGTCCAATGTCACAGGGCCAGGAAGTGGCAGAACTGGGATTCGAACTCGGGCCGTGCAGTTCCACAGGGGCGTTATCCCAGCCTTTCACTTATCTGGCCTCCCTTGAACTGGTTCCATTTGAAGAAGTGGGGGAGGTGGATCGGCGGGAAGGGAGAGGGAGATGAGGAGCTCTGCTTTCTCTCACATGAGGAATGTTTCGAATCTGTTGTAGGGACAACATGCAGAGGCCCGAGCGCCTGGGTTTCGGTCACAGCTGCCTGCGAACTCAAGACCACCGTGCGTGAGGGCAGCAGGAGGCAGAGCGCCACCAAACAAGACTGCACACTTCCCTAATGGGACACAGTGACAGGATCGGCTGCAGCGAGGAATTCCGGGCTGATCTGCCGTGAAAAACTGGCCGCCTCTGGAGTCTTGCAGCGTCCATGCAACCGTGGCTGCAGCTGGGACCCCTCAGGGCCCAGCTTTACTCTCTTGGGGTGGGGATAGTGGAGAAGCTGAACCAGGAAGGCTTGGCAGGTGAAAGGCTGCCCACTCTGCCCCGGATTTCCACGTAACCTCCCGGGGTCCCACGTCTGCATTTCCAGGCCATCCTGAGTCCAGGGCCAAGCACACTGAAGGTGAGAGGCAGAGAATTCACAGGCCTGCCCAGCCTTGCTGAGACGCGGGCAGACATACGGCCAAGGCTGCCTGCCCTGGAGGATGCCTTCAGGGACTTTCTGACCAACACAGAATGTTCCTCCGACCTTCCTTCCTGCTGGTGCCTTTCACAGAGCTGGGAGGGGCTGCAGAAACCAGGCAAAGAATCCTGGGCTCCAAGCCAGCGCTTCCCATTCTGAGTCCTAGAAACACTTCTCGGCCCCCGCATCCCCTGAGTTGATCAGTCTTGATGCCCTCATCTGTGAAGCGGGAGGCAGATGCCCCAGGGAGACGGCCTTGACCGCTGTCCGTGACAACAGAGAAGATGCAAACAGCAACCCTGCCTGGCCAATCACTCCCTTACTTTGCAGCATGAGCACACAAATAATGATGGCACTCAAGACATAACCACCCGTTTTCAAGACTGCCACGACTCGTGAACCAAAAGCCTCCTGTGGCGATTAACCTAGTAAGGGTGATGGAAGGATGGGCGGCTTTTACATGTATGAAGGATTGTAAAAGTAAACAAAAACATGTATGGGACGGAGATCACACGGGACACAGAGAGCCAAAATTATACATGATCTGGCCTTTTACATTGGAGGCCATTGACCCTGGCCCATGGCAGAGACATCGCAGCTCCAAGGAGGATGGAGATAAGAGGGCACTCATGTCCTTGAGTAGCCAGTCCAGCTGCCAGCAGAAAGGTGGGGTCCCCCGCCTCTCTCCAGGACTGAGAGGCTTCCATGAGCAGAGGCGGCTCATCTGTCCCTGCCTCCCTTTGCTCACACCTGCTCCCAACACCAAAAGGCCAAGGCAAAACCCCAAGCAGAGGAAATACAATAGGTCGTCACTTCCAATGCCTCACGGTGCCTGAGGCTGCAGTGCGGTCCCACCGGGCAGGTGTGGGGAAGGAATGTGCACAGGTACCACACAGCCAGCAAGACAGGCAGGCAGGGCTGCTGGGAACACCCAATCCTGGGGACAGCTGTCCCGCCTCACCCCAACCGGGGCTCACTGGAGCTGCCTTCTCAGTGGGAGCCTCCTACGGGGAAAGGTGGTGTGAGATTGGAAGCAGCCCGAAACGGCTCTGTTCATTTACGTTTTTCTTATTTTCCTCCTGTTTGTTTTCCAACAAGGAGAAGCACACGAAGCACACGAACTTGCCACAAGGGAGATCCCCAAACCCTCAGAATATCAATTTCCATCTGCACAACTTCCCTGGAAATTCGACCTCCTCTGGGATGGTGAAGGGTCTCTTCCCTGGGGCAGGTCTTGTGGCCATGAGTCCAGTGCTAACTGAGCTCACCTGGATGACTGTGGAGGGCAGTGGAGTCTCACTCCATGCCCACACCAAGGGCTCATCCCAGGAGGCTGGGAGTGGAGTCCTAGTGCGGAAAGGCATCCATGAGGCCTGGCAACATCCAGGAATCCAGAATGACTATCTAGTTGGCACACTTGCCTGGCCTTGTGGAGAGCCGTGGGGCAGGTCAGGGTTGCCAGTGGAGGCCAGTCTGTCTCTCTTGAGGTCCTTGGCTAGACAGCACGCTGGGTGCCCGAAAGCATCCTCTAGTGATTTCATCCCACAGTGACCCTGTGGGGGTCCAGGGACCCCAGATAGCTGCAGGTGGATGAGCGTTCCTCCTTGGGCCACAGCAACGCATCGGAAGCGCACGGAGTGTTCGTGCAAACAAAACATGGGCGCCAGGGCAGCTGCTTTTGGTCCTGACATCTGCATGGAGCTGCAGTTTTATTTTGCACCATCTTTCCTTGCTTTCTAACAAGTCACTGAAACGAGAACAGAGACCTTGCTCTAAGGAAGAAAGCAAACCACTCTCCCTCCTGCCCGTGTCTGAGAATGGAGCCTGGGCCAGGGGCTCCTCGGGGACTGCTCCTGCCCGCTGCCCATGAGCCTCAGAAAAATACACACATCTGCTGGCCTCCTTTCTCTTTTTAGCCCTAAGAGAAGCAGAAAGACACCCTTAAGGCCTCCCTGGTTTGTCTCCAGCTGCAGGAGGTCAGCATGGACAGCAGGTTCAGTGACCAGGCTCACGGGCTGCGAGTGGCTGGTCTGGGACTGGGTTCCCATCCGACTCTGCCATCCTGCCTGTGAGGCTTGGAATGCCCATCCCGTGGCTTGGAAGCCCTGACAGGGAAGGTGGGAGGTGGTGCTTTGATGCCTAGCTATGCTGTCAACAAACATGACAAGGTCACCATCCGTCTGCAGGATGGACTGAGAAAAATGTTCCTTATTAGTGCAGGAGAAAGACAGGGGCACGGGGGTGAATGTGCTTCCCAGGCCAACTGGGGAGGCCAGGCAGGGACCAACGGGGCACCTGCAGATGTGGGCACCTCTTGTCTGATCTCACAGTCCTCCCTGACTGCTTCTCTGCTGGACTGTGAGTGATCAGTGCTCCCAGGGACACCCGTCCACCCAGCCCGTGTGTGGGTAACGATGGCCCTGGGGGAATATCCACCAGTCAGTAGTGGAAGAGGTGCCTTCCTCTCGCCATGACCCTGGGCTCCTCGCTAGCCGGCTTGCTGCATGGTTGCAGAATGCAGAATGCAGAAGGGTTGCGTTTACGGTGCCTGGGGAGGCACTCTGCCCAAGTGGCTTTAGAAACGGGCAACTCCCCGCCTGCAAAGGCATTGGCCCAGGAAGGCTCATCTTGAAGAGCTACAGAAATAGTCTCAGACACAGTTACTGAAACTGTATTCTTAGGGCTGAGAGAGCTGTTCCAAAGTGTGATTTATTTGCCCTTCCCAAGGACTGAAAAGAAGGGTGAGGTTGTGCCCGCCGTGAACCAGGCAGGCCTGTGGGAAAGCACTGCCTGTGGGGGTGATGGCCCAGGGCATCCTGTTCAGAGAGAGATGGAGGGAGAGAAAGGAGAACCCCATGGCAGGAGGCCTGGGGAGCTGGGTGGACAGCGCAGGTGGATAGGCAGAAGGTCTCACATGCAGAACTAGGTGGTACTACTTCTGGAGGGCAGGTCATGGTGAGGAGCCCCCAGCTCATAAGGGACGATACGCACAGGCCGAAGCCCTGCGTTCCGCAGCTGGGGCAGCTGCAACATTGTCGAGGCAGTGGGGACAGGGCAGGGAGACGACACAGCCTTCATTCAACTTTATGCCCATCTTGGAGTCCTCTGAGCCTGGCACAGGCCTTCCTTCCCGGGGCTGGCCCAGAGCTCCCTTTGGGCCACAGGAGAGCAACAGCGCTACTCTGAGAAGCACACAAAAACTGCTTTCTCTTGACCTCCATTCCTGTTAGCTTTGTATGGCCTCAAGTAATTAATTCTGGTACATTCCTACCCTTAACAAACAGAATTTTCTCGGAGTGTGCAGATTGCCTACGCAATCTCGGGGTGTGCAGATTCGCCTGCGCACGTTCAGGCAGAAAACGGTGGGATCCTCTTCCTCTCTCAGCCCACTTTTAAGGCGTCTCGTTTATTGCGAGTGAACGCAGGTGCGTCCCATCCTCGGTTTGCGTCTCTTTTCTGGAAAACGCTTTGTGCTTTTCCAGGCTTCAATCCCGGGAAGGACACACACTGGACACATCCCCCCGGGGACTCTCTTCAGAAGAGGGAGACCTCCGCACATTCAATCCGTGTTGCCAACTGGCAGGGACAGCCGCGCCACTGGCACTTCCGTTTTGTCTTCAAGATCTCGCTTTCCCCGAGCGGAACAACGTTTACTTGGATGTGACTGTGAAGCCTGGGATACTGCAAAGAGCCCATGGTTCGAAACAGAGATTTGGAGAAAGAGCGAACTCGACCCACTCAGGTGCGGGTCACAGTATTGGCGCTTGTCGTGATGGAGAAAGAGAGAGAGAGAACACCAGCTCCAAACCCCCTGCTTCCCAGCACCTGTCCCCACAGGAACTCTTGTCCAGGAACAGGTCCTGCTCAGGAGATCCAGCCACCCCCTGCAAGAAACTCTTCACAGCCATCTCTTTCTTCCAGTATCTTAAGAGGAACTAAAGGGTTAGCGCCGGCAGAGACGGGCAGCCTGGACAGCCAGCTGGGGATTTGGGTCTTTGCATTTTACCAAACCAGGTCCCGGATCTAAGCCCTACATCTCAGGTCCTGGGGGCTGATTTGGGCCCACAGGTCCTGATTTCCTTTTAGCACTGGCTGTTAAGAGTGTGTCGCAGAGCCCAGCCACAGCTGCGGCCCCATGCTGGACTGTCACGGTCCCGCCGGCTTTACGCACCTCCACTCTGCAGCTCCATGCCTGAGAGACACCACAATCTTTTTACCCAATTTTCCAGCTGAGTTGACGGAGGCCCGTGGAGGTCAAGGAGCTTGCCCAGGGTCACTGAGTAAAACAGCAAAGCCTCTGGCCTCGGGACAAGGATGCAGGACTCTGGTTCCTGTCCCTAATCGCTTGGCCAAAGGCTCTTTCATAAATAATAGAAATAACAGGGCTTCATTTTTCTTTAGAGGATAAACTCCCCAAACGGCCACCGGGGCTGTGGTTCGCGAGCTGCAGGTCCTCGCCGGGCGAGAAGGCAAGGTCGGAGCTCCAGCAGCCCGGAGATGAGGGGCCTGGAGCACAGGCTGGCTCCCGCGAAGGCATTAATTTGTAACAGACGCCCAAAGAGCTGGAAAGAGCGTGGATGTTCGTTGCACGTGACAACGGCTGATTATTCATTGCTGACAGTTATTAGCCTATTATTAAACGTATGAATTGCCTCTTTCATACCACATTGCCTATCCTTAAAGTGCTTTATTAACTGACATTAACCAATCCAATTAGCAAAAGACACTGTATTTGTGTAATTAGTAATTTGAGGCTTTGTTCTGTCTTGGTCTTAAAGAGAACGGGCATTGGATGTTGATTAGCGCGGCGCACTGTACAATTAGGAGAAGTGGTCGGAGATTAACCGACAACGTTCTCATTTCCCGGAGTCCCCGTGCGGGGACTCAGTCCCGTGAAGACGTGCAGGGGTTTATGTCTGCGGCATTTAAGTGAATCCAATTGCTTCCTCTTGTATCCAAGCTCCTCTCTGCAGTTGGCATGGCCTCTGATGTCAGGAAGGGGAAATATTTATTTTTATGATAAATGTAGAGGCTGAGCAGTAAGGAGCCTTGTTGTTTAATGCTCCAAGCCTAATTCTGCAGAAAATCTCACAATCCAACTCTGAGTATTAATTGCAAAGTTTTTTTTTCCTAATCAGATGCCAAAAGGAACATTTCAGGGAAAGATGTTTTAGGGCCGCCTTTGCCAAACGGCATTTCTGTTTATGTCTCTGAGCGAGCAGAGACGGCCAAGATGGGGCCAGATGCTCTAGATAAGGGGGAAGCTGCGGAGGGATCCGGGGTGCCAGGCGCAGACTCACCGCACATCTGAAATACGGGACCAAAGGAAGAGCGGCGCTCAGGCCCTGTCGGAATGACCCAGCCACAACATGTCAACGTCCCCATGTGCCCCTCGGTGTTCCTCTCATATGCCCCCAAATTTTGTTAGACTGTAAAAGTGCAGAGAAGACCTCATGAATCTCAGCAACCAGCCCCGTGCTTCTTGGCAGCTTTTAGCTCTGAACGGGAAGGAAGTGGGTTGGCTTCAGGGGTAGCTGGGTAGCCGCCCCCAGCCTTACCTGCTGGCACCTGAGCTACCTGGAGGAGGAAGCTGGCATTTCACCCAAGGGTCCTGGGAGGGCTGCCTGCCTGCCGGACGAGGTGAGGCCAAGGCTCTGGCCCTGTCCTAAAAGTGGCTGCCACAATAATCTGGGCCCACTAAGGGCTGAGGCACGGATGCAGGAGAATCAGCCTCACCTGATCCGATTTGTTCCTGCAGAGGTAAAGAAGATGGCCCTGCGTTGGAGCATGCCACTGGCCTTGCCTATGCGGTGCCCACACATGTGGCTGCCCTGGCGGCTCCGTCCCCAGGAGCTGTGTCCTGTGATCTGACACTTCTGGAGGGGGGGCCGATTGCCCACTTGGAGCCCAGATGTTTGGGCTGGGAGCAGACACTGCTGACTTCATTCCAGTGCCGGTTTCAGAGCCTTATTTCAACTCCTTCAAGCAGGATTCTCATGTGTTTTTTTTCCCATTCCACGCCAAAATAAAGTTAGAATTCTTGAAGTCCCAAAGCCTCATCCCTTAACTGATCTTCTTTGCCTTTCTTTCCCTCTGCACACACGCGTGCACGCACACACACACACGCCCCCACACACGTACACACACACATACACAAACACACACACACGCACACACATACACACACGCACACACAATACACACACCCACGCACACACACATACACATGCGCGCACACACACGCGCACGCACACGCACGCACACACACATACACACATGCACACGCACATACACACACGTACACACACACACACAGGCAAGCTGCACGTCATCAGGTCAGGCTGTGGAAATCCTGCACCCAGGACGAAGAGAGCAGTGTCCACGCGCCGCGCAGGCTGGACCTGCCCTTCAGAGGCAGACAGGGACCAGCACACACAGGCACTCACTAAAGGTAAGGCAGAAAGGAGACCTGGGTGCAAACATTTCAGAAACCTCTTCAAAATATTTGGGTTTGTCAAAATCCCAAACCGCCGTTTGCCAGGCACTTTTCCCGCTAGTGTTTGAGCCCGCGGGTATTTTAAAGGAAATGAGATCCGTGTGTTTCTGATTTATTTATACTTAACTCATCAAAATGCTGTTTTAAAGAGCTATTTTGTGTCCAAAATGCCCTCCATTCTTTTTTTTCCTTCCAAGCTAAAAGCCATATTTTGCCAAGCATATATGACCTTCAACTCTAACATTTTCAAGGTTCTTTTGATAGTCAAGTTCATGAAGTCCAAGCAGACCTGAACCGTAACCAAAGGCGCCCCTCACCCCCACCCCAGGAGGAGTGCACTGAATGGGAAGGTGAGGTCCTTGGCCTTTTCTTGCTCTTTGTGTCTGACCCAAGCACCGTATCTGTCCCTGTGGCCCCACCAGAGTCCCTGAGACACTGCGTCCAACAGGAAGGAGCAACTTCTCTGGAAACAAAAATCCTCAGAGATGAGATTGCATAGTCCTTCCCAGAGCTCTTGCCTGGAGCAGCTCAGGGTCACCTCAGGACCAGGGCGGCACCAGAGCAGGCATCCTCCCGCCTGGCTTCACAGTAGGGGTTCCCCTTCTCATCCTGTGGAGCCCACAGTATCTTTTATCCAGGCCATGGCCCTCATTTCTCCACTTCATTGTTTCCCTTGGGGCCGCCTAATGCAGGTGGCCAGAGGGGAACACAGTTCTCCCGCAGGTTTAAGCCAAGTCAGACCAGAGCACATTTTCTCTTCTCTAAGGAAAGAAAAAGGGAAGCACTGGCCAAAGCCCGGGGTGAGTGGGGAAGGGGAGAGGGAGAGAGTGGCCCTGGGCATGTGCAGAAGGGGAGAGGAGGAGAGAGTGGCACTTGGAAGCTGGTACCCCAGCGAGAGGGGCACAACGGGGCCTCCAGAGGGAGACACAACTGGGTGTTGGCAATACTGTCGCCTGACCCATAACACCAGATGAACTCGGGTTATATGCTTTTGGGTGTGATATTTATCTCTGGCCAATTTCATGCAATGGAGTTCAATTATGAATTTGATTGCTTTTTTGTGCACAATATAAAATCCTTTATCTTCGCAGCATTTAATTGTGTTCCCTGGCAGATTTGGTATTCATCACGGCCCTGCTGTCCCCAGCCCCAAAGATAAACCATCCGCGGGGCAATAAATGTCCACTCCGGTTATTGATGCTTTCAGGGAAATTGATTATCTATTTGAGGGGCAGAGCCGGCTGATGTATGGCGGCCTCTTTACCTGACACAATAGCTTCCCTGGAAGAGCAATCCCTGATCGGTGCCATAGATTTTCTATTATACGTAAAATTTCCAAAAGTGATACCCGTTTATCTTAATATTTGTAAAAGGAGGAGACGCCTCGGATGGGGTTGGAAAACTGGCTTCCTTGTTCATCTGCTCAAGGCATTTAAAGTGGGAAAAGGCGGTGGACAAGGTGGGTGATGAGACAGGAGGCTGTGCCCCTGTGCTGGTCCCTCTCTGGTTATCCCCGGTTCTCGCTGCCCATTCCACCGACCCCCTCCATTCCGGGGACTGCTCACCAGCCCTGGTACCACATGACCTCTCGCACCTGGTCTGTGATTTACTGAGAAGTTTATTCCTACCGTTGACATCAGTATGCAGACCCGATACTCAAATTGATGGTGCATTCCCTGGCAGCCCTGAGAGGTAAAGCAGGCTTTGGATGAGTTTAGTTTGAGCTCAAGAAAAAGAAAATCCAAGCCATGTTATTGTAGATTGACCATCACATACTTGGATGGCCAGTCTTTCTCCCTCTTGTCACAATTAAGAGAAAAGTGCCTGCATGCCAGGGGTGAGTGTGAGGTCAGCACCTGTGTGAGTCGTGACACTCCTGAGCTGGGGAAGACGCCTGAACCCAGGAACATTCCAGACAAAAGATGAACTTCGGCTCATCAGCAGCGCTTCTATCAGCCAAACGATAACAGGCATTGTAAACTCCAGAAACGTTTGCTCCGTACGAAAATCGATAGCAACCCCGCAATCAACACTGGGAGGAACCGCGCCCTGGTGAAGACCGGCCCAGGCTGTGTTGATCTGCTCATTCCCAAACTCCAGAAGGAAGCCTTGATTTTCGGAGGCTGCAGTGAGCCGAGATCGCGTCCCTGCACTCCAGCCTGGCAACGGAGCAAGACTCTGTCTCAAACAATAAATAAATAAATAAATAGAAGCCTTAATTTTGGCCGTGGTGGATGCAGGGCCACCTTGGCTGCCCCAAGGGTGTGTCTATGAACTGGAGCATCCATCAGCAAACGCTGCCCCACGCACACTCATGTCTGGGAGTCTCTGGAGCTGGGGATGCCCTGACTGATCCAGATGCCCCTCAAGCTGGTCTTGCTCCCCGCCCCCCACCCACCAGGGCTCTACCCCGGCCTCGAGGGCAAACTGCACACTTTCTCCAGGCCCCTTTGGATGCAAAGTGCCCTCACATCAGGCTTCAGTTTTGGAAACCACAAGCCTGGGAATCACAGATGGATGTACGGAAAGACCCAGAACTGAGCCTGCATCTGCTGCAGCACTAGGAATGGGGGCGCTGCTCCTTGCCCCACCGCACGCTGGAGACAGGGGCCCTGCAGAGCACCCATGCCCGGTCCGCCCCAGAGTCTCATGTTGGGGTGTGGGCCGGGCCTAAGTGCCCTGGGGTGGGGAGCAGGCCGTCGCCTGCATGGTAGCTCGTGCGTGAGGCCTGCTGAGCAGGGCCATGAAACACACCCAGCACCAGCACCATTGGTTGGCAGGGGCCCTGCAGGTTCCACCTCCTGAAGCCAACCACAGGCTGAAGGAAAGGCTTCCTGGAGGGAAAAAAGGCGGGGTAGTTGGCAACAGGCTGCGAGCCCCCATCCCTCATGGTGGAGGGCAGGAGAGAGACCTTTCCCGGCAAAGAAGAGGAAGCCCTAGCACCCAGGCCTGCTGGAGTCTCAGCTTGTTCTTCCAGCTCAGAATGCTGGAAAATGCATCTCAGGGCCAGCAGCTGGGGGACCGCTCCCTCCCGGGGGAATTACATCTGTCGTCACCAGCTCTTCACCGGGGGAGGCTGGGCTGGGTGGGTGAAAGGGAACCCACGTGGGCAGCCCTCTGGCTGGTTATTTGCTTTGTCAGGGGGTGGGACCTGAGCTCAAGGTCACGGCACCTGCAGCGGAGGCTGGCCCTGCAAACGCACCTGTAACAGTCCCTCCTTCCCCTTGGGCCTCCCTCATCTCATTTCCTGCCAGCACGGGGCCTGCAGACCTCTGCTGGGGAGCAGTGGACGCCCTCCAGGGACTAGGGAGCAGATAAGACATGAGACAACTTCATGAAGTTTACTGTATCCCCATCTTCATTTGTGGCTTTTCTTGACCAGATTTCTCCATACCCTGCAAACCCTGAGGGTGGCTCCAAGATTCTGGGCCTCAGGATGGGAATGAATTCTCCATGAGGAAATTGTGTATGTGTGTGCACATCTGTGTGCACATGTGTTTTGCATGCATGACCCGTGTTTGTGTGCACGTGTGCATAGACACACATGCACGTCCCTGTTTGCACACATGTGCATCTGTGCATGTATATGTGTGTGCATGCATGTACATGGGGGCATCCATGTGTGTCCTACATGCCCAGGTTCTGGACACTTCAGGGCCAGGCAGGCACGAGGGGGAGAAGGGGGAAATGCAAGAGGCTGCCGCTGCCTCTACTCTCCGGGCAAGAGCAGTGCACAGCGCTCATCTGGAGCCAGACTTCTCTATGATCGATGGCCTGACCAGCAACGCTTTATTTTGACTAAAGAACGCACCGTGCTTATAGAGTGGGTGCAGGCCGGACAAAGGGTCTCCCCATTGAGGCCAGCTGCAAGCACCTGACATTTGTGCAGACACAGCACATCCAAGCAGCTCTTGCATCTTCTGGAGAAAAGTCCCATGGACATGATCCGGTTTGATTGTCTCTGTTACACTGCACTGGAGGCCCAGAGAGGCTCACGACTCTAAGACACACAGCAGGCAACTGTGCGCTGGAACCGGGAGGCCCAGAGTCCAGTCTTCTGCTCTCTTAGTCTGGAGACTGTTTCCCTGCAGAGCAGAGCAAGGCAGAGGCTGGGGGGCACTGCCCGTCTTTGCCAGAGACCGAACGCTGAGGCTGAATTGCACACGGTGAGGCTGCACATGTCCGAAGGCCCTAAGCCAGTGTCATCATGGCCAGTTGGAATTCCAGGGCCCAGCCACTGGCAACCCGTCCCCTCTTCTCCATCTCACTGACCATCCTTGGTTGTAAACATGACTCCTGCTCCCAGACAGGGTCTCCCTGTCTTGAGTCTGAGCATCAAGTGGCCTGATGGGATGGATTCTGAAATCACCATGTGACAAAGGGCTGGAAGAGGCTGGCTCTGCCACTATGGTGCGCTTTCTTCCAAGGCTGGGCTAGGCTGGCCCTTTCCTCCCTGGGTAGCTTATCTCAAAAAGACCAAGGCAAGGAGCTTCCCCATGCAGCCTGTAGCCGCACCCTTCGAGGAGGTGAGCAGCCGCACGAGCCCTGCACCCCAGTCTGCCTCCCTCTTTGGGTTCCTGTTTGCCAGGCCCTTGCACACCTGTCATGGGTACCAGGAAGCTTCTTCCAGTGACACCCAGGAACTGCCAGCGAATTGGGGGAGGGAGCAAGTGGTGACCTTTCAAGGAAGGGCTCCTCTAGACCATCCCCAAAGTCAGCCTTCCCTTGCCTTTCAGGCCAAGGAGAACCACAGCAGCCTGGGGGCAGGGCGGGACTCTAGGCCAGGTGGGCCAGCTGCTCCTGGAGCCTGGGGCCCCTGCACCTGCGAGCAGGTCTTGGCTTTCTCAGCCCTGCCGACCCAGTGTTGCCCCCATCTGTGCTGGTCCTGTGTGACCAGGTCCCAGGCCCACAGAGCTGTGGGAGGTGGCAGACACAGGGAGGGCTGCAGGTGGCTCCTGGATTGGCCCTGGGCATGAGTCTGAGCCGGGACAGACCACAGGTCCTCGGGCTGCCCTGGCCGGCTGCTATGATGCCCGTGACGTGGCTCCACAGTGCTGGGACAGGTTTTGTGTACATCGGTCAGGAGACTGGGCGGGCTGTGGGGCTGTAGAGACGCATGGAGGAAGGTGCTGCAGATGGAGCGACGGCGTGGGCACGGCGAGGACAAGATGCTTTCCTCCCGGCGCGTGTGGGCACGGAATGAACGTCTCTTCAAAATGAGGGCTGTGTCTGGCGCTGCAGGCAAACCCATTTAGATCTTCTGAGAGTCCACCCGGGGGCTTTTACCGTCTGAGGTTACGTGGTCAATGGTTTTCAGGAGAGGCTCATTATTACTTCAGCGCCAAACATCTGTGGCCAGCACCGCTGCCTCGCCATTTCCCCAGGGAGACTCCACTGGTCTGGGCGTAGTCTGTGCTAGCTCCGTGGATCCGGGGGACCTCATGCCTGCGGGGTAGCTGGCTTTGCTGAGATACCCTCCCCTGGCTTGCCAGAGGTGGGGAGACCGCGCCCAGGAGGTATGGGGGGTTTCTCCTGAAGTCAGTGAAGCAGGGCAGGCGGGCGGTTACACAGCCTTGAAATGCAGCGCGAGAGATGGCCGCTCCTGCCATGTTCAGCCCTCACTCCTGCAGGACATTATCTGCACAGAATCTCCCGGGTGCAGAGCTGTGGCTGGGATCTGGGAGAATTTTATCGTCCTGTTCCCAAACACTGCAGACAGACCTGGGTAATTATTAACCCGGCTTCTGACTCCCTCAGTTCCCAAAGATGATACTGCCCTACCAAGGGCCTGCCAGCCCCCTGTGCTCTCCTCCCACGCCGGACTCCTTCCCCCGCCCCAGCTCCGAGGGGAAAGAATGAGAAGGCAGGTCCTCCGGGAGCTGGCACGGCAGACAATGTGTGTCTTGTGTGAGTAATTTAGCGCTGTGGCCAGTCAATCTGGTTTCTGGGCCCGCTGCCCTGACCCTCTTTAGAGCTGCTTGCTCTCGCCGACACAGTGTGAAACATTTTCTTTCACTGCGCTGACACTCCGCAGATTGAGACGTCAGCCTGGTCCAACTGCAGCAAATTAGCAATTTTTCTTTTGCTAATTGGAAATAAAAATGTTTGCCGAGGGAGCCGTTTGTCGGCATGCGGTTTTTGGTTTCTGTGCACGGTGAGGCTGTGTTGAAAATGCATCCCGAGGTACTGCCCACCCTGGGGTGCCCCTCACCACAAATCCTAAAGGCCTTCCTTGCGGCAGTGTGCAGACACGCCTCTCCCCTGCAGCTCTCTGCTCAGCTCGGCACTGGACGCGAGGACGCCTCCTCTGGGAGAGCTGGGCCCCAGGCTATGCACTTTCGGAAAGCCGTTGGGATTGGCAGGTGGCAAAACTGTCTAGGGTGAGCTGTGAGAAAGCTCTTTGCAGGGAAGAGGGAGAACATGTCTCCAAAAATGCCAGCTGCGTTAGGGGATTTCTGAGCGAGCATGTTTGGGGTTGTCCACTTCGTCCCCTGAGCATGCACCTGGGGGAGGAGTGTCCCAAGGCCTGGCCTCCAGGGCACATCTGACTTCAGCCACCCCTCGCTGCCAAGAGTAGAAGAGACCCCAGCTTATGGGTAGAAGGTGGCAGAGGCACCTGCCAGCGTGGATAAGGGGAGGAAGCATCTTCTGCTAATTGGAACAAAGAAAGAAAAAGCCAGAAGGAAGGCAGAGAACATCCCTTTCTAAGGAAGGGCCTTGAGATCAGGTGTAACCATTCGAAACTTGGCGAAGAGACGGGCCCCATCTATACCCACCTGTGCGGGCACATCTGTGTGCATGTGTGCGCACGTGTGCATTGGAGTGGGTGGGTGTGCCCAAGTGTGTCGTGGCCTGTTCCTGCACACCGAGGTGGCCCTGGCTGCCCCCTGGGGATAACTGGGGTCTCTGGGGAAGCTGGGGCTGCTGGCCAGCACCTAACGGGTTACTGCGCTCCCCCCTTCTCTGATAAAGCATTTGACAGCCATGCCTAATAATTCTTTCTGCTGAGTTTTTTTCTTGATGTCTTTATGTGAATATGAAGCCTGAATGAAAGGCTTTGGGAGACCCCCATGAGAGAGGAAAAGCATGAACCAGAGAGGAAGAAAGAGCGCTGTGCTCCCTACCGAGAGCCAGGCACCTCCCTTGGCCGTCACGCCAGGCTGCAGAAGCCCTTTGTAAGTACAGGCGACTCTTCTTCACTTGGCCACGACAAAAGTGTTTTGTGGCGAGGGATGGGGTGGGGCGGCAGTGAGGGGCTCGCCCCGGGGCCTGCAGATGTTGGATGAGGGGTGATTTATTACTCCGGTGTCCTCCTGCATTTGGCTACCTTCCCAGACCCCAACATTGGCGACAGAGGAGGGAGGGCCGGCAAGAGGGGGAAGAGGTCGGTGGCAGCGGGCCAAGGGGGCACCCCAAAACCTTCCATGGGGAGCAGAGTGGGGAGTGAGCGAGGTAGCATGCAGGTGGCGTCCCGAATACTTCTAGGCAGAAGAGCGCGCATCCCAGCCAGCCCGAAATGAAATGCGCAAGGCCTCAAGGAAAACCGGGCTGAGTTTCTCAAGAGCTTTCCCGTGTTGAAAAAAAAAAAAGATCTACCAGGATGCACTGCACGGGGACCTGGTCCCGGGAAGAGCAGGGCCACGGGTGGAAATGCCGCTTCTGGAGAGCGTGCACTCAGCCGCCGTGGCTGGGAGAACCTTTCACCCTCGCCCTAGACTTAGGCCAGCGCGCTCAGCATGGCTGCCAAGCTCCGCAGAGGCCAGTTTATACTCCCAGGCACTCTTGAGATCCACTTTCATCTGGAATGAGGAGCAGAAAGGAGCGGTTTTCCTCTTGGGTTCTGACCTGGCCCGAACCAGAGAAGTCATAAATCCAACCAGGAGGGCTGTTCCCATGAGATCCCTGCTCCCATTCCAGACCAAATAAGCCGGGAAGAGCTGGGGGGCAGCCCAGCAGCTGCTGCAGCGTCTTCTGAACTGACAGCCTCCAGGCCGCCATGCGCCCACTGCTGTGGCTGCCCCATCCCCAGCGGTAACCCAGGCTAAGGAGCTGGCTGCCAGCCGCCCAGGAAGGGATTCTGGGTCGCTTCCAGGGAAAAGAAATCACTGCCGATCAACTCATACGCGGGCGAAAGCCTGCTTCCCAGTGAAAGGTGTGTGAGGAGAAGGCCACGCGGGGCTTTTTATCCTGTTTGGGAATGAGCTTTGGTCACAGGACCCTGAAGAAAACACCACACAGAAAGCGTGCTTCTATCCACACAGTGGGTGCTGTTTCCCCTGCTGCCCTGCAACATTTGGACAGGGAACAGTGCTAGGCTACGAGTTAATTCACAGAGGACCTGCCGCCACCCCAGTGGGGGGCTTTGGGCTGTCAGAGACAATGGTGGCCCAGGGAGGGACCAGTAGCCTGGGAGGCTGAGGAAGACGGAGGTGAGGACAGTGGGCACCTGATCTCTATGGCGGCCACGGATGACTGGCCACAGGAACCTGTCCCCTCCAGTTCCGTGCTGATGGTCACAGCCACAGACCCGCCCTCTGCACTATCAAGAATGGTTTCAGCATCTCCAGCCTCAGGCATGGGCCTAGACCCTCTGATTTCATGAGGTCAACCACAGCCTCCAGACAGTGTGGCTCCTGACTCCTGCCCCAGGTTTGGGGAGACTCTGTGATTTCCAGCTCCGGCCTGCTGGGATGCCCACCTATGCCTTCTATGGCAGGTCATTGAGTGTGCCCGGCTGTGATGTGACAACTAGGCCTGGTTCAGCAGGGGACAGCCATCAGGGCCTCTTCAGAGGCCAGCCTCTTCAGTGGCCACCAACCCACCAGACCTGGGTGGGGATATGTCTGGGTGTGTCTCCCCAGGCAGGCCGTCTTGGGGAAGGCCCCTGGATTCTCCTTCCCTGGTGGGTTTGGGGGGCTGCAGGAGCACGCATGCTCTGTGGGACTCCTCTCTGCAGAGGCTCCTCTGGCTTCCCAGCCCCGTAGCATGGATGTCACTGGAGTGACAGCACTGTGACAACCACTGTACTTTCTGCGGTCTGGACACTCCTTGGACATGGCTGGTTCAGCATCTCGGGGGCCTGGACACTGCCTCGTCAGCACAAATCTCTCCCCAGTTCCTCGCTGGGATATGTGGAAACATTTTTCCCATGGAAAGAGAGTGTGGCCTTTGTCAGGGGGCCACGGCCGGCCCGAATTACAGTAAAGATTAATCCCAAACAAGAGACAAGAGACAGAGACAAAGAGCATCATACACTTGGGGTTTCAATGGATGTTTTCATAAATGTATGAATAATTTAAATTATCATTGCCGAGTATTTATTCGAGTGTTTCAGGGGGAAAAATGCCTCCTCTTTTTTCTCCCTCAATTCTTTTCATTTTTGCCTCATCTCTTTTATGTGCTGCATAGGCTGTTTTCTTGCCATCTGAATCGGCCCTGGGAACAATGGGATGTATGAGGCTGAGGGGCCGGGGAAGAATGCGCCCCTTGTTGCCGACGCCGCGCCTTGACATTGATTAATGAGGGTGCGGACACGGGCAGAATTTGTGAGAGCTGAGGGGAAACCAGAGGACGTGGGGGCACCCGAGGAGGAGGGCAGGGGCTGGCAGGGGAAGGCCACGGCTGTCCCTCCACGCCCAGTGGGAAAGGGCCGAGGGAGGGATGGCCTGGAGCCACGGTGCAGAGGAGCGCTGACTCGACAGGTCCCCGGAGGACAGGGCCCCAGGTGGGGGTCCGGGTTGGTCTGCTCGGTGGAGGGAGGGCAGGGCTGCAGCCAGGTTGCTGGGGCTCTAGGCAGGTCCCCCACCTTTCTTCCCCTCCTACTCGTTTCCACCCCACACAAACCACTCTCTCCCGCCTCCACCCATGACCCTCCTGGAGGCCCTGTTCTCCTGGACCCCAGTAGGCCTTGCCTGTCCCCGGGGCCCATGACCCTCCTGGAGGCCCTGTTCTCCTGGATGTCATGGCCTTGCCTGTCCCCGGGACCCGTGACCCTCCTGGAGGCCTTGTTCTCCTGGACCCCGTGGGCCTTGCCTGTCCCCGGGGCCTGGCTGCACTTCCATGACGTGGATCTTTCTTCCTGACATGGTCCCAGTGGCACCTGTGGATCAGCCACATAGAAGTCGGGTTCCGTTCTGCTCTGTGCCATCTGATCCTATTTACTGAATGACAGATTCATTAACGGGAGGAATGGACTTCTTGGGGATGTCCTTTTGGTTCTGACAGAATCCTCAACCCAGGCTATCCAGGAGCCCAACACTGACATCAGGGCCGTGGCAGCGATCGGGAAGCAGAATCCGGGAGCCCAGCACCGACATCAGGGCCCTGTGGCAGCGATGGGGAAGCAGACGGGATGGAGCCCAGCACTGACATCAGGCCGGCGGCAGCGATGGGGAAGCAGACGGGATGGAGCCCAGCACTGACATCAGGCCCGCGGCAGCGATCGGGAAGCAGAATCCGGGAGCCCAGCACCGACATCAGGGCCCTGTGGCAGCGATGGGGAAGCAGACGGGATGGAGCCCAGCACTGACATCAGGCCCGCGGCAGCGATGGGGAAGCAGAATCTGGGAGCCCAGCACTGACATCAGGCCCGCGGCAGCGATGGGGAAGCAGACGGGATGGTGCCCAGCACTGACATCAGGCCCGCGGCAGCGATGGGGAAGCAGACGGGATGGTGCCCAGCACTGACATCAGTCCCGCGGCAGCGATGGGGAAGCAGAATCTGGGAGCCCAGCACTGACATCAGGCCCGCGGCAGCGATGGGGAAGCAGACGGGATGGTGCCCAGCACTGACATCAGGCCCGCGGCAGCCATGGGGAAGCAGACGGGATGGTGCCCAGCACTGACATCAGGCCCGCGGCAGCGATGGGGAAGCAGACGGGATGGAGCCCAGCACTGACATCAGGCCCGCGGCAGTGATGGGGAAGCAGACGGGATGGTGCCCAGCACTGACATCAGGCCCGCGGCAGCGATGGGGAAGCAGAATCTGGGAGCCCAGCACTGACATCAGGCCCGCGGCAGCGATGGGGAAGCAGACGGGATGGTGCCCAGCACTGACATCAGGCCCGCGGCAGCGATGGGGAAGCAGACGGGATGGTGCCTTTGATGACGCTTCGATATAGTCCCATTGGCTGAAAAAACACCTTGGTCAGCTGACCACACGGTCTCCATACACAGGCCCCCACCGTCAGGTCTGCTGCATTGACCTCATAGATCAGCAGCCCTGAAAGGAAGGTTTGCGGGACGATGCCCAGGATATCGCACCGGGGTCTGAGGCCCTGCCCAGCCAAATGGTCTGTGTTCACCACAGAAGCATCCTGGGGCCACAGCTCCAACGGTCAAGGTCAAACTCATTGTAACCATCTCCCCCTGTGCTGGTATCTCTTGTTTGATGTGGAATATGTTAGCACAGGGCCAGGCACCCAACAGGAGCTCAACACGCTATTCAGAATAAGAAGAATCTGTCTCTGGATGATACTAATTCAGCTGAAGCCATTCTTGCCCCTGCAAGATGCTACCTATTGTGGTAATGTATCTTGGCTCACTGCAACCTCCACCTCCTGAACTCAAGCATTTCTCCTGCCTCAGCCTCCCAAGTAGCTGGGATTATAGGTGTGTACCACCATGCCCAGCTAGTTTCTGTATTTTTAGTAGAGATGGGGTTTTGCCATGTTGGCCAGGCTGGTCTTGAACTCCTGACCTCAGGTGATCTGCCCGCCTCGGCCTCCCAAAGTGATGGGATGACAGATGTGAGCCACTGCGCCTGGCCAAGGGCTTGGAGGTCTGAGGCCTGTGAGTCTGACGGTGCTATTGGTTGGACATCAGCTCTTAAAAGCCACCATCGCCCTGGGTCACCTAGCAGCGTTTGAACTGAGAAAGGCATTATTTTTGTGTAGAAAGAGAGAGGTAGGGTTGGAAATTGCCCAGTGTGTCAGACCCTCCTCAGATCTAGAAGTTTCTGGTTTATGTCCAATAGGAGAATGGAATGAAAAGACGCCTGTCTGAAAAGGAAAGCCATTTTCCCTGTTAACTATTTTCTCCTCTTTCCTCGTAAACTTTTTGCAGGGAAACACACTTTTTGCTGGCCAAGTGGAGCCTCCCGGGCAGTGCTGCATCCTGCAGACAAGGGGCGGGGGCCGTGGTGGGAGAAGGACGGCAGATTACAGCTGAGGCGGACCCAGTGGCCACACGAGACTCGGACATGTGTCTGGGCGCAGCTTGCCTGGCCGTTCTGCTTGCTGCACTGGCCACACCCTGTCACCCGCGTGCTTCTGAGTTAATGTACCAGGTAGAGTGACCTTGATAATGATCTGGAATTGCAGGATTAATGGGGGGTGGCAAGGCCTCCTGGGAAGGCACTGGCTTGGCCTCGGGAGTCCTTGGTCTACAGCCCTGGCTGACCTTGTTTGTAGGTGACCTGGGGTGGACATGGTGTCCCGGAAGCCCTGCTTCCTCGCCTGGGGAGAGCAGAACCTCCTGGGCCAGGCAGAGTCTCCCGGAATCCTGGGGAAACGTTGGGTTAGAACAGGAGGAGCTTGGAGCATCTCATGGAAACAAGTGCCACCTCCCTCCAGAATGCCGCACTTGCTCCTGTTCCTCGGAGAAAGAGTGAGTTCCAGGTGTCTGTGCCCCCAGGGAGGCGACAAAGGACTCTCCAGTGAACCAAACGGGCACAACCAAACCCAGGGCAGCACCCGCACAGCTGGGGTGACTGCCTGGCCAGTGACAAGCCTGAGTGGAAAATTACAGTCGTCACAATTTTATAATTAATGACAACGGCAGAGCCGAGACGCCCAGGACCCGCCATCCCGCCCCCACACCCCTCTCCCCAGCAAAATAGTTAGGGGGATTTGTGTCAGCAAATTAAGCAGAAATGGTTGTCTCTATGACTTGATGGACGTGCCATGTTTAATTCATAAAGATTTGGGAAGGTGGTTTCTTCTCCATATCCCTCCTCACCACGGAATGGGTGGTGTTTATTGGCTCATCTGGGGATCTCCAAATCTGTGTTTCTGTTGCTGTTGGCGGTGGCATTTCCTTTTTTGGCAGCGGAGGAGCTGCAAGCACATAGGATGGGATTTGCCGCGTCTTCCCGAGCTCAGCCTCCCGGGGAAGCGTGTGGCCGGCGGGCGAGCCGACCCTGCTTTCCTTTCTGGGTGAGGCCTGTTTCGTGGCCACGAAGGTCCCGCTGACTTCCCTGTGTCCAGCTCTGCTGCCAGGGAGGTCTTAAACGAGTACCTGGGGAGGGGTCCCCAGCAACGTGAAAAAGGAAAGGCTCGAGGCCTCTGTGCCAGGAGCAGGGAAGAGGGCCCCTCACCAGGTGGGTACTTAAAATCTGAGGCTGAGCTGGAGGGAGGGGGCAGAGCTGGGGTCAGGGAGAGAGCAGGCAGAGCCAGGCAAAGGTAGCAGTGGAAAGGCAGGTGCTGGTGGGAGCCAAGATGATAGGCCCTCCCTATCTCAGTTTATGTGAAGCCCGTCCACAGTGGCAGAGAGGACCGCAGTGAGGGGGCCAGGAGGATGAGCGGGGGCCTCCACTCCACCTTCAAAGCCTCTGGGATGCAGGCATCCAGCCAGGACCTCTGCGAGGCACCCAGAACATGAGGATGGAGGCACGAGGCTGTGAGGAGAGAGGGGCCTTGGCCGCCTCTGTGGTCCCTACTGCAGGCCAGTGTCCGGCCAGCTCCGGGCCCGGACTCCCAGAATTCCGAGGTGCCCCTGCTCAGGCAGCCCTGCCCCCACTGCCCACTCAGGCCAGGGCCAGAGGGGTGTCAAGATCACCTGAAAAGGCAGCCCCTGAGGGTGACTGGAGCCCCGAGCCCCAGCGGGGACAAATGAGGAGCTTAACTAGCACAAGGCCGCATGAAAGGGAACGGGAGAGGAGGGACAAAGCCTCACCCATGCGCTCTTTTGGGCTTTGTGCGCACTGGCCCCTTTCCCAGTACATCAGGCTCCCAGTGAATGGAGGCCCGCGCCGCGCAGTCCTTCCGCAGCCCTGATGGTTTCACGAGCCGGTGAATGGAGTGCAAATTAGCAGGGTCCCCGGGAGCCTTGTTACTGTCACTCCCAAACTGACGGCCCAAAGACGACGCGAGGATTAATCCACCCGGAGAACTCGCCCATTATCCAGGCAAGGTAGGAAGCTATTTATTGTCCCCCCTTTCATGTCTCCTCCATGTTGCCCACTGCAGCGAGCCTTTCCAGGAGAATGGAGCAGCGGTGGATACACACCCACTCCCACCCACACACTCACGCCGGGCCTGGGCCGCCAGGGGTGGATGCACACACGTGCACACGCATGCACACGTGCACACACGGACACGCACATGCTGCAAGGCCATGGGGCACTGTGTGCTGTTCTGTGCACATTTATCCTTCTCTGAGGACCCAGGCCAGCTTGTCTGTGAAGTGTCAACTGTTAGGGGCTGTGCAGGGCAGGGTTAGTGAGCACAGGCCGCCAGTGCTGGCCCTCACTGCTGTGGCCAGCGGCCTGGACGACCAAGGACGAGGCCCGGGCCTTGGGAACAAAGTCCCAGCAATGAGGCAGGGACCTCACAGCAGAGGGAGCTGGACCCAACGAATCTGCTGCAGCCCCCAACGCGCCCCAAGAGACCCTGTTTTGAGTCTTTTCTTAGGAGCCCACCCACTGCTGCAACTCCAACTAGATCAAGCCCATGGCTTTTCACACTGCTGGACTAGACACCGCGAGAGACGTTCAGTCAACACTGTGTATATCTCAACTTTCAGGTGGACGCTGCTTCCCGGAAATGACTTTTACTTATTTTCAATCAGTCTACTTAGGCAAAAGAAAATCGGCATTGACAGCGCTTAGACCAAGACAGCTTAGGGAAGATGGGCAGGGTGGCTGCTGACCGCAGGCTCTCAACAGACCCGTGTATGATGGGCGGGCAAGCATGGGTCCGGGAGCGCAGACAGACAAGCAGATGTCTAATGAAGGAGGAGACAACCAGCATTGAACAAATGAACAAGAAATAGATGCCTAGTGAGTGAATGGATCAGCAAATGTATACGTGTGTGCATAAACAGATCAATATCTAATATCTAAATTAATAAATGTATGAACAAATAATGCCTAATGAGTGAACAAACAAATATCTAATGAATGCATGGACAAATTGATATCTAATGAATGGATGAACAAATGCATGTCTATGAATGGATAAACAAATAAATCTCTAATCAATAAATGAATAAATACCTAATAAATGGATGAACAGACATATTCCTAATGAGTGAATAAACAAATATCTCATGAATACATGGACAAACCGATATCTAATGAAGGAATGAACAAATGCATATCCATGAATGGAAAAGAAATACACATCTCATAAATGAATAAACCAGTGGATGTAGAGCTGGTGAATGGATAAACAAATGTGTATCTCGAGGCTAAGGGCAGCCCCTTCCAGCTCTGTGAACCCTGTGACATACATTCAACCACAGGTTTTCTTGAATTCTGATCCCCTCAACTTAGAACAGGTGCCTGTTCTTTAGAGCATGTCTTGGAAATACTTTATCAGCCTTTGCATGTGGCTTGAGTAAGTGGACTCAAGACGTTGAAAGTCACACCCGTGCACACACACACGCGTGCACGCACACTCTTCCATGATGCCCACAGGCTCCGGGCAGGGCTGTCTGCAGCTGTGGTTCCAGCTGGGAGCCTGGGTTCTGAGCCTGCGCAGCTCCTTCCTGAATCTGAGGGGGGCAAGCCTTCCAGGGCCTTGGTTTCCCCATGGATCCCAGGGAGCATGTTCCCATCCCCACGCTCAGAGCTGGATCAAGAGTGATGCCTCGATCTGCCTTCATGTTGAATCGTGGTGCAAGGATCCTGCAAAGCTTCAGGAGCCAGAGGAGAGCCCATCTGCCTGTGAGTGCAGGTTGGCTGCCCTAAAAGCCCATAGTAACACAAGGCAGCTGCAGGAACACATCGGCACATAAAGAGCTGGTTTCTGGTGCTGCAGTTATCCAATATTTATTGAATAGATTTCTGTTCTAGACATCCATACCTGGGTTATGGTGTGGATGTCAGTTAATAATAAGATGATAATAGTAGTCACAGATTTTCTGTAGTTGAGAAAGAAAAATGGCTTTAATGTGACAAATACCTTCCTGCAAATGTCTCTAGAAAATGCTACGATATTTTCCATGCTAAATAAGAGTTCTGAGAAAGGGCTAACACGGGTGCACCTTTTGGAAGTCCCCGTTAACCTTAGATCAGGAGGCAAATGACTGTCACTACTTTTCTAGCATACCCGTCTTAGATCCCCGTGTTCTGCCAGTTTGGAAAACGCGGGACACAGTCCTGGCTGTAGTGCTCAGGAGACTACAAGACACGCTCCTGGCCCAAAACTCAGGGAAGGGAATCTGTGGGGGGTGGGAGGGCCGTGACAACTCAAACCTCTCTAGAAGCAGGACGTGGCATTTGTGGCCAATCGGTCTCGACAAAGGATCCCAAAGTGAGGCTCCAGGACATTCCACTGAGGCGCTCCGCTTCCACGCACAACCGCAGGGAGATTCCTTTGGAAATGTGCACGAGCAGAACCACGGCCTCCCAGCGAGGCCTACTCCACATGCAGGCCAGTCCTCCTGCCTCC
This sequence comes from Rhinopithecus roxellana, assembly GCF_007565055.1. Taxonomy (NCBI): domain Eukaryota; kingdom Metazoa; phylum Chordata; class Mammalia; order Primates; family Cercopithecidae; genus Rhinopithecus; species Rhinopithecus roxellana. The sequence goes on from NC_044560.1 coordinate 22,865,059, forward strand.
CTGGCTGTCCCTGGGGACGCACGCATGCATGTGACCTTCACAGGCCTCCCCAGGAAGAAAGGAGCACAGGCTGGCTGCAGTCTGTCCCAGGTGACTCGGGGCAGGTGTGTCGGTCGGGACCGGCCACGTCAGAGTTGCGTGCCCCGATGTCAAACGTGCGGCACTGTGTGCCCTTAGTTATTGCTCATCATGACTGTGCTTAGTAAATCCCACTCTGAGATTTAGTTCCTGTCCTTCTCTTCTCGTTCCTTTCCTAGTCAGTCATGGGCCTTTACCAGATAAATGATTAATTTTTTTCTTGCCCCTGGAACCAAAACATTCCCATATTTTTGACTAGGATATTCAAAGCCGCCTGCTGTCCACCCTGCCCCAGGTTTAGGTTGGTTCAGAGCATTCCCTTCTGAGCTCCTTCTGAATTCCCACTGCTCTTTCTTCCTAAATAACCTTAAGAGTTAAGTCCCAGCCACTCGCGAAGAAGCAGGTGGTTGCTGCGTGACGGACGGAACAAGTCACTCCCTTGATGTGGGGGAGGGGACACCCGTTCATGGGAAAAGCCAGGTTTCTTCTGTTCCCAAGACTTTCCACCCACTCGTGGGGGTCTGGAGGGGCCTCTGGACAGGCACTCCGGGAGCAAGAGGAGATGGCTTCAGGGAGCAGAGATGGTTCCAAAGGCAAACCCTACAAAGGAGATGGTCGCCCACACCTTTGACCAGTGGCTCTCCATTAGGGCAACTCTGCTGCCCAGGCAGACACCTGGTGATATCTGGAGACATTTGCTTTTCTTTTCTTTTCTTTTTTTGAGACGGAGTCTCGCTCTGTCACCAGGCTGGAGGGCAGTGGCGCAATCTCGGCTCACTGCAACCTCTGCCTACCGGGTTCAAGAGATTCTTCTGCCTCAGCTTCCCGAGTAGCTGGGATTACAGGCGCCCACCACCACATCCAGCTAACTTTTGTATTTTTAGTAGAGACAAGGTTTCACCATGTTGGTCAGGCTGATCTCGAACTCCTAACCTTGTGATCCACCCTCCTTGGCCTCCCAAAGTGCTGGGATTACAGGCGTGAGCCACCGCGCCCGGCCTCTGGAGACACTCAATCGTCGTCACCACTCGGGGTGGCCTCGGGCACGCTAAACATTCCACAGTGCAGGGCCGGAGAATCACTGCCCACATGTGAACAGAGCCGGGGGGAAACTGCTTTAAACAAAGGTCGGAACAAAAGATTCTGGGAAGAAGAGGTGCCCTTGTCAGGGAGGCTCCATCTGGAGCCCCGTGAGGCTCCGAGTGCGGCTGCTCTGGCTGGTTACGGGGCTCTCGGGCTGTAGACGGAGCTGCCATGTGGGTGCAGAGGTGCCGGGGCAGGTGCTGGCTTAGGCTTTCCCACGCAGAGACCCCCATCATCCCTAGAATGGCCCAGGGAGGCCAGGACTCTCAGATGAGCAAACCAAGGCACAGGGCGGTGCAGTGATTCTTCGGGAGGCCACGCGGACAGGCGGCAGAGTTAGCGTCCACGCTTGGGTTTCTCAGCCACTGTGCCAGCAGCTTCTTTATGAAGACCCAGGCGTTAGCTCCAAGGGTCAGGGACTTCCCGCCTTCTCCTCTGGTTCCTGAGATTTTTGACAGCCTTGGTGAGAGACAGCAACTCTATTTCACACTCAAAACCCTGGAGACGGCCTTGGAGTCAGATGAGTGCAATTATCAGGGTAATTCTGACTCTAGAGAGGGGGATGGAAGAGGAGAATCCTGCCTCATTCTGAGAGGCGGAACTCCTTTCCTCAGCTCCCGGGAGACCACAGCCAGCACGTGGCCAAGGCCAGCATCCCCAGCACACAGGGACCGTTACCTTCACAGAACGCCTGTTTGAGGAGCACTGGTGGATGAGCGAATGCCAAGTGCCAGTGTCTCAGGTGACAGGTGTGCACAGGGCAAGAAGAAACCAACAAGAGGCCAGAGAACTGGGCAAAGGGACCTCCGGCTGCTGCCGCCACGTGGGCAGCTCCAAAGGGCATCGTCTCCCACGTCATGCCTGCCCGGTGACTTAATCACAAACTTGCCTGCTTCCCCTTTAAAACCGTCCGTGGAAACACTCTGGCCTCTGGGGGAAGCAAAACTTCACTTCTCTGCCATAAACAAATGCCAACGTTCCCGAGGTCATAAAACTTGCCCTTAGTGAGGAACCCGGCTGGGCCGAAGCATCTGGAAGTATGCGCCATGGTGAGCTCGGCAGTGGCATTAACCAAATGACCTTGCATTTTGTAGCTGTGAATTTCTTTCCAAGTCATAAAAAGAGGATCAATGGTGCTGGGCTAGGACGTGTTCTGGGTAGCTCTTTCGGAGATGGCAAAGGGCGGGGCTGGTGGGTTGGCACCGTGAGAAGGCGTCCCCCAAAGGTCCCTGCACCAGGACACCATCCTTTCCTGGCTGAACCACAGCTGTGTCTCCTCTGCTCTGCATCCCATGGGCCTTTTCCACCTTCCTGGAAGCAGGTCCATGCGGGGACATGCAGGCAGCATTGCTGTCCTCTATGTCACCTCTCGGACAGGTCCTCTGGGTCGCCGTCTGCCCACCCTGCTTCCTGGGCTGACCGCCCCTCCTTCTCTCATCCCTTTCTACTCCACCCAGCTGCACAGGTCCCAGATGTCAAGCTGTGTCTCCCTCTGCAGAAAACTCGAATTCTTGACCAGCCTTGAGCCAGCTGGTGCCTTGTGACCTTGTCTGGCCCATTTCATGGGATGGCTTGCTCTTTGCCATGCCAGCCTCGCTCTGCCCCTCCTGCTCAGATGCCACATCTGGGAAGCTGCTGATCCAGGCATGGGTTCCAAAGCCTCAGACCCAGCTCACCCTAGGCCACGGGTTCCCTACAGGTCCTCTGTGGAGGGGCCGGTGGGGGGGTGTGCACAGGAGCGTGGAAAGGCATGCATGCATGTCCGGGGGGGTGAGCAGACTCAGGAAGGCACTTTCTGAGGATGCGCGAAGGCGTGTGCATCTACCCGGCATCGGGACCTCACCCCTACACTCCAATCACTTCCTGTCTTGATCGGGACCTCACCCCTACACTCCAATCACTTCCTGTCTCGGAGCTGCCTGGAGGGCACGCCTTCTGACCTAGACACGCCCTCAGGACCCCCAGTCCCCCGAGAGGAACTCCATGTTGCACAAACAGCAAATACACGTGGGCTTACTTATCCCCAAGGGCATGGGTCCAGGCCCACTGGTGGTCTGTCTGGGAAAGGGCCCGGTGTGGTGGTTCACAGGGAGGATCTCCAGAGGCGTGACCTGGCCCAGGTCAGCGTGGGCCACTGGCTCAGTTTGGGGTGTTGGTTCTCCCAGAGTAGGTTCGCCCCATCTCTGTGGCCTCCGATGAGGGGCCTTGCGGAGAAAATGGGAGCACCAGTACTAGTGGAGGCACCTCTGTTGTGAGCACCGGGAAAGGGGAACGCAGGTGTGGGGCTGTTAGCCCCGGTCCTGGTCACACACAGCTGGGAGGGCAGAGCCGGGCCACGCTGCTGTTTTCTGCCAAGCCCCTAAGTCAGGGCAGGGGGCTGGGGGCTCCTTCGGTGTTCAGACCCCTGGGAGAGGGTTCATTGTGTGGGATTCGGAGATTCAGGTGGTTCCATCCAGTCCATGCTGCTGCACCGGCTTCAGGGTTGGGAGGTGGGTGAAGGGGCAGGGGACGAAACTGGAACGTCAGATCAGCGGCTCCGTGGGCAATTACTGAGGCCTGGCCAGGAAGCCGGTTCCAGCCTTGCCCCTGGAGTGTCCAGCCCCCAGCTCCACACATACCACGTCCCCTTTACCTCCACCGAGCCCGCCCTCATAACCTGATTCCACTTCCTTCTCAATCCTTATTTTCTTTAAAAAATGGATTAGGAAAATCTCATCTGGAAAATTAATTAATGTACGAATTCAACAAATATTTACTGAGCACAGCACTTTGTTAAGTATTTATTTTCCTCTGTAACCTGCTGTGCCCCGCCCCCCACCTCTGCTTTTCTGGCCTTTTGGGTTTCTGGCTGGTCCATTTCTGTATTTCATGGGTTTCTCTCCTCCTTCCAACAACATTCTTTTCTAATTCAGCCATTAGGATACATTTCTTTCCTATGCAACTGGCCACACAGGCCCATCTTACATCTCGGCCCTTTCCGGATGTCAGTGGAGGGACCTGACGGCTGCTGAGGGGCAGTCTCTCCGGCGGGTGCTCTGGTGAACTTGGGGCCGAGGGAGCTCAGAAGGCGCCTTGGGGGCTCGGGTGGGTGCCCTGTGACTGCACCGTTCCCACTGCCCGTCAGGGGATTATTTCCAGTGCCCCCTTACCCTTCTGCCCCCGGCCCCCGGCTCTAGGTAAGAACATACTCTGAGAGCAGCCCCGCCCCCAGCAAACAAAAGTGAACTTGCCCACCCTCCCCGGGAAGGGGACCGGAGCCTTTCACCGGCAGTGAATGGGGCCCTCATTTAGGCCGCATTATACCCGGGCCTGCGTTTCCCCTTCCCTTCTTTACCCCATTCAGGGGACTTCTGACTTCAACTAATTCGATAACAATCCCGCGGGGCCTTCCCAGCTCCTGGTTCGGAGCACATTGTCCCGGCGAGGGCCCCCCCCCAACGGGGGTCCCACTCTCCAATTAGCCAACCGCTGGGCTCCTATCCCCTCCACTCCTTTCCTGCCTGCCCGCCCATTTTTTAACCATTTCGTTTTTGAATTGCACTCCCAAGGGCCTTCAAGGGCGAGCGACCCACAGCCACAGCTCCACAAACCCGGGGCCGGTCAGGGCGAGCGACCCACAGCCGCAGGTCCACAAAACCGGGACGGATTAGGGCGAGCGTCCCACAGCCGCAGGTTCACGAACCCAGGGCCAGCTGGGCCGAAGGCAGAATACAAGATCACGCGTCTACTTAAATGCCAAGTCAGGCCATAGCCTGGCTTCTGAAAGCCTGCACCGTCCTCAAAGAAGACTTTTAAAATTACAAATAAAGAAGCAGCCGAGCTGTCAGCATTCCCAAAACCTCACCCACATGCTGGTTCGGAAACGGAGCCACAGGCTCCCTGGGACAGGGGCAGGGCTAGAAGGAATTTGGAGACTTCTCTGGTGGCCGCTACTCTTCCAGGAGGGTGTGTGTGTCTGGGACGGTAAGGTTCCCTCTCCAGGAACCGTAGGGATTAGTGTGGGATTCCTTCCTGTGCTTTGCAATGTTCACATGACATCATTTTACCTCCAAACCAACTTTTTTCTGTCTGAAAGTTGTAGGAGCCCTCCGGGGAGCAGGCGGGATCCACAGTCACCCCAATTTCCACTGCCCTTCCCCCACACAGATGTTTCATCTGTGGAAGTCACCACCCACACACACCACAGGGGCACGGGTATCTGTGAGCGGCCAAGTCTGCTCTGATGTTTATTTCACTAACATTATCTCCAAATGGAAAATACTGGAATTGGCTAAAAATGCCAGCCTTAAAAAGGCATCTTACTGTTAAGACGTGGGTTGGCCCCACCATTCATATGTCACTGGCCCTGAGTTCTAATCACTTCTGGGCCTACACGCTTCCCTTCCTAATCCCAGTGCAGTCTCCTTCAAGGGGGTCTGTCTGGGAGGTCTCAGATGCCAGCGTTTGCTGCAGGGACATAGGGATCAGGTGTGCACTGGGGCACCACGTTCTGTCACCTGCTATACCTGGAAATGCCCAGGCCCAGATAGTTGACATCTAAGGGGTCTATGTAAATTGTGCCCCCCTGAATTCACCTGCTGAAGCCTTCATCTCCAGGACCTGAGAACACGGCCTGAGTTGGAAACGGGGTCTTGGCAGATGTGACGAGTTAACACAGGTAGGGTGGTCCGAATCCAGCATGACTAATATCTTTACCAAAAGGGAATGTGTGGACACAGACACATGCAGGAAGGAGGCCACATAAAGATAAAGCCAGAGACCTTGAGGGAGCTGTGTCTGCAAGCCAAAGCATGGGGAAGATTAGCAGCACACCCTGGCCCCCGGGGAGAGAAATGGACGGACCCCGCCCCAGAGGATTCTGCAGGAGCGAGGCCGACACCTCCACCAGGGGCTTCTGGCCTCCGGACCTGCCATCTCATGGGCAGGCCATGCGCATGTGGCACCTTGCGGCAGCACCCCTATGGCCATAATATGGGCTCATAAGCACCTGCCTCTCGGTCACAGCAGTGTGCCAGGCACTTCTCACTCTTTGTTCACCTAAGCTAGTCTATTGGAACACAAACATAGAATGAGAACTCAACAGTTGTGTGGGTGGCAAGGTACCTTTCTCAGACTGCCTCATCATTCACTAAATCCACCTGTGGCATGGGACGCAACCGTCTCGAGGATGACCGCCAAAGCCCCGGCCCCCACCACCCACGGCTTAACTTCTTTGAGAAAATCAGCAAAGCAACAGACGACGAGGTTCTCAGAGAGTGGCTTTCCCACTCAGCCCGGGGCGGGGGAGCGGATGGCGTGCAACTACCCTGATTTATCTTGGTGACCCCACGTGACAGCAAATTCATCAGGGATGAAGAATGCCAGTCTGGGAGAACACAGCTTCCAGGCTGGGGGCGAGGGTACGACCAGTGGAAAATTATCCACTTTTCTTCAGATTCCGTCAAAGAAAATTCCTTCCGTGCACCAACAGCCCCGTTCTTCATCTCTGCACCTCTTGGCTATCAGAGTACTCAGACCACAGGGTGGAATTGGGTGGGGCCAGCAAGATGCTCCTCTTAGTTCCTCATTTAGCAGGTGGGAAAACTGAGGCCCAGAGGCCACGACAGCTTGCTCAAGGTCTCAGCAGCATCTGTAAGCCTGAGTCTGAGCCATCCTCCTCTTTCTGTGGTGCCAGGGCCCCAGCCCTGTGATGCAGGCATCTCAAAAACCTGCATATTGCTTTTCGAAAACCTCACAAAGCGACTGAGGTTGAAAAGGAGGAAGCAGGAGTGTGCAGAAGGCACACACTGTCCCTCACCTTTAGATGGTACACACTCTCCTCACCTGCAGACCTTAAAGGGACATGGGCAGCGCAGCCAGAGAGCAAAAATGCAAAAGCCCACTTAGGCTCAAGCAGGTGTCTGCTCTTCTAGGATTCTGAAGTCATCTGTGACCAAGGGAACTGAGCCCTGACCCACCTCTGCCTCTCGGTGAAGCCCAGTGCACAGGGGCCCTGCAGGGCAGCCAAGTTCTCCCAGCCTCCCCCAGGATCCCCCAGCATGAAGGATGCACCTGCTCCCTGAAGATGGGGGAAGCGGGAGGCCCTCCAGTCTGCAGCTGACACCTGATGTCCTGGTCACAGCTGCTCCATCAGCAGCATCGTGTGCTCTTTCTCTGGCTCAGTTTCCCCTCATGTAACACCAAGAGGATGAAAGTCTACCATAAGGTCACGTGGGTGAAGGGGCAAGGCCAGGCTGCCCTTTGCACACCTTCAGGGGGCATCTCCAAGGACATTGGTGCGTTTCCCAGATGTGCTTTCCCTCCCTGAGGCAGATGGAAAGCCCTCCTAACCCCAGAAGACAGTGGGGACCTCTCCACTGTGAGGGCATCCCCTGCCTTGTGGACGTGTGGGACTCACTATTACGTACAGGCATCTGTGAAGCGAGAACACTACAGGAGCTGGACCCCTTGCTCGAGGGCTCCACTTGGAGGTCCCACTGAGAGGCGGAGGCCTCTGAGTCAGCGCCTAAGCTCATGTGGGATCCAGGAAGCCGCGGGCTCAACAGTGGACACAGAAGAGGGTGGGAGACGCCAACCCGAGGTAGAAACAGAGGCCAGGCGGGAGAGGGCTTGTGTGGAAGCAGGGCAGACACGACCCTACTCGGCTCCAGCTGAAGAATGTGTCACCAGCATCTAAGTGGGAGGTCCTGCCCTGCAGGTGCTGGATGTGGCTGGGGTCCCCAACCTGCCAGGGGTCACTGGAGAAACATCAGAGCCGGGGCTCCCAGCCCCCAAGGCCACACTCAGAAGGAGTAAGTCCCTCAGAGGGCAGCTGCCCCGGGCGGCCCTCTCGTCCTCCCCACAGCTGACATCATTCCTGATGACTGCAAGGGCCCAGGTCTCACGAGGGAATATTGCAGTGAGCAGGAGGCTGGGCCCTGCGGTGGGAGCTCTGGTGTGGGGCCAGGATGAGGCTAGCTCCTGTGGCTTGGACTCCTAGACTTCAAGGCCACCTATCTGTGGACTGGACACCCGCCTCTGAGTGCTGAGGCTGCATCTTGTTCATCTCTGTGTGAGCTTCAAGTCAGTGCAACTGAAGTAATCCCCATGACAAAGCGAATTTTAGAGGAAAGGGAAATACATTTTTCTTCAGCCCAGCAGCTCCTATGATCCTATGAACGGAGTTTGAAGGCTTTTATAAAAATGAAGCCCAGACCCCTTTTTCCATCCCTGTCCTCCTCAAAAGAAGGCAACGTGGTCTATACTCGCAAAACGCAGGGGTCGTGATGTCCGTCTGCCACCAGGGACTTCAGTCCTTTGGGCAGCTGGCCTTCCCCGGAGTCCCCACTCCAGCTAAGGGGTGACCCTGGACTCAGCTTTCAGCTTTCCACCTTCTCCTCCCCTTCCTTCCCCTCCTCTTCCTCCTCCTCCTCTCCCTGCTTCCTCCTTCCTGCTCCTCTTCCTCTTCTCTTCCTCCTCCTCCTCTCCCTGCTTCCTCCTTCCTGCTCCTCTTCCTCCTCTCTTCATCCTCTGCCCCTGGTTTGGCTCTTGTTCTCGTCTTCTCCCGTGGTCAGGTCTGAAGCTCTGTGCTGAGTCCACAGGCAGCACCATCAGGGTGGAGGCCAGGGTCAGGTGCAGGAGACACTCGCCCTGTGACTCCCCAGCCCTGTCCACTCAGTGGAAGGTAGGACAAGCACCACTCTCTGCATTTCCAGGAGGGCCACGGGTGTCGGGGATACTTGAGTTGTTCTTCAGATCCCACGCAGGACTTCCAAGCTGTTTAAAAATCCACCTTAAGCCTAAAGGAGGGCCCTGGCTAAGGGCCTCAGTGGAGCCCGTGGTTTTCTGCGGATGTGCAGGCTCCAGCCCACGTCCATCGCAGCCGCGGCCGGCCGGCCAGTCCCCCAGGCCCCTCTCCCCAGGCCCTTGACTCAGTGGCTGTGAGGAGAGCCTCTGCCCCTCAGGTCCTGGGCAGTCATCACGGGGATTGTTCCCTCTACTGGAAAGGCAGGTGAGCCTCAGCCTCTGTGGTGGGATACCATGAAGAAGGTCCCATGTTTGACTTCCAGTCTGATATCTCAGTGCTCACCCGTGTGCAGCAGGGGTAAGTGAGGTCCCTTCCCCAGCAAGACCCTGGGATGCCTAGAGCCTCTGCATTCCCCTGGTCGGGGGAGAGAGACGGAACACAAGGACATCCCTATCCCGGGATCACCGCACAGCTGTTCTGGAGCCCTCGAGGGGCAGGGTCACCTCTGAGAGCTCAGACTTAAGACAGGGTCCACCATGGTCTCTCCAGGAAGACAGCATGGTGCACATGTCCACGTGGGTAGGCGCCAAAGGCCAGCAGAGGGGCTCGAGTGCAGCTAGGGCTCCTGGCCGAGCAAGACTTGCACTTCTCAGCCCCCAGCGATTCTTCATGCACTAGAGAGGCTCATCAGAGGCCCGCCCCATGGGACGAGGATGCTTCAAGGGGGCCCGGCAGCTTCTGTGCAAACCTAGCTCCAGGAGCCAGGACAATTGGAACCTCCTGGAAATGGGACTTTGGCTGACCCAGGAGCCTGAGCAGCCTCTCCTCCCTTCTTGTTCCTGCCTAGAGACCCTTGTTGCTGGGGTGGGCAGGAAGGGGAGGACCGAGCTGGCCAGCCTCTGCAGGTGGAACACGTGAGCTGTTACCAAGAAGCTCAGCGGAGCCCCACTGGCAAGGGGCTCTGGGGGCCTGGCCATTTCATGTTGCTTATGTTCACGTATTTCCAGCCTGGCTTGTTGTTTTCACACTAGGTTTTATTTTTGTGCCCCTGCCCCAGGCCCTGAGACCCCCCATGCTCTTTGGGGGACACCTGGCTGTGGCTCCCCACCCACAGGCAAGCTGCTCAGCAGCACCCCACGGCCGTTGGCAACTTCTGTCCCGGCGGATCCAGAGGTGCCTGTTGAAACTGCAGAGCAACCAAGCATCCTAATCCCCCTCCGCCTCCACCCCGCACAGCACTCTCTCCAGCCTCCGCTGAGTGCCAGGGCTGAAACGAAGGCTGATAAATTAGTCTAGAGGGAAACAAGGCCGCTTCTACTTGTAAAAGGTCATTTCGACTTTGTTCTGGGTGAGGGTTTATCTCAGTTGCTGCCGCGACAGACAATGCCTGGGGCCTAAATGGCAGAAATCTTAGCTCTGCTCGTGAAATTACAGTGCTGATAAGCCGGAATGGACTTTAGAGAGATCTAAATGGGAACGGAGTGGACGTAGGTATTTTTGAACATGATTGAACAGAGACGACACAATGGGATGTACAATTAAACTGGGCATTAGCCCAGAAGGAAGGAACTCTGCCGACTCTGCCGAAAGCCAGACAAAGGGGGTTCCCGCAGCCTGCGTGCAGCTGGTAATCCCTGCCCCAGCCCGTGGCAAGAGGCGCAGCCGGGACTGGGGGACCAGAGTGGGCGCACGACAGCTCCTGGGTGGCTGCTGCTGGAGGCTGGTGCCATTCTTCATGCGGCAGGGGAGAGTGGGGCCCACTCACCAAGCCAGCTCCCTGGAAAGCACGGCGGTGCTGCCCACGCATCCCAGGAGGCCATGGCCCAGTGCCACGCCAAGCACTCCAGGTGGGCCCGGAGCTGCAAAAGCAAGAAGAGACCACGCTCCCCTGCACAGCAGACACGCTCGTGGCATCCTGGCAGCTGAGTGAGAATAGCCACTTTGAGGCCATTCTACTTACATATGTTCTACACGACAGGAAAGACCCAGCCAGGCGCGTGCAGAACGAACCCTCCAGGCAGGCAAGGGTGCCGTCTTGCAGCCATTCTCCAAAGGGCCTTCTCAGGCACTCAGATAAACTCCTCACCCCAGAGAGACGCTACCCTGGGTTGACTAGGCCCCTCAAGGCGGGTGCCTAATCACAGCAACCCAACCACACTACAGCTTGGGGGTCCAGAGAACGCATGGAGTGCCCCGGCCCTGTCCCGAGCAGAGTCTCCCCGCGTGCAGGAGGCAGCAGAGACAGGCGGCCCGCAGCGGGGGGTCCTCAGGTCGCTGCCTCTCAGCGGGTCCGTGAGCAGTTGCGTCCCCCTCATCTCTGACTGAGGCCAAGGTGGCCCGTACCACCCTGAGAACACATTCCTACCCCAGCTGATGACCTGGCCCTTGAGAATTCCTGCCACAGGAGAAGCTCTGACCAGCAGCCAGGCCTGGCGGGAGGGCAGTGGGACCTGCTGCTGCCTCCTGAGGAGTGTGAGGTTCACGCGCACGTCCTCTGACCCTTGTCCCTGACCCGGGGAGACCTCTGTGGCCTGGAACACGTGGGACCTGCGTCTGACCCAGGGGAGGGAGGGCCACCCAGGACCTGGCCCACAGGCCTCAGGGGGCCTCCCCAGGGAGCCCCAGGTCACAGCCACCCACCCTCAGGAGGGGTTGCCCTCCCCACCCATTCTGTTCCCTGCGAAGCCTGCTGCTGGGAAATTACTCGAAATTAAAAGATCTCAAGCACAAATGACCTGTACCGTAGATTCTTCAGTCTTAGTGGGTCCAGTTGCTTTCTGCCACCCTCAGAGGCCACCACCTGGTAGCACAAAGCTAACCCCAGCACAGCGTTGCAGGGACCGCACTGTGGGTGCAGGTACCAGAGGCGAATGAGCTGCTTCTCAGGCCTGTGCCAGCCCTGCCTGGCTCCTCCAGGATGCCAAGGCTGTAGGATCACCCAAGGGACAATCGGACTGAGTGCCTACAACGGGCTGGGGCCTCTCTGATGGCTGGGGGCGCACAGGAGGGAGGGGCCTGTCCTGCTCACAGCTGATATCCAGGAGCTGCAGGGGCAGAAAGGGCCCACCTGGGATCGGGACTCTGGGCTCTTGTCCTGGGTCCACCCAGCCCGTGGTCCCACATGACTCCCTCCCTGGAGCCCAGTTCATAACTGCACTGGGAGGGGGAGGAGACAGTGATGCCCCAAGTGGGACTCAGGTACGACAAGGAGCCCCTCCTATCCCAGCCAACACCCCATGCCTGGGGGGCGCGTGGTTGGTCAGCCTCGGGCCACCCTGTGTAGCTGTGGCCGGGACAGCAGCCATGACGATGAACCAGTGGTGGGAAGCCCACCCCCAGCCTCAGCTACTGCCTAGAGCCCCTGGGCAACAGTGGGGTCCCCCAGTGGCCCCCGGTGCCCTCCTCTTCGCAGCCCCAGCTTCTGCTCCTTCCACCTGCCCTGCTGAGGCCTGTGGTCAGGAAAGGCTCTGCTGCTACCCGTCAGCCGCTGCACCTTCAGGAACAGCCTCTCTGGGCTCCCATGGGTACGAGAGGAAGGAAGTTCAGGGTGCGCCCCTTTCCCAGGGCCTCCTCCTGGGCTGGAATCCTCCAAGTGCCCCCACAATGATTGCTTCTTAGAATGCAGATTCCTGGGACCTACCGCAGGAACTCTAAGCCAGGAGGTAGAGAATGGGGCTGGAATTGGGTGGGGGTCTCACAGGCTGACCATCTGGGTCAGGAACCCATGGGGTTCCTGGCTGAACCCATCTCTGGTGCCACGAGCACCCTGGGGCCACTGAAGAACCCCAGCTTCAGGAAGAGGTATCGGGTGGTGAGCCTCACTCCCTGCCAGGTTCTCCCAGCATTCTCAGGCCCTACAAGGGCCCATGGGGCTGGGTTTGGGACCTGCTTTCAAAGAAGAGGACAGCAGCTCCTAAGTAAAAGTGGGGCTGAGGTCATGTTTATGACACAGAATTTCCCCGAGCCTAGAGAAGGCCATCGACTGTCCTGAAGTCAAGTTCCAGGGCCTGGCTGGGTCAGGGACCTGCAGAGGACAGAGCCATGTTCAGGCAGAAGCACGAGGCGCTGGGCCTAGGCAATCGGTCTGCAAGGCACAGAGTTGAGACTGCCCACCTACATGCTGTTAGTGCGGGCGGGAACTGGGTCTGGGCCCACCTCCCGCCCCTGCTGGAGCTCACCTGTACCTCTCCCATCTGGCAGGAGCCTGGCTACCCCCAGTGAGCTCCTGCTGGGGTCACTGAGCGGGACCCCAACCACCTCGGGGTCCCTGCATGGACAAACCTGGGGGCCGGGAGCTATTCCTTCCTTCTCAGCCCCGGGTTCCCCTGTCAGAGCCAGGGTGGCCATGTCCTAATCACAGTACAGCTGGGAGGGTCCCAGTGTAGACAGAGCCTCACAGAGACCGGGGCGCACAGCAGGTGCCCGCCAGGCTGACACAGAGGCCACATGCCTCTGTCATACTCCCTTCATGTCCACTCCTTATTTTCATGTCCACTCCTCCCTAAGGAAGGAAGGGAGGAGGGAAAAGGGCAGGAGGCTCTGGAGCACCCTGTTCTCACAGGGAGCCTTGGGGAGCCCGGAGGGAGGCTGGGCCACGCCCCCACGCAGAAGCCCTTCTCCCTCCTGCTTCTGGCAACCCTGATGATGTTTTCAGGTCTCTTGGTACAAGCGGTCGGTTCCTGAGTAAGGGTGGGCTCTCGGTGTCACTGGGGCGGGGGGCGTGTGGGATGTGATTGGCAAAATGCTATTTAAGAAGTTGGTATTCACAGATGTCTCTTGAATATGAAAAGAAAATATTTATTTCCTTTTTCGCTTGTGAATCAGAATGCTCTATTTAAAGAAAGTCCCCTCTGCTGGGCTGCAGTGGAGTTATTACCCCTTAAGGAAGTAAAGGAGAGCCATCAGGGAGGTATTCTTAGTCATTCTCTCTCCTTTTTTCTAAAATTCCTTATATACCCGTGCCTCCGAGCCGGGCCGAAGATAGTGCAGGATTTCATGGCATTCTTGGGCTAAAAACGTCTAGGGCTGATGTCACGGTGCTGGGGGAAATGGGAGGTCTGTGCTGTGACTCCTGCATGGCACTGCCGGCTGCTCCTGGAGCCGAGGCCCGTGGGTTTCTCTGCATCCCTGTCCCCATGGTGGCCTCAGGCTCCGCACCATCCCACAGGGCCCCGTCTCTCTGCAAATCCCGCTGCTTTGTGCCCCGCTGAGCGGCCGGGTGCTGCTGGCTCCACGGGAATACTCCTCAGAGCATCCGCTGACTGGTGCGCTCGCGGTTTTAGACGTGCCATGTTAGGCCTCCATAGAAATATCCAGAAGCTCCTGAGTGGGGAAGCGCGGCAAAGCTTCCTGGCCTCATGCAGAACTCTCCATGCAGAATGGAGCAGAAGAGGCACCCAGAGCCAGGCCAGGTGCCCGGGTCGAGCCCACCCAACTGTGGGGGTGGCGTGGGCAGTGGAGCATGCATCTGGGAACCTTGGAGTGAAAGGGCAGGCCAGGAACAAGTTTTGGCATCTAGATGATAAAACGCGGGACTGAGAATATCAAGCCCTGATGTGTGGCGAGCAGATGGTGGCGTGTGGCGGGGAGACGGTGGCGTGTGGCGGGAAGACGGTGGCGTGTGGTGGGGAGACGGTGGCATGTGGCGGGGAGACGGTGGCGTGTGGCGGGGAGACGGTGGTGTGTGGCAGGAAGACGGTGGCCGGACGCTGCAGAGTCCAGCCTTGATATTATCAGACCTGCCCCAGCCTCCCTCCCTGAAACTAGAACCGGTGCCGAGGCCCCCGACACCTGCTGTGGTCTGCCCCTTCCCCTCTGTTGGAATTTAAAGGATAAGGAATAATAGGGTGATCTAAGAGCTCAACCAGTGAGCGCCGGCTGCCCCTACGGCAGGCCAGTGAGGAGGGCTCATGGTGGGACTCAGCTCCAGGGTGAAAGGGGCACGGGACAGACAGAAGGAAGCACCCTGCACCGGGAGGTACCAGTGAACACCTCTGCAGGGCCCAAGATGTGCCAGTCATCTGCTGAGTGACCAAATGCCCTCAACAATCATCCTAAATAGCCCCTCAGGGTGCACTGAGCATTGCGGAAGGCCAGACGAGTGCTTTGGGAACCCTTGTTCCTCAGCCCTCCCACCTGTCCCTTGCTCGGCAGTCTGGTGCAGGTGTGGGACAGGACATCCAGGTGGGCTCTCCACTCCTCCTTTCTAGGTCAGCTGTTCTGGGCCCAGGCTGTAAATTAGGATCTCCTGTGAGCTTCCACATGCCTGATGCCAGAGGGGTTTCCCAGGACTTTGGGTCCGACACTGGGATGCTCCTGGGCAAACAGGCAGGTTGGTCGTCCTCCCTGGCCCCAGCCCAGCATCTCCGAGGCAGGCCTGGCACCTGTATTTCCCATGCTCCCCAGGCAACACCAACATGCAGTTAGGGGAGCCCACAGCCCCCGGCCTCTGCCCTTGGGTCTCAGGCACCCAGGAAAGACTTGAGACCTTTCCTAACCACCCCCTCCCTGAGTACAGACTGACACGTGGGAGGGGCACTCACTTTCACGTTTTTCTATGCACTCAGCAGACATTGTTGGGGGCGGGGGCTTGCACTTCCTCCCAGGCTGAGTGGGCGCACTTCCCAGAATATGCCTGAGCCACGGGAGCTCTCTGGGTTGAGTCTTCCTTGCCTGCCATCTTGGGGTCCCCCAGAGCCGGATGGGATGGAGAGTGTGGAGGTCCATGACTGTGGACAGCTCCGGGGTGCAAAGGGAGCACCCAGCCCACTGAGCAGTGGGTGCTGGACACATGAGTTCTGCTTCTACAGAGGAGGGCTATGTCAAACACTTCTGGGTTCAAACCAGCCTCCGGTGGCTGCAGGTGCCCCTTCTTCCTGAATCCCAGAACCACGAGGCAGCCTGAGGATCTCCTAGGAATGGCTAGACCTGGCACTGGTGGGAGCTGCTGCTCCATCCCTTTGGTGGCCGAGCAGGAGCCCAAAGCCTCAGGAGGTCAATCCTGGAGGTGGGGCGGGCAGGAAGACAGCACATCCTTCCACAGCTGCAGGGAACATTGGTGACTCTCCCAATGCCTGCAACACACCCAGAACTGCCCCCTCGTAAGCCGCTGTGTCTGCTGGGTGCTCGCCGTCTGGCCACTGCGTCTGCTGGGTGCTCGCCGTCTGGCCGCTGCGTCTGCTGGGTGCTCGCTGCCTGGCCGGATCCTTCCTAAACTCTGCTGTGCACATGAATCACCAGGGATCTCGCTCAAGTGCACGTGGTGACTCAGTGAGTCCGGAGGGGGGCCAAGGTTCTGCATTTCCAACAAACCTGCAGGGCGGCCATTACTGCTGGCGCAGGGACCACACTTTGAGCACCGAGGTCTTGATGGAAACAAGGCAGCTGTGTGTGTCTGTCACTGGGTTGATCTTGATTTCCTGTTTGCTCGTGAGGCCACAGGGACTGAAAGGGACTGAAGCAGAGTCCCAGGAGCCTCGACAATCCATCCGGGGCAGGAACTGGGGCTTGGTTAAAACGGGGTCACTTCTGCCTGGGCTCAGACCTATGGCCAAGCTCACCTTGGTTTCCCAGCCCAGGACCCACGGAGGGGTCTAAGTCCAGCTCCTGCACCAGCACCAAGCCCCACCCGCTGCCGTGAAAACTGTAGGAAGGTGGAGCCTCCAATGGGACCTCCTACTTCCCCAAACCCAGTCCCGAAACCCATATCCATCATGAAGAGATTGCCCAATTGGAACACGAGCGGGCCAGACCGTGAAGTCTGGATGGAGGGACTGACTCCTTAGGGTCTCCTCCTAACACCCTGAGCCTGGTCATTAATCCAGAGCCTGGAAGTGTCTGTCCAGGATCTTCTGGCTCAAAATCCAGCCAGAACTCCCAGAGAAGCAAGCTCCACAGGCACCCAGCCCACATGCCTCAAGACAGCCAGCTCCAAAAGCTGCTGAGCCCAGATGGGCTGGCGACACAGATGACCCCCATCCTTAGAGGCCAAGGCCCTGTCTAGGACTTCAGGCAAAAACTAAGCTGTAGGGGGCATTTGTGTGTGCAAAGCTCACACACAATCTCCTGCAGCAAGTCATGTTAATATTTACTGGTGAGGGGATGTTCAGGAGGAAGGGAGAAGGGGCTGGGGTTCGTGTGTGGGAAGGGGTGGCCTGGGTGATTCCCTACCCTGCCCTGTGGATCTGGCCATATCGCAAAAACCCTGGAGCAAATTTGCCCTTGCCCCTCCTGCCATCGGACTGAACTAGATCTCAGCACATGGGGCCCTCCAGTGCTCCCCGGTACGTGGGGAAGCTGGTTCTGGGTGCTGCATGCTTATGCCTGCCTCGTGGTGCCTTTAAAAGCCCATCATGGACATTTGTGCTGTGATGTCGGAGACTAAAGCCCCATAGCACTGCCCTTCCGGCTGTCCCAGGATGCCTGGCTGGGCTGCCCCCACCCCACTCCACTGTTATCCTTTCACTTGGGACCAAAATGGACCTGCAAATGTGTTTCTCATTCCTCCCACTCAGGAACAGAAGAGCATCAGTATTGCAAACACATATAGGGGGACTTTACTTCCTCGCAAATCCTGCCTTTCTTCAAGGCTGGGCGTTTTGGATGAAATTCCATATTACATGTGTGCCCATTTCTCATCTTCTGAGGGTGCGGGCTGGGCTTACTCTCACCCATCCCTGGCCACCATCGTGTAGCTCCTGGTCCACAGGGGAGACTGGCAGGTCCTGGCCCTGCCAAAGACTCTCAGTGGGCTCTGGGGACCCTCGAGGCACCAGCTTGGGGGTCCCATGATGGTAGTACCAGATAATTGGTGTGGCCCAAGGCTTCTGGGCTGGTTCCCTTGTGACCCCGGAGCTTCCCACAGGCCTTGGCCCAGACACAGAGCATTTGTTGATTGAACAAATAAACACACATTAATATTCAGTAAATAACGCCGGGGGTGAGGTCGTCCACTTCAGTACATTCTTCAAATAATTGAAACCCCATCAATTCACATTAACATTTTTCACCTGGCCTCTTAAGCAGAGGCAGAGGCACTTACTCATCAGCATTCTGATTACAGGCGGGGCCAGTGATGCGGTCGAGAGCCTTTCTGGGGAGACACAGTCAACAAAGAAACAAGCAGACCTTGGGTGGGAGACAGTGGCCGATGCACTGAGAAAAGTGCCCCCAGTGCCTCCCCTGGGGGTCCTGCAGGATCCCACCCCAGCAGGTCCCGAGCCTCAGGGCCCTGGGCACACAGCTGAAGGCCCAGCTGGGGGCAGGTGGCCTCACCCAGCGCCTCACCCACTGCCTCCTCCCTCTGGGCAGCCACCTCTTAATTAGCAAAACAAACAGCACGACTGATAAATGTCAGATTTACTCAACAAATGATCAAAACCACTGTTTTTGCAGACCCCAGGGCGATCAAATGCCTTCACGGGTGATTTCCTCCTGGCAGGTGGGCTTCGGTGGTGGCAGGCGGGGTGTGATATTTGGGAAGAGACTGAACCCGGCTGTGTCCAGATGGAGGAGGCCAGGAATTTCAGGTGCCCTTCCTGACAAACACCCTTCCTGAGATGAAGCCCAGGGGGCGTTTCCACACACCTGGGGCACACACACAGCCACGCACAGGCTGAACCAGGTCGGAGATGGGGCATCTGACTTAGGGCACATCTCAGGGTGCCCCACAGCACCCGGGAACAAAGTGGGTTTAGTCAGTGACTATTCCTAATACACAGGAGGGAGAGAGGAGGGGGCAGCTCTCCCCAAACAGCGTCAGCCTCCCTGTGGAAGGAGTGCAGGCTTCGAACCAGCGACTGAGGCTGGAGGAAAGTCAGCTCCCGACCCCCACCCTCATTCCTGCTTTGCTAACGGAAAGCTCCCGCTTGAAGTCAGGCTGCCCCACAACCTTGAACCCAAAGCTCGTGGGTGCCTCACGTGCTCCCTGCCCCAGTCCCTCGTCCCCAAAGAGTCGTGCTGTCATCTATGTCAGCCCCACGTCAGGCAGAGAAGGGCCCCCGACCCTCCCCAGTCACCCCAAAGCCCAGTGTTGCCTGGCAGCTTGTCTCTTGTGATAAAAAGAGAAAGGAAATTCGACTTTCTCATTTTCTTTTGTTTCAACTGAATTGTCCAGAACAAGAACTTTGTTCTCAGAGTAGAAAGAAAATGGTTTCCATGGTGCCCCAAAATGACAGTAAGAATAATCCACGTGACTGTTATTTCAAATCTGTCCTTCGAGAGACGCACACCCTGTTCCTGCAGGGGCTGCTATCTGGTGAGATCCCTTTGCTCACGCCGCTCCCAGATCCCCTCTCCTCCAGGGGAACCCCGATTCTGAGCTCAGAGTGGCCACAACACCACACTCCTGGCCACCACATAGGGAGGCCAAAATGACACCGATCCTCCTCGGATTTTGTTTGTTATCTTTGCTAAAATGTCACTACTTGTTCTTTTTCAGTAAATAAATACTGTGGACATGACAGTAAAATCAAATCACTCTGATTCATAACACTTAATTACCAGTGTGAAAGTGAACAATTATACACACGAAATTCAGGACCATCAGAGATAACACACACGCATGGGCCATCCCAGGCCTGACCTGGGATCCCACTGGCGTGACGCTGACACCCCTGTTTTTCTCTGACCCAGGCCTGACTTAGGAACCCACTGGCATGACGCTGGCATCCCTGTTTTTCTCTGACCCAGGCCTGACTTAGGAACCCACTGGCATGACGCTGGCATCCCTGTTTTTCTCTGACCCAGGCCTGACCTGGGATCCCACTGGCATGACGCTGGCACTCCTGTTTTTCTCTGACCCAGGCCTGACCTGGGATCCCACTGGCGTGACGCTGACACCCCTGTTTTTCTCTGTCCCAGGCCTGACCTGGGATCCCACTGGCGTGACGCTGACACCCCTGTTTTTCTCTGTCCCAGGCCTGACCTGGGATCCCACTGGCGTGACGCTGGCACCCCTGTTTTTCTCTGACCCAGGCCTGACCTAGGATCCCACTGGCATGACGCTGGCACCCCTGTTTTTCTCTGACCCAGGCCTGACCTGGGATCCCACTGGCATGACGCTGGCACCCCTGTTTTTCTCTGACCCAGGCCTGACCTAGGATCCCACTGGCATGATGCTGGCACCCCTGTTTTTCTCTGACCCAGGCCTGACCTAGGATCCCACTGGCATGACGCTGGCACTCCTGTTTTTCTCTGACCCAGGCCTTCCCTGGCCGCGCTCACTGCAGGGGCGTGGAGGGAAAAGGCTAGCAGGGTCGCCTGGTTGGTGTGAGTGGCTTGGGAAGGGGACTCAGCAGAAGGTCCTTCTCATGTCTGGAACTACAGAGGGATCCCAGCCCTGAAGCCTGGTGCTCCTGTCCTGTCTCAGGCCCCGTTCACGGCACTCGGAAGACAGGCCAGGCAGTCGGCAAGAGGAAGAAGTCCTTAGAGAAAGGGGCACCTGCAAGTCACTTCTCCCTCCAGGGCCACCTCGGGGAAGGCAAAAACCAAAGGGAAACGGCAATCAGCTCTTTCGGGACACGTGGAAAATTCTGGGAAGGTTGCTTAGGGGAAGATGTCACTTTTTCTGCCCAAAGGCCCCAGCTGAGGTGGCTGGAGGTGGGGAGAAACCTCCTTGACTGACAGACATCGCTCATTTCAGGCAGTTGTGGCTGCCACCTAATTTCCACCCCCTGCTTCCTCCTCTCTGCCCTTCACAGAGGAGGTGGTGGCTTCCTGCCCAGTTCCAATGTCAGCTCCCGAAGGCACCGACGCACATGGCTGCCCCCTGCCCCATCTCATGGAAGCAACAAAACCCAAAGGTGGTCCCAAAGCCAGGGAATCGGTGCCCGAAGTCACAAGGAAAACCAGGTCGGGCGAGATCCTGCCGGGTGTGCGGGGAGCACTGTGTGAGGGCGTCGGGGGGAGAGTAAATATTTCTAAGCACCAGCAGGAGGGGTATCTGTCAGGTGGCCACCGTGGAACAAAGCCCTCCGCAGAAACGGGAGGTGCGCCGTGGGGAGAGCGCGTTCCCTCACGTACACACACACCAGGGATAAACACACCGCAAAGTCAACAGGCAGCGGCAGGCAGTGGTGCAGCCTGCACCGGGCCTGGCACCACGCAGACATCGTGATATGGGCCATTTCTTTTGAAAAAAAAAAAAGCAAATAGAAACTTGTATCAGAGTAGCCAAGAACAAAGTCACCTGAAGGTCATCCAAAGTGCTACCTGCAGAGCCCCTGGACCTCTCACATCCACAAGCCACCTCCTAATTAAACAGTCCAGACCTTTCTAAGTGTGAGGAACACACACCCTGGAATTCCTCTCCCACACACCAGGGAGGGCGGGACAGGGCGCTTCTGCCAAAGTCACTTCCACTGCACAGCCAAAGACGAATGTTGCTACCAAAATGCTCTCCTTGGTCCCATGAGGGGCCTGTAGGGCCATGAAGCTGGGCAGTGTCTCCACCGAGGTCTTCTACTCCAAACTCTCTCCCTGTCCTGTCTCACTGGTGCCCCTGGCTCCTGGCCAGTCCCTCCTGAAGGTAACCCGACCTTGGACCTACACACACTGTCCTCTGCCTCTCGATGGAGGAGAGTGGTGCGCCCGGCCCACAGGTGCTGCCCGTAGAACTGCGGCTCCCACCCTGCTGGACGGCCGTGGACTCTCTGCCACATGCTTTTCTTCAGGCACCGGGACCCCCATAGCTCTGTAATTGGCAGAGGGGGGAGCTTTAAGCTGACACTCAGGGAACAGCTTCTGAGTCCCCCTATATCCTTGATGAGGAGCCACACAGGACTCTGTGAGCTACCAAGGACCACACCTGCCTGCTGGGAGCTGCTGAGGTGGCCTGGTCTTGCCCAGGGAGGATGCACTTAGCTCTGCAGGGTGCGGGCAGCCTCTGGTCCCCAGGCTGTCAGTGTTCTTACAAAGGGCTGTTAATGCCGTCAGCCCAGGGAGGTGCTCAAGGGCTGCTGGAGGCCACAGGGGCCTCCCCAGGGCCCATCTGAGTTGGGACAGGCCTGATAGTGAGCATGGAACTGGCTGGGGACTTCTCCAGAGTCACGAGCGGCCAGGAGAGGAGGTGGGCAAGACGCAGGATCCTGCCCCCATCCATCTGGGGGTCCTCTTCCCTGCTCAGGCCATTTGCCTATGAGGAGCCTACCTCCATCTGGGCACTTCAGAGGCTGGGAGGCACAGGGGAATCCACCCAGTGTTCCCATTTTCCACCCAAGCAGCAGCCCTGACAAAAAGACCACCAACAACTGGCTGTGTGGGGCTGGCAGAAAGGCCAGGGCCCACCAGGAAGTGCACTTTGTGTAGGGGGGTGGGGCTCTTAGTCCCCATAGGACCACTCAAGGGCCCCCAACACCGGTGCCTCGCATCCCTCACAGCCTGGGCAGGATGCTCTGGGTGCTCCCCACTCAGAGCCGTCCCAGGGACGCCCTGTCTCCTGACCCCTGCAGCAGGTTCACCAGGCCAGCTCCAGACCCTCAAGGCCGGTCACAGTCGTGGTGGGAAAATTTAAACAGTTAGCCATCCCTTCCTGGCAGGATGGGGCCTGTGCCCGCTCGGGCTACTCTCAGGCCACTGGCTGACCGGGGCAGGCGGGGAAGGCGGCAGCCAGGGCAGTGTGGCCACCAGGTGTGATTTGTGAGCTGCTCCACGCTGCCGTGGCCTGGAATGAAGCCCTGGAGTGCAGCTGCCTGTTCTGGGACTTTCTATTAATCTCCCTGCCCTGCCACGATGGCCGCGTTCACGCCTGGGATCCGGCGGGAAGCACGGGATGTTTTAAGACATGAGCTCATGAAAGACACATTTCCGGGAGAGAGTGGGCGTGCCCTACAGGGCTGACAGGCGCCCACGAGGACCTCTGATGCTTTCCATCAGGCGAGCTGCAGGATAAAATAGGCTGGGAAATGTGACATTTGAACGCTCTCTCTGGCCGCGCCTCCCGCCTCGGGCAGTGGCTGCTCAGCCTGGCTTTATAAATAGATGGAACACAAGATAAATGGCCGTGATCAATCATGCTCAGGTGTGATCGCTCACCTCCCATCCGAAGTCCGTCTCCTTCGCCGCTGCCCGGGGCACCACCACGCAGGGGCCCAGCCTCTCCCCGGCTTCCATCTTCCTCTTGGCCCAGACCCCCAGGCCGGCCCCCGGGATGGAGGACTCTCGGAGCTCGAAGTCCGGTGGGATGGGAATGTCTTCAGGAATGTAGACGGGGGCCTCGTACGGCGAACCCTCCTTGGGGGTGAAGTCCTCGCTGGTGGGGAAGGGGGACGGTGGCCCCACGGGGATGGGTGACATGGCACTGTCCTCAGCCTCGTCCTCCGCGCTGTGGCCGGCCAGCAGGTCCCGGTTGGGTTCATACATATTATTTACAACGTCACCGTCACCTAAAGGAGACAACGCAGCGTCAGCCTTTGCAGCACGTGCCCCTCCCAGGTGTACGACTCAGGGAGTGCCGGGGACTCGGGCATCAACGGGGACCGACGGTGCTCAGGGACCCAGAAGGCCTGGCTGCCACTCCTGCCTGGGATATGCCACCTCCGCTCCACCCTGAGCCAAGCTGCCATCACTCCACGTCAGAGGCTCCAGAGGATGGGATCCCGCCAGGCTCCTACTGGGGCCAACATTTCTGATGGAGTGGCACAGCCCAGCACACCCTGGCTCCCCTACCCTGGCTCCCACAGCCACCTGAGGATGCGCCGGCTCGTCCTGTCCTAGGGGAACTAGGGAAGGAGCTGCCGGTGCCTGGCAAGCTTGGCGACAGCCGGTGAAGCTGTCATGCGTGGCAGCTGACCCAGGGCTGGCTGATGGTGAAATATTTGCACCAGAATATTCCAAAAGTCCGCTGTAGCCTTGGAAATCAGGGACGGCGGAAGTCCTAAGTGCCTGGGAGGACTCAGAATTTGGGTGACTGTGAAATGTGCTCAGTGCTGCTTCCCTGCACTTAGGCCGCAGCCTGGACATCCCCACACTGAGACTGCAGCCCGGACATCCCCGCACTTAGGCCACAGCCTGGACATCCCCGCACTTAGGCCACAGCCTGGACATCCCCGCACTTAGGCTGCAGCCTGGACATGCACTGGGGTAGGGCCGGCTGGGTCTTGGGGAGGCTCGTGGAAGTTCCTGATGATCTCGACACAGGCTAGGAATAGGCCTGCTGAGGTCATGGATGTCAGAGTCATGAGGCCCCAGGTCACTGAGCTGAGCAATAAGAGGGTGCCCAGTTTGTCTGTCTGGGATAGACCTTTGGGGTCCGTCCTAACAGAGGGTGGGTGCCAAGAGAGTGTGTACGTGCAGCTGAAACTATACCAGAGAGTAGCCCGAGGCACTGGGGGAGATGGGCAGGGTGAGGAGGAGTCCGGACAGGAAGAAAAGCAAAGCCCTCCACCGAGTGCAGCCAAACCAGGACTCAGGCAGGCGAATGTTCACCGTGGCAGATTCACCATCGCCAGAAGGCAGAAACAGCCCAAACATCCGTCTGCGAGGGAATGAGGGAGCGGATGAGTAGTGGATGGTACCACCCTTTCCAAGGAGGAGCACGGCCTGGACCAGCCCTGGACATGCGGCACTCGGCGTAGGAAGCCGATACAGAGGGTCACACCTGTGGCACCATCCCTCCCCAAGGAGGAGGGCGGCCCTGGCACGCACAGCCTGGACCAGCCCTGGACATGCGCCACTCAGGCGTAGGAAGCCGATGTAGAGGGACACACCTGCCTGGCGGCGTTTAGATGACTCATCCAGCACAGGCCCCCAGAGACAGACGCAGGTGGGAGGCTTCAGGGGACTGGGGTGGGGGTGACAGCGAGAAGCCCAGGTCTCCTTTCGGGGTGATGAAGTGTCTGGGAACTAGAGAGGGAGTGGTCGCACCGCTGGGTGAACGGCTCAGTGCTGCTGAATGGGCCCGTTTACAGTGGTTGAATTCTGCCTCGATAACATAAAAAAGGCAGATGTGAGTATTAGTTAGGTGGGGAGCGGCGGGAATGGGCAGGAGGTGGGGTGAGCTCCGTCACCCTGACCTGATCTAGATCTTTCCATGCAAGCGCCTCCTTCTGTGGCTGCCTCGAAGACTCGGTCCTGCCGGCCCTCGCCTCCCAGCCCCCGCCCCGCACCCTGACGTTGGCTGGGGAAACAGAAGCCTCCAAGGAGACCAGAACTTTTAAGTACAGGAAAAATGACTTCAGATTCCTCACACTGGTTGCAAACAGATCAGCACAAGAAAGAGCAAAATGCTTTCTTTCAAAAGAAACCAAAGTCTTGGGGGGGAAAAGTCGCAAGGAAAACACTTATTTAATTTATCAGCATTCAGAAAAGTAATTATTATGTTTTAAGTGGCCAACGGGTCCTTTCTAATTGACGCGGCGGATCCTTTCAGAGACGCAGTCACAGAACTGCCGCTGTTGTTCCTCCGCCCTAAAGACCTGAAGTTGTTTAGGTTTGAAAGAACACCCCCATAACCCCCGCCCCACTGACTGTGTGCAGCATAAAGGTAAATTGGGGGGGGGGTAATTAACATGGCATCTTATTATTTGGAACTGGTAACTGCACGGAGCTCGCAAACAAAGTCGGGTTGGAAGCCAAAGCTCCCCCATGCACTCCTTAACTCCTTTTGGGCGTGGGCGCCTCCGCCTGAAGGCCAAGTAGGAATTAGAACCCCAGGTGTTTCTGGGAGTTCCGCTGGAGCCCGAAGTGGGGCAGTGTCCCTATCAAGTGCATATCCGTTGCAGGGCTCCATTTAAAACATGGCTTTTTTCTGTTTGAATTCTACTTCCCAAAACCCCTGACCCGCTGGAGGAAAATCAACGCATTAAGGACATGTTTAATTTACTGGCCAAGCAAACAGCTTAGGAGAGAAAGGTAGTGTTTCCTGCTGATTAAAGGGAGGTCTGTGCATCGGGCCCCGGCCTCCCTTCCCCGGTGGTCACAGGGGTTAAGCGATTGCCCACAGCCTCCAGGAAAAACCCGTCTCATTTTGCTGTCCCCGTTGCTGGGGGAGAGGGAGCTCTTCTTTCAAGGGTGGGTGAAGAGGAGGGCTAATTAGTGTGCAGAAAACATTGTGAGAAAATGAGGTGCAGAGA
The DNA here is from genome assembly GCF_007565055.1 of Rhinopithecus roxellana. Classification (NCBI taxonomy): domain Eukaryota; kingdom Metazoa; phylum Chordata; class Mammalia; order Primates; family Cercopithecidae; genus Rhinopithecus; species Rhinopithecus roxellana. Next base: position 22,891,015 of record NC_044560.1, read on the forward strand.
ATAGCCCTAAAGCCCGGAGAAAGCAGGAAGCCTGCATGGAGGCTTCGCAGGGCCTGGGCCCACAAATCGCTCGCTGCCCTGCACAGAGGCTCCAGCAGGGCCAGGTACAAATCGCTCGCTCTCTGGGGTCCCTGGGGCAACCAGAGCCGGGAAATCAGGCTCAGCTCTCCTCTGCCCTGAGCTCCAGCCAGGATGCCCCTGAGAGGGTCAGCAAGGTCAGGAGGCTGCCCAGTCCTCTACCCTGCTGGACAGGCTTATTCTGGACGTGGGCATCTTTTCACTGAGGTTCCCAGACCCTACTACCCAGGCCTCCATGACACTGGGGTGCATTTCCGGCAGGCACTCTCTCGCAGGTCAGCGTGCAGGGCCAGGATCATGTATGACTTTGGAGATGTAGGCTGTGTAACAACATGCAATTGACTTGTCAGGAGACCTGACATCCTTTATTTGGGATTGCTGTGATCTCATTCCAGGGTACCGAGGCCATCACTTCTAGAATTTCTATGGGGAGACCTACGGAATTATAAAAGCAAGGAGGGGAGTGGGGAGCTCAGGAGGGAAGAGGCCGACTTGGCCAGCAGAGAGCTGAGTGACCCCGAGTCGGGACCAAGGCCACCCCTTTCTGCCTGTGAAGAATCTGCCAAGTTGCCAGTTCCAGCCGAGTCTGTGTTCTCAGCGATCTTCACGGAGAGGCCCCGCTTTGAGTCTTGTCACACACATGTATGAGCGATAGTCATTTGATCACATAATACAAGTCAGGGAGGTGAAGAAATCCTGCTTCTGCCCCGGGCTGGGACAGAGACTGAGCTGGCCGGGAGCCCACGGTGACCTCAGCCCCTCACACTGCCCCTGGGCTCCACCACAACCCTTGGTTTAGGGCTGAGTCTCTCTCAGCCTCACAGTGGATTTCTTCTTCTGCACCCCTCACCCCGGCTGTAGGAAATCATCCCGGAACAGAGGCCACCCCCACCATCTCCCAAGAGAGCCATGTCTAGAAAGCAAAGCTATGGCCAGGGTTTTGGGGTCTGGAGAGAGAGAGAGAGAAGAGGCCACAGATTAGGACCACTGTGCTAAACTGGCCAAGACAGGAGCCCAACAGCCAACAGGGGGTCCCTCATCGCCATCCACCTGGGGCTGGCCCTGCCAGGGCCACACGAGCAGTGCCCTCACAGGGGGATTATCAACACGACAATCCGTTCCCTGAAGCCTGAGCGCTGGACGGCTCTGTGGCAGGGATGGGCAGATTTCAGCCTAGATTCTTGGCCAGAGGGAGTACACGTGGGTTTTTCGGAGTCGATATCTGCCTGGCTGTGCTTCCTCCTCCATCATGTGGTTTTAAGGAGAAGCCATGAGGTCTGCAGACCCCACTGGGCAGGAAAGAGGCACCGTGCGGCAGCTGGCAGGGAAGGGTGGCCTCCGGGGTGCATGTAAGGGTGAGCATCCCGTGCACATCTGTGTGTAAGCATGTGTAAGACCGTGTGTAAGACTGCATGTGTAAACTGCATGTATAAGACCATGTGTAAGACTGCGTGTGTAAGACCGTGTGTAAGACTGTGTGTGTAAGACTGCATATGTAAGACCTTGTGTAAGACTGCGTATGTAAGACCGTGTCTAAGACTGTGTGTGTAAGACCGTGTGTAAGACTGCATGTGTAAGACTGCATGTGTAAGATTGTGTAAGACCATGTGTAAGACTGCGTGTGTAAGACTGTGTGTAAGACTGTGTGTGTAAGACTGTGTGTGTAAGACCGTGTGTAAGACTGCGTAAGACTGAATGTGTAAGACTGTGTGTAAGACTGCGTGTGTAAGACCGTGTATAAGACTGTGTGCGTAAGACTGTGTGTAAGAATGCGTGTGTAAGACCGTGTGTAAGACTGCGTGTGTAAGACTGCGTAAGACTGAATGTGTAAGACTGTGTGTAAGACTGCGTGTGTAAGACCGTGTGTAAGAGTGTGTGCGTAAGACTGTGTGTAAGAATGCGTGTGTAAGACCGTGTGTAAGACTGCATGTGTAAGATTGTGTGTGTAAGATCGTGTGTAAGACTGTGTGTGACTGCGTAAGACTGAATGTGTAAGACCGTGTGTAAGACTGCATGTGTAAGACCGTGTGTAAGACCGTGTGTAAGGCTGCATGTGTAAGACCGTGTGTAAGACTGCGTGTGTAAGACCGTGTGTAAGAATGCGTGTGTAAGAGAGTGTGTAAGACTGTGTGCGTAAGACTGTGTGTAAGAATGCGTGTGTAAGACCGTGTGTAAGACTGCATGTGTAAGACCGTGTGTAAGACTGTGTGCGTAAGACTGTGTGTAAGAATGCGTGTGTAAGACCGTGTGTAAGACTGCGTGTGTAAGACCGTGTGTAAGACTGTGTGCGTAAGACTGTGTGTAAGAATGCGTGTGTAAGACCGTGTGTAAGACTGCATGTGTAAGATTGTGTGTGTAAGATCGTGTGTAAGACTGTGTGTGACTGCGTAAGACTGAATGTGTAAGACCGTGTGTAAGACTGCGTGTGTAAGACCGTGTGTAAGACCGTGTGTAAGGCTGCATGTGTAAGACCGTGTGTAAGACTGCGTGTGTAAGACCGTGTGTAAGAATGCGTGTGTAAGAGTGTAAGACTGCATTGTAAGATTGTGTGTAAGACTGTGTGTAAGACTGCGTAAGACTGAATGTGTAAGACCGTGTGTAAGACTGCGTGTGTAAGACCGTGTGTAAGACTGCATGTGTAAAATTGTGTAAGATCGTGTGTAAGACTGTGTGTAAGACTGCGTAAGACTGAATGTGTAAGACCGTGTGTAAGAATGCGTGTGTAAGAGTGTAAGACTGCATTGTAAGATTGTGTGTAAGACTGTGTGTAAGACTGCGTAAGACTGAATGTGTAAGACCGTGTGTAAGACTGCGTGTGTAAGACCGTGTGTAAGACTGCATGTGTAAAATTGTGTAAGATCGTGTGTAAGACTGTGTGTAAGACTGCGTAAGACTGAATGTGTAAGACCGTGTGTAAGACTGCGTGTGTAAGACCGTGTGTAAGACTGCATGTGTAAGATTGTGTGTGTAAGATCGTGTGTAAGACTGTGTGTAAGACCGTGTGTAAGACTGTATCTGTAAGACCGTGTGTAAGACTGTGTGTAAGCATGTGATTGCATGTGTAAGACCGTGTGTAAGACTGCGAGTATAAACATGTTACTGCGTGTGTACGAGTGTGTGTAAGACTGTGTGTGTAAACATGTTACTGCATGTGTAAGAGTGTGTAAGACTGTGTGTGTAAGACCATAAGACTGCATGTGTAAGCATGTGTAAGACCGTAAGATTGCGTGTGCAAACGTTACTGTGTGCATAAGAGTGTGTGTAAGACTGCGTGTGTAACCATGTTATTGCGTGTGTAAGAGCATGTGTAAGCATGTGTAAGACCATGTGTAAGACTGCTTGTGTAAGACCATAAGACTACATAAGACCGTGTGTAAGACTGCATGTGTAAGCATGTGACTGCATGTGTAAGATCGTGTGTAAGCATGTGTAAGACCGTAAGACTGCATGTGTAAGCATGTGACTGCGTGTGTAAGACCGTGTGTAAGACTGCGTGTGTAAGCAGAGGGCTTGGTCAGGAACCTGAAAAGGTGTCCAGGGCAACCTCAGCTGACCCCAGCCTCTATGCTGGCTCTGGGTTGGGAAACCTGTTCTCTTCTGTATGGAGACCCCTCAGGAGGAAGGGTCTCCCGTCTGCTGGGTGAGGGGCTGAAGTTCGGGCCCCCCTGCCTCCCTCCCTCAAGGGCGAGGCGGCAAATGGCGCTTGGCTGCCCCGGGCTACCATCGTCCAGGCCCCATGCGGGCTCCCTGGGGCCCTCCTGATGCCGGCCTGGGTCTTGACTTCTGTGGCCCACGGGCCCTGTGGGGACGCAGTCCCGCCCAGCTGCACACCTCTCTGTGGGGCCAAGATGCGGTCCTGGAGATGCCCAAAATAGGACCCACTGGGAGAACTGCGCCAAAAGCAGGCTGGGGCTCTGCGCGGCGTTTCTCACAACGGCATACGCAGCCACGTGATTTCAAGGAACATTTCAGTGAAAGGAACACCCGCTCCATAAATCCACGGTTCCTTATGCCACCTGTGTGCACATGGATGTGTGATGACTTCGGGCCTATGAGTTTACAGCAGAACATACTTAATGATTCCTGCCCAGCTCAGAGATACCTTGTCTGGGCCTGGGGGGTGGGAGGAGCTGAAAAAAAAAATGGAAACAACAGAAACAACTGTGGAGGTGGCAGTGAGTGCTCCTGATCAGCCTGAGAAACACAAGGGAACCCTTTGCTGTGCAGTTCCCTGAAATGTCATATTTCAGAAAACCTAAGGTCAAAAGTCTGACAGGGAAGGGACAGGAAAGTCCAGGGTAACGATTCTGGGCAGCGAATCACCAAGAACCTTGTCATTCGTTAATTTATTTGTCATTGTCGAGCAAACAAACCAGGTGGCCTGGGGAGGGTCCACCGTGATAGGAAAAGGGACCCGGGAAAACAGGGGTGGCCCCCCACCCCTGTCCTGAATTCCTGCAGGTCCGCCCAGGCCATAGACCTCTGGGCTTTGGGAGCCGTCTCTGTAACCAGGAAAGCTTGTACGAGATCACTCGGGGCCGGCTCACCTTGGAATCGTCCACACTCTCCAAGGAGGCTAGTGCCTGGTGAGCGGGGCAAGGCGGAGGCCAGCGAGGTGCCAGGACACAGGCGCCCGGCCTTGAGAGCAGGCAGACCCTTCAATGTACCCCGCAGTGCCGTGCTGGCCTGCCCTGAGTCCAGGTTGGCAGCTGGGTGGGCGCTCGGGGGCCCTTTGCTCTCCCTCATGCTACCCGATGGATGTGCCACCCCACAGCAGGTGTCTCAGCCTGTTTCCAGCTGTTGGGACAGAGGTGACATCACAGTCTCTCTGTTGCCTGCACCCAGCCATGTGGACGAAGCAGTGAGTGGCTCCGGGAGGAGGGTCTGCTCCTCCCTCAGGGGAGCTGCCCACAGTACAGCTGGGGAAACAGAGGCACAAGGGGGTGAAGGAGCCTGTCATCCCCCAGTGAGGGGCTGAGGGCTGGAGCACACCCATTTCTGAGTCCACTGTTCCCTGCCCCTGGCACCTAGCCCAGTCATGCCCTGGGGCACAAGTGCTCTGACCCCAGTCCTGACCCTGCCAGGTGGCCCCTCTGCCTCACCCTAGTGCGGGCAGAGCCCTCTTATTTTGATTGGGATCCACTACATGTCCCCCACGACCATCAGTCAGAGAAGTCCAGAGCAGAGAGAATGCGTGTGGTGGGCGCCATATGGAAACTTTCAAAACTGGGGAGAGCCCTGGATGGGGTTAGTGTGAGTTCCTCCAAGCCCCTGACAGTAACATCAGGCCTCAAGGCCGTGAAAGGCCCAGCGTCGGGTCACCTCCTTCTCTAAACCTACAGGGCCAGGGCCAGCCCAGGGGAAGGTGTGCGGAGCGAGGTGGGACCAGAAGGTTTTAGAGGTCAAGTGGACCCCACTGTGGGTTGCAGCCCCCGTGGCTCAGGAGTCTGAGTGGAGTCCCCGACGGCAGCCTCTGCATCCCCTGGGGACTTGCTAGAGCTGTAATTCCCGGGTCCACCCAGGCCCACTGACCTGGGGCGGGGCTGGCGTGTGCAGGCAATCTGTGCGGCAGCAAAGCCTCTGGGAGGGAGGCCCTCGAGGAGCAGGCCCCTCCAGTTTGGGAAGTGGGGGTTGGGGACAGATGGGGAAGTGTGGAGTGACAAGAGGGTGCATCCTGGGGGAACAGGGTTTAACACAGAGGGAACCAGGCCTTTCTAAAATGTCGAGAAGATCACCCTGAAAATCTGAACTGAAACCCTTATTGACCCTGAGGTTTTTCAATTAAGTGCACACATTTGCCACCCAGTTGGAGAAAAGCAAGCAGCAGCCTCCAGGAGCCCCGGCCTCCAGGAGAACAGCAGCTGGGCTGCAAAGCACTTTTCCCATCCAAAGCATTCCCAGGAAGACGTGGCTGTTAAAGAACCACCTCTCTGCAGAGCTCGGTTCTGGGTCTGAGGCTGTGCAGACGTGAGGGAGGCAGACGGAGGCCTGTGGAAGGGAGGGGAGATTAGCCAAGAATTTCAGAAGGGCTGTGTTCAAGACACCCTTCGCCTGTCTGTGTAGATCTGGCCTCCAACAGCTTCAAGTCTAAAACTGCCCCCACAACTGCTTTCTCTCGTGCACGGCGTTTTATATTGGGTGTGAGGGGACCAAAGCTTTGATGTCATATCGCCACATGCTCCTCGATCTTCTTCCCTAACATCGCTGGCAGGAGGAGGATCCACTCCCCAGCCCACCAAATGCCAGGCTGTAGCTCCTGTAAAACCCAGCCTTAGCCAAGCCTTGCCAGTCTGTTTTTAACTGCAAGTCTTCTGGCCAGAGGCAGCCAGACGCTGTGGCCTGGTGTCTGCCGGAAGGGTCTTCCGCTCTGAGGAGCTGTGCTGCCCTGCTCTGAAACAGGCAGGACCCAGCACGAGGCAGCTCCTCCCCAAAGGCCACATCAAGGTCTGCACGCCTCAGGTTGCATTCAGTCTCACCTGGCCCGTCCAAAACAATATCTAAACTTACTAATCAGTTCAGGCCAACATATAAATGCGATTACAAAGGGAGGCAAAACTTCAGGACAGAGAACGCCTATATCACAACACCAAGACTGTGAGGAAACATGGTCCCTGGTTGACCACACAGCTGTTCGATTCCAGAGTGATGCCAGGAAAGACTTTGGAGCAATCAGCCTCTAATCAGACAATAGAGCACTGACATTGGCTCGCTCTCCTGGGGACTGGCCGGCTGCTGATATTGACTGGGCCGCGGAGCATGCAGCCGGCACCGTGGTCCAGTTCATTCTTGCAGCAGTCCTGGAGGGAAGGCAGAGTTGTGACCTCACCCAGTTTATACATCAAAGAAGTGAAGCTCAGAGAGTGAGCAACTTCCTAAATGCCATACAGCTAGTCAGGAACAAGCTGGGAGTTGTTCAAACTGTCTTGATTTCGAAGCTCTCAAACACCATTCTAACAACCCCATGTTCTCCCTACAAGGACAAAACACCCGAAACAGTTTCCTGGCAGTCAGTAATGAACTTCGTCATGTCCAGCAGAAGAAGTATGGGTGGGTGGGTGTGTGAATAAATGTTTGACAGATGGATGGAGAGATAAATAGCTGAATGGATAAGTGGGTGGGTGGATGAATTTATGAATGGATGGAAAGATTGACAAGACGGGTGAATAGATGAATGAATGGATGAGTAAATGGATGGGTTGATGGATGGGTGAATGAATGGACAGATGGTGGATGAATATATAGATAAGTGGATGAATGGATACGTGGATAGATACATGAGTAGATGGATGAGTTAATGGATGGATGGATGAGTTAATGGATGGATGGATGAGTGGGTAGAAGGAAAAATGGATGGATGAGTACTGGGATGGGTTAATGGATGGATGGATGAATGAATGGGTGTGTAAATGAATGGATGAATGCATGAGTGGATAGATGAGTGGATACATGGATGGACGGAAGGAAGAATGGATAGGTGAATGAGTGCATGGATGGGTTAATGAATGAATGGATGAATGGATGGGTGGGTGAATCAATGGGTGGATGGATGGATGGATTTATAAGGGGATGGATGGAAGGAGGTATGGATGGAAGAATAGATGGACCAATGGATGGATGGATAGATGGGCAGATGGATGGATGGATGGATAGATGGATGAATGGACAGATGGTGGATGAATGCATAGATAGGTGGATGAATGGCTGGGTGGATAGATGAGGGGATAGATGGGTACACAGATGGATGGGTACACAGATGGATGGACAGATGGATGGGTGGATGGATGGATGGATGGATGGAAGGAAGGAAGGAAGAATGGATAGATGAATGAGTGCATGGATGGGTTAATGAATGAATGGATGAATGGATGGGTGGGTGAATCAATGGGTGGATGGATGGATGGATTTATAAGGGGATGGATGGAAGGAGGTATGGATGAAAGAATAGATGGATGGACAGATGGATGGGCAGATGGATGGATGGATGGATGGATGGACAGATGGTGGATGAATGTGTAGATAGGTGGACGAATGGCTGGGTGGATAGATGAGGGGATAGATGCATAAATAGATGGATGGATAGATGAATGGATGGATGGATGGATAGATGAAGGAGTGCATGGATGGGTTAATGAATGAATGGATGAATGGATGGGTGGGTGAATCAATGGGTGGGTGGATGGATGGATGGATGGATGAATGGATGAGTGAGGGAGTGAGTGGATGGATGGATAGGGGTGAGAGCAACCTTCGAGGGCAGGTCTTAACAGAAAAGGTAGAAGGCAGTACCCTCACTCCCATTTCTGACTTTCCTTCCCTAGCAGTGAAGCATCATTAACAACTCTGGCTCCTCTCTGCCCTTGACCCTGATCAACTCATCTGAGAGGAACATCTGGGCTTTCTCAGCCAGGCCCCACCTCTGAGAAAGGGCTGGTTTCTCTGCTGCTTCTTCAGGGCTGACTGGCTGTCACCCTCCCTGCACCCATGTCGGGGGTGGGCAGGTCTGAGTTCTGGGACTCAGGTGGGGGATGTGCCTGGCTCCCACAGTGACTGCAGGCTCCACCTGAGCCTTGTGGGGACCCCATCTTCTGGCTTCAATTTTCCTCATCAGAACCAAGCTGGGAGGAGCGTTGTGTAGTGGGTCAGAGACCTGGAGAATACTCCCTCATCTGGGTGCCTACAAGTCCCCATGAGCTGTGAAGGGCCATCCTGCCCCCTGAACAAAACAGGGAGAGGGAGAGGCGGGCACATCAGGCAGGCTGCGGCTGTGGGAGCTGATCAGGGAGAGCAGGCACGCACAGTGGCAACTTCTAGAGAAAAAATAGGGTGTTCCCTTTCCTCACAGAGGATTCTGTACACCTACATCCTTGTAGAGTGTATGCCGGGGAGCAGAAGGCCCCTCTTCAGGAGGGCGCCTGGAGGGGCAGGGGTCATCCTGAAGGCCCCCTTCCCAAAAACAGTTTGCTAGAAAGAGAAACTTGGGAACTGATGGAGTTCTATCTTGTTCTTCTTTTCTGTCTTTAAAACTGTGCGGTAAAGGCAAAAGCTTCTCCCCTCACCCTGGATCTTGGCTTCGAGACAAAAACAAAACTGTCGTAACTCCAGGAAACAGTGCTGGGAGGAGCCTTGGCCACTGGTCCCACCTTCTGACCTGCCCCGGGCCGCGGCTGCCCTGCAGCACTGGGACTCATTGGCATTCCCCTCCTGAGCGTCTGCGCCCAGAACCAAGGGGCCGCTATTAACACAGCAGATTAATAGCACTGAGAAAGCCGTTTCTGCAAACGTGCTAAATATTAATAATGATCAATCGCCGTTTCTATCCCAAACCTGCACCCGGGACCTGGCCCACAGGGACTAGGGAACATTGAACCCCAGCTGCAGGGCTGATGAAGCCGAATTGTCATTAGGGCCCGGGAGAGCCTGGGAAGGCGGGGCCCTGACCTCAGAGACAGGCTCCCAGCCCTCTCGGAGCCACCGAGGTACAGAAACTTCCCCAGCAAAGAAGTGGGGCTTCCTGCCTTGTCTCCCCAGTCCTGACCAGATGCAACCCCCTGGCCTGGCTACCTTCACACACACTCGCCTTTGTCGCAGACAGGGAGGGAGGCAGGGACGGTCCACAGCACTGCCTCCACTTTAGAGATGAAGGAAGTGGATGGAAACCCACTCCAGGCCTTGTCCAGGGCACAGCGCGGGGAAGCGCAGACCCAGCCCTTCTGACTTGGGGAATCTCCACCAGCCCCCACTGTCACCCGGGCTGGCCGGCGGCTCCCAAGACTGTAACCAGTTGAATGATGTCACCCCAAAAGGTGTGTTCAAGCCTTAACCCCCGGGCCTCAGAATGTGACCTGGTTTGGAAATAAGGTCTTTATAGCGGTAATCGAGTTCAGGTGAGGTCACTGGGGAGGGTCCTAATTCAATGGGACTGGTGTCCTTATAGGACAAGGAGGAGGACACAGAGACATGCCCAGGTGACACCCATATGATGACAGAGGCAGGGATTTGCCCTGAGCCAAGGAATGCCTGGAGCCACCAGAAGCTGGGAGAGGTGAGCAGGGACTCTTCCCCTAGAGCCTCCAGAGGCAGCAACACCCTGTCCGCAGCCTGACTTTGTGTCTCTGGCCTCCGGAGTAGGAGAGCGCCCTTCGATTGTTTTAGTCCACCCAGTTTGTGCTCTTTTGTTAAAGCAGACCCAAGACACTCACACAAAGACCAAAGCGACCACAGCATGGGCCTGGCCGAGAACACACGACGCTCCCTGCCAACCCCTCTGGCCATAACCTGCTCCTGGTGCCCTGAAGCAGGTTGCTGGTCCCCCATCTCCCAGAGGAAGAAACAAAGACTTGCACCAGGAGGATAAACCACCCAGATGAGCCATGTTGCTGAGCAGGGAGCCTCGGCCCCATCACAGCCTGGAGGATGCATGGCTGCCATTCACGCCCCCAGGGGCCAGCCCTGCCGCTCAGAGAGAGGAGCACATCCTCTGCCAAGGGGAAGGGCAAACAGCCCCAACCTCTGTGCGGCCCACGCCTCTGGGGCAGGCGGGTGGGCCTGGGTGCGCTGCACAGACCACCACAAAGTCCCACTGGGGTCCATGAAGCCACTGCCCACGAACGCCCCTCCCAGCCCCTGGAATCTCCCCAGACCAGCCAAGCTGAATCTGGCCCTCACGCAGGGCCACAGAGGCCTCGGTTGGACAGCTCAGGCCACCTGGCCCTACTTAAAGCCGAAGCATTATTCTAAGACGATTATTTATCCGTGCAATGCTCCAGGGACAGCAGCGTTCCTATTTCAGACCCCGCATCCTGTATTTCCTCGCCGCCTCCATCGCCCCGGGCAGGCACTGAATGACTCGCGATGCCACTGTAATTTTTATCAAGCCTTGTTCCTGGTAAAAAGCCTCTTTGTTTCAGAGAGATGTGATTTGGCCTTTTTTCTTCCTCTCCTTTATTCCTTGGTTAATATACCACTTCCCCGAGCCCCGGGGGCAGCAAGGTAGCCCACGGATTGCTCAAATCTCACTGTTTCCCTCCTGAGTCACAGCCGAGGCTCCCCGGCCCTGCGCTAAGCAGCATCTGGGCGGCGGCAGAGTGGGGTGCTTCTCCTTAACCCGTCACTGTGCATGCACTGGACCCCTCAAATACCAGGGGGTGTTGGCTCCAAGCACTATCTCCACGACCTGAGATCTGGCGACCCGACAGTGTGCTTCTAAAAAGACTGTGGGCAAATACGTATAACATAAAATGTATCATTTTAGTCGTTTTTCAGTGCACAGCTCCCTGGCATTAAGCACATTCACGCTGTGTGCTGCCTTCAGTCACCACCACCTATCTCCAGAACGCCTGCATCTCCCCAGAGAGAAAGTCTACCCCGTCAGACACTCTCCATCCCCTCCCCCAGCCCCTGGCACCCACCATTCTACTTTCCGTCTCTATGCATGCGATGACTCTAGGGACCTCCCGTAAGTGGGATCCTACAATATTGGCCTTTTCCAACTGGCTTACTTAGCTTAGCACAATGACCGTTTCCTCCAGGTGGTGGCGTGTGTCGCAATTTCCTTCGTTTTGAGGGCTGAGGAACGGTCCAGGCATGTACATGCCGCCTCCGGCTTATCTCTTCATTTGTGGATGGACACTTGCGTGTCTCCACATTTTAGCTACAGTGAAGCACACACCAGTGAACACCTGAATTGACGGTGTACTCTTAGCGTCAACAAAACCCACAGGCTATTCCACCCAAGTGAAACGAGGTTCCCGTCAGCAGCCCCACTGCCCAGATCTCAGGGTCTCTGGAAAGCAGGTAAGGTTGACTTCCCCCACCACCCTGGTTGACTCTCCGTCCTATAAGCAAGGGCAAGTCTCCTTCCAGCCTGTGTACCTTGGGACTGGGGTAAAGCCACTTACACCTTCTGGACCTCAGCCACCTCCTCTGTAAAACAGACACAGATCCAACCTGGAAGACTCTGGGGGACGTTCAAAGCCGTAATGCCCTGCCCCTCACCTGCATGTGAGTGGGTGATGCTGTTCTCAACTCCTTCTCCACCCTGATTGCTAGGCGGCCCCCACACCTAAGGCAGCTGACACAGCAGCCAGCAAGGCCCACAGCAGTGTAAGGACATCGTGGGGCCATTGAGCACCTCACAGTCTCCCGCTGGGCCCAGGGATGCTCCTCCGGCACCGGGGACCCCATTCTACTGGATTGCAGCTCCCCCGTTGGGGAGGAGGCCGGGGGTGCACCTGGGGCTGGGGTCGCTGCCCCAGGACATTGTGCTCAGGAGGCCCCTGATCCAAGCAGGACTACTAGAGGTTCTGGCTGGTGGAGGGCCTAGGTGGCCACAGAGAAGAGGGTCACCTCTCACCTGGAGGCTTCCTTAGGCTTCTGCTGGAGGGTCAGCCAGGTGCTTAGGCATTCTGGAGTCCTGGGGTCCTTCAGGTTCCACGGAGCCAACCAGAACCCAGAAGAGGCCTGGGCTTGCCAGCCCGAGGAGGGCAGGACAGGAGCCAGCTCAGCTCGTGGCCAGAGCAGATTTGGGGAAGGGTCCCCCAACATACACAGACAGCTGTGTTTCCGCAAACTCAGAGGCTGTAAGTGGGATATCAAGGGCCGAGGAAGGGATGGTCAGCTACCCCAAGATGGCCACATCTGCCTGCTGCCAGGTCACCTGGGGCACTGAGGGTTTGGAGGGGATTGCAATCAAGGCCGGGGTCCTTGCAGGAGGCTCTGCAGGCCAGGCCACCTGAGGACAAAGTGCACTCAGCCAGGGCTCGTTCAGAAAAGAAAACACACTTGGAGATTTCTGTTCTCTGCTTCCCTTTCCCTGGCTCTGCCCAGACAGCGGGGAGGAGGAACAAGGGGTTAAATGCTGAGCAAGGGCCGTAACAGCCGACTGCCACCAAACTATTTATAGACTTATTTATCTCTTTAGTTCCTACCAACTGGGCCTGTGGCTGCCGTGCATAGGCCAGAGCAAGTCACGCCGCAAATAAACAAACGTGGCCCCGAAATAAAAATTGCAAGAGGGAGAGAGGGCCCTGAGCGCTGCCTGTCAGTCTGGACGGCGCAGGTCTCCCTGGGGCACTGAGGGTGCGGGGTCCCTCTGGGACAGGGGTGCCCCTGCCCCAGGCTTCTCTTAAGGGCTGCAGTGAGGCTGTGTGGGCTCTCTAGCCAAGGTGGACTGGGGAGCACAGCCTCGCTTGGGCTGGCATCATCAACCTGAGCTCTGGGAGCTGAAACACACGTTTTCCCGGTGGCCTGCCTCCACCATGGCCGCTGCAGACAGAGCAGGCCATGGGCTCCTGACAGACCTGGCTGCTGGGATGAAAACTGGGGGTTTGCATCGTGGGGTGGGGAGGGTAGCGTCCATGTCCGTGTGCCTCCAGCCCTGGTGACGGGAGCGGCCAGGACAGCTTTGTTGCCAATGGTGGGTGCAGGCCCTCCCTTCCCCTGCTCCCCCAGCCCCGCCTCCTCTGGGCACAGAGGCGGGCTGGCTCACTGCCCTGGCCTGGCCTCCCACCAGAGTGGGGGTGGGGATCCACAGAGGCTGAGGCCTTTGAGGCCTGACTCCCCGCCCCTCACAGCCAGGGTAGGGGCTGGGGGCCACCCAGATGCTCTTAGGGAAACTGGTACCACCTTGGGCTCTGGCTGTAGGGGCCAGGAGGACCCTCCCTGGATAAACACATTGCCCAGCCCCTGGTCCTAATCCACTCAGCTCTGCTCCCTAATTCCCTCCCACATGGTGATGGGGCTGCAGTGGAGGGGTGGGGAGAACAGCCTGAAGGTGCCCCCATCACCCTCGGGGCCAGGGAGCTCGGGGCAGCTGCAGCCCCTCTCTGGAAGCCTCACCCCTTTCAGGCCTGGGGGGCCTCTGCACCCCCATCCCGGAAGGGCCTGCAGCCACTCCTGGGGGAAGCGGCCAGGCTGCAGGTGTGAGACCACCCTGGCCTTCTGGCCACACTCGCCCTGATGAAGACGTTCATGGTTTTAACCATGGAATCAAGAACTTAACCCTTCCCAGCCCGTCCACACTCAGCCGCTCTCAGATTCATTTAGCAGGCCAGCGGTGAGGAAAAAAAGAAAGAAAGAAAGAAAAAAAATTCATTAATTTTTATTAACAGGGAGAGCCATTTGTTCCCTGTGACAATATTTGACTTGTCGAAATGATTTTCACCTCTGCCACGAGGTGTGCGCGGTCCACATACATCACCCGATTACTCGGAGCGCGCGGGCCGCAGTCATTAGGCAGTGAATTAACGACAGTCCCCCCGCTATTAATCACCCTGACAAAGGCGTTAGCTTGCCACTGACCCGAGCGCGGCCCGTGGACATGGCAGCCAGGGAAGAGGGTCTGAGGCTCGCGGGGGAACCAGGGGCTGCGGGGGCGCCCGGCCCTTCCCTGTCTGCCCCCTCAAGATCCTGATGGTGTGCAGGCCCTTGCAGGTGTTGGGGGCCTGGGTGGGGGGCAGGCTCTGTTTTTTTTTTTCTTTAATCATTTGTTTTCCTCTGTCAGGGATAATCTACCCCTCAGCAACTGCCCCGGGGCCTGGCCTGTTCTTATCTCCATTTTATGGATCAAGAAACTGAGGCTCAGAGAAGCCAGGACCTGCCCCAGGCTGTGCACGGGAGAGGGGTGGGACTCAAGCCCCGGGCCAAGGAGTTCCTTGGCCTGCACTCCCCCGGCTGCACCGGAGAGGGGCAGCACTGGGACTCAAACACCGGGAAGGAGCTCCTTGGCCTGCACGCCCACCCCTGTGTGGTGTCTCCCCACCCCAGGCCCTGAGGAGAGCCGCTGGGGACGGGGCTCCCGTGGCAACCGTGGGGGGTGTTTCCCTGAGCTCCGGGTCAGCCCCAGCGTGTTTTCTAACCCTAGGGTGCAGAATGGTGGGGGCCGAATGGAAGGGCCTTAGGAATCAAATTTGTATGAAGTTTGTGTCTTCCCGAGGTTCCAAACCATGGGTTTTGTTGAAAAGACACAGTAGGAATCCCACACAATACCTCCATGGGTCCATTTAGCATCAGGGCCAGCTGAGGCTCAGAAAGTGTCCGGGGCCACACACCACACTTGTCACAAGCCTTCCAAGGAGAGGCTGGAGACCCCAGCAGCGGCCACCACAGGGTCTCGGGATGTCCCCCTTACAGGGGTGGGGGTGCTTCTGTTGAACTCATCAGCCTACAGGCTACAGTCCCGTGTTGCTCTGCACTGGTCCTGAACCTGCGCCCTGGGCGTGGCCACAGGGGTCAGCGCAGGCGGGAGGGGGTGTGGGCAGCCACCACTGGGCTCCAGGAGTAGGCTCGGCAGGCCAGGGCTTCTCCTCTGCAGAAGCAGAATGACAGTGGTCACCTGGCAGGGTCCTTCTGAGTGTTCTGGGAAATGCCGTTGGCAGAACACTTTCCACGGGCCGGCAGGCGGCAGGTGGTCCCCGAAACATGGGCCCCCACTCCCTCCTCATTCCCTGACATACTTTAACCATTTTTTGCACATTAATCCAATTAATCACCTTTACATTTTAAAGCAATTTCTTTGCGTTAATCCAGGCATCAGATCTGTATTTCGGTCTGGTCTAAACCAGGGTGTGAAAGGGCGAGGGGTGGGGGTGGGGCGGGAATAGCTGCAGGTCCATTTGTCTTCTTTCTCCGGACTTCTCATTTTTTATGCCTCAGCAAATTTCCTAATTTTCCTCATTAGCAACTAATTTACAAGTCTCAACAATCTTTCCACCTGTTCCTTCCACCGCGGGTGTTGTAAGATTGGAAAGAGCCACTTGCTCACTTGTGTGATGCTGGTTCCAGGGGTTCCAGAAAACCAGGCAGGGGTGGGGTGGGAGGATGGCTATGCAGGAGCAGGGGCAATGCCACAGAGGCGCTGGGAAGCAGGGATGGGGTGGGAGGATGGAGGGAGTGGGGGAGATGCCACAGAGGTGCTGGGAGGCAGGGGCGGGGCAGGAGGATGGCAGGAGTGGAGGCGGGAGGATGGAGGGAGCAGGCACAATGCCACAGAGGCATTGGGAGGCAGGGGTGGGGTGGGAGGATGGCGGGAGCAGAGACGGGAGGACGGTGGGAGCAGGGGCGATGCCACAGAGGTGCTGGGAGGAGGCTCCGGGTTGGCACCTTCTTCACCCGTGGCAGGATTCATGACTGGGAGGCCCTTCACCCCGGCCGCACGTGAGCCTGAATGTGACCCCCTGGTGACAGGCACAGGGACCTCCTCCAGCACCAGCCACCAGCCCCTTGTCCCTAACCCTGAGGCTCTCCCACGCAGGCCTGAATTCCCAGAAAACTGGGAGCAGCTTTGAGTTCTGCGGAAGACGGATTTCAGGACTGGCTTTTAACGGGGTAGTGTTCAGAAATTCCTCTCACGTAAAGGGCAACCGCTGGGCTTTGTGTATAGGCTGGAGGCCCGGGAGGGACAGGGGCCTTCACCCTGGCTCCTCCTCCTCTATTTTTCTCTTGATCATATTGTTGAAACAATCGCTTTCTCGGGCTCCCTGGTGGTAGTAGCAGCAGTATAGACCAGCACCAGCTGAGCCTTCCCTGCCAAGTGCAATCTGCCTGGTGGTAGTAGCAGCCGTGTAGACCAGCACCAGCTGAGCCTTCTCGGCCAAGTGCAATCCGGATCGTCCCTGTGTTTGTTCCCTGCATCTCCCTGGGAGTCCTTCTGGGGATGGAGGGGGGTTGGAGGGTGTGTGTTCAACCTTTCTGGACGGTGTCCACTGTGCATATTCGCGCAAGTGCCTTGAGGTCTCTGGGCCTTGTGGCAGCGTCTATGCAGCAGGAGAACAACAGCACCTGCTTCGTAGGCCGCTGTCTGAGGACAGAGCAATTGAACCGGGGTGCACAGCCAGCACCTGACACAGTGAGCTTCATGGCAACTCCAGTCTACCGGTGAGAACCATGGGGCCACTAATGGAGGCAAAGAAGCTCGCCCGGGTCAGTCCTCTCGCTTCTCCCCACCAGGTGCCAGGCCCCAGGCCGCACTGCAGTTCCCTTTCCAGCTGCCATCCCTGGGTGATGGGAGGTGGGCATTTGGTTCAACCTTGTGGGTCAGGGAGCCAGGGCCAGTGTGCAGATGAGAGGAGGCCACGGTTACTGGTGATGCGAGGGACTGTCCCCTTCGTGAGCACTTTCTCTTTCAAGGCCAGTGAAATGTGCTCCCTGGGGCTGTGTTCCTGAGAAGGCCTCATTGAAAGGGAGCCACCAAACCAAGTGGGCTTAGCAAAAGCAGTTTGTCACCCGGCAGCACGTGTGAGCCTCGCCCAGACGCACCTCGGCATTTGGCTCTTCTTGCTAGAATTGTCCGCACGCACTGTGGAGAACCTCTAAGCGTTCTCCACGGTCAGACACCTGGCCTGTGGCACCTGGCAGGGACCCCCATGGGCATCGGAGTCACCTCCGCAGAACACCCACTGCCAGACAGCCCCGCATTTGAGCAAAGCTCATTGGGAGCTGTTTCTCATTATTTGCTTGCATCCATTTGATTTTCTCTGCTAAGCAAAAGGCTATGGAAAAAGCGGGGCTTGGAAATCCATGATTTCCTGGCAGTTAATGAATTTCAGCCAAACGGAAAGCAAGGTGAGGTTCCCATGTGTCACTCAGACACAGGAAGAGAAAAGACCAGGGGCTAGGAGGGGCCCGCCTGCCATCCCAGCCCGGAGCCCCTCCCAAGCACTTCCTCACTGTGCACCTTGCTGGGTGTCCACAACAGAATCGTGTGGTCACTGGGAGAGAAAGGCTAGGCCTCCGCTCCTGAGCCCAAGTGAGTCACTCTCTGAGCCCAGCTGAGTCCATGTCCCTGAGCCCAGGTGAGTCACTGTCCCTGAGCCCAGGTGAGTCACTGTCCCTGAGCCCAGCTGAGTCCATGTCCCTGAGCCCAGGTGAGTCCCCCTCCTGAGCCCGGGGGCACTCATGCCAGAGGACTGCCTGCCTGCTGAGTCCCTGCACGAAGGGCCAGGCAGAGGGGGGCCTGGAGCTCCTGTGATTGGCCCGACAGGCCACGCCCAGCCATCTCCCCAAGTGCCGCATCACTTGGCACAGAGAGGCGCCAGCCTACCATTGGAACCTGGCTGATCCTCAGGGTGGCAAGAGGCCAGTGCAGGGTGGAGGTCACGGCTTGTACCTCTGGGGAACAGCCACGGGGCCCATCTGGCTCCCCGTGGTGGCGACGGCCCTCCCACCTGCATCTCCCGAGAAGCCAGGGCCGGCAGAGGATGGAGGCAGGCTGGGTGGTGGGCGGAGCACTGCGACCCCCGTTTCCCAACAGCCTCCCCCAACAAACACAGTCCCTCCCCTGCACTGCTGCCGGGACGCCTGACCCCGTGATCACGCAGGACCGCGACCTCATTTCCCTCGCAGGTCACCTCGCTCGACCACGCCGCCTCGTAGCCCCTCGCCTGCCGTCAGCGTTTAGTGAACAATCCCTCACGCCTCCAACCACGGTTTCCAGAGACACCGAGCGGGCTACACACCGGGAGAGTTTTCTGTCCGCTCAGCAATGCCTTGGGATTGCTGATGGGATTGAGGTTAGCCAAGCGAGGCCGGGTGCAGGTTTCCAATTTGAAGACTGGAAGCCGTCCTCACTCTGCATGTGGCCACGGCCCTCGATGCCCTCCCCGCAGGGTCCCCTGCCTGGGTCCGAGCAAGCTGGGAAATCGTTCCCGGAAGCTGTCGGCCCAGCCTCGCAGCTGACATCCATCATGTTTCTAAAAATTAGAAACAAGGAGGCAAAACCTTTCAGTTTAAAAACTTTGCCTTCTCAAATTGCCTATTACACTGTTCGCCAACCCCAGGACAACCTAAAATTATTTTAAATCGCTTTTCAAACCTTACAAAACCACAAACACGGAACGATCTCCTCTGTTTCTCACGCTTTATACTTAAGCCACTGGCCGGACGTTTGCATGGTGTGTAATTCACGAGGCAGTGGCCTCTGGAAGCTGGTGGATGACACAGGCTTCAGGGCGCGGCGGGCCAGTGGCCCAGACTCAGAACAACCTGCTTTAGAGGGAAGGGGCAGCTGGCTGGACGAGAGTCGGGAACATCCCAGCAGGGCCTTGGTGGCAGCTGCGTCCCCTGGGCCTCAGGGCTCCCTTGGGAAGAGGGGGCGGTGGGAGATGAAGTGGGATTATCCATATTCGTAGGCTGCAGTCCTAGCGGCCATTATTTGGAAGAAGGGTCGTTGCGGATGCGACGGGTTAAGACAGCTCACCTTGTTGGGGGTGGCTCCCCCACCCAAATGACCATGCCCTTATAAAACACAGCTCTGGACGTGAGCACGCACGGGGTAGAATACGACGAGCACACAGAGGCAGAGGCTGGGTGATGCTCCTACAAACTAGGGAACGCCAAAGATGCCGGCAGCCCCAGTGAGCCAGAAGGAGGCCGGGACAAGGGTCCGCAGAGCCTCCAAAGGACCTCCCCGCCCACAACGTGATCCCGGACTTCTGGCCCTGAGGACCGTGGAAGGAGAAGTATCTGTTGTTTCAGCTACTCACACTGGGGTACCCGGTTAGGACCTCCCCAGGAAGCTAAGGCTGTGTGAGTTTTACTGACCGGCACTGCTTGACCGCCCTTACTCAACACCTACTCCGGGCTGGACAGTCAGAGGTGCTCACTCAGGCCATGGGCTGTGCACACCTTGGAGATCTGTGTTCTCCACTTGAATCTGAGCTTGGAACCGGATGGTTGTGCTGAGTGACCCACCAGAAGGGGCCATGCCAGGGGCTGCACGCATCCCCTCTCCCAAAGCCTTCTAGACCCAGGGGCCCGGACACCACTCCCACAGCGGTGCTGCTTTGACCCTGGACCCTTGACCTCTCTGGCTGCCTGTATGGCTTTGATGGTCACACAGGGATCATCAGGTCCCTGCCACACAGGAGGACTGAAGGGTGAAGGAGCGGGTGCAGCTGCTGACCGAGCCTGACTCCGCGTTTTCCACACCACTCATCTGCCGTCAGCACAGCCTTCCTTGCGCGGGCTTGCCGCTGTCAATCCTAAATTATTCACTTCCTGGGAGCATGGTCATTTTCCAGACCAGGCCTCTCACAAAGCCAGGGAAAGGCGGTTAATAAATCCGTAATGACGACCTTCGTGGGCCTGCGACCTCGGCCGGGGGGAAGGGGCAGGAGCGGGCTCTGCTGGGGTTGCTGCAGCTCTTTCTGGAGTTGTGAGTACGCTTGCTTCCCTGGGATGAGCTTTTCCGTCTTCAACACACGAGCCGGCCTATCTACAGGGAAAGAAAGTGGAACCGAGGCTTCGGGGCTGCGGGAGGAGGGAGGCAGAGTCACTGTTTACCGGGCACGGAGTTTTTGTGGCGGGTGATGAGAAAGTCCTGGGACAGCGGGAGGAGGAAGGCAGAGTCACTGTTTACCGGGCATGGGGTTTTCATGGTGGGTGATGAGAAGTTCCCGGGCAGAGAGGGGTGATGGTTCTGCAGCAGCCCAGGCGTATTGAATGCCACCTAATGCCACACTCACAGGTGGTTAAAATGACAAAGATTACATTCGTATATTTTACCACAATTAGCCCATGTGTGGTTTTGGGGTCTTGGGGTCTGGGGGGACAGGAAGGGGTGGCAGCCCCTGAGAGGTTGTGTGGAGGTCCCGTGTGGAGGGGCCGAGCCTCCCTGGCGACGTCCGACCAAGTGCCCTGAGCGCAGCCTGAACACAAGCAGCTCTGCCCAGGAAGCGATTCCAAACTGAATTGTCTCCATTGCTTTTGTTAAACATCTTTAGGGAAGCCTGGGAGACCTGCTCTGCCGAACGTGGTCCAAATCCTCGTGGAGACAGGCACGCCCGATCCTGCTCCCAGGAGCTGGGACACCGCCGGCACCGGCCTGCTTAGGACTGTTCAGGTGCCGCAAAAATCCCTCCACCAACCTCTGATATTTCAAGAAAAAGAATCTCAAGGCTCCCGCGGCCGGGCCTGCTGGGGCTGGAGCCCTCTCTGCTGACCGGCCTCTCCGCGCCGGGCGGGCAGGGGACATTTAATTGTGGAGCTGGTGCTGGCAAAAAGCCCTGCCTGGTCCAGCGGGCAGCCAGCATGATAATGAGACAGTTTCTATGGAAATGAGCTTATAACTATTCATTTTCTCCCCATTCCCGACCCATCCACAAAGAGGTTTTCCAAAATGACCCCCATTTTCCTACCCCCAGCATCTCCTCATGCCATTGCCCGACCCGCTAATCAGCTCGAGGAGAAAGGAGAGAGGAAATGCCGTCCTTTGACAAGATGTGGGAAACCACCTCGGTTTGTACTTGGTGTGGCTGTGACCAGCAAACAAAGAACCCTCCCCGGCTCTGGGGCCAAGTTGCCAATAAACTTTTCCCTGAGCACTTTCGAGCGTGGTGTGTGTGTGTGTGTTTGCTGGTGAGAGCCGAAGCGCTCCTGCGCCTCTTTTGAGAAACTTTGAAAACTGCCTGTTTTGCCGGAACTTTCTGCGCTGGCTTCTTCCTGCTTGCTTCCCTCACCTGTCAGCTGTCCTCGGCCAACCCCTGTCTTCCTTGGGAGAGGAAAGGGCTGGGGCAGGGAGTAGGGGCAGCAAAACGTCCCCGCCCGGTTCCTGCCTGCAGGCTTGGTGGGGTGGGGGTTACCACTCTCTGCCTTTTCTCCCCCTTTCAGGGTCTCCGAATAGACGGACAGTATTGTCAAGGAAGTAGCGGGAAATAAAGAAATGAAAGCCACAGGCTGCATCCTGCCCAAAAAGCAGCTCAGGGCTCATACCCAGGCTCAGCCTCTTGCTGGCTGTGTGGCCTTGGACAAGGTGCTTGACCTCTCTGAGCCCAGCTACCCGATCTGGAAGTGCAAGTAGGAACAGTGCCCCGCCCACGAAGCCGGGAGAAGTAAACGGGCCCATTCCTGCAGTCCCCACCGCACAGCACCTGAGGCAAAGCTGTCTTGAGCCAAGGGTCACCGTCATCATTAGGGTCTTGATGTCAGCCCCGGGCGAGGCTCTAGGGCAGGGACTGAGATGGCACTTCTCACCCAGGCCATGTCCAGAGGCCTCCGCTGCACTTCATGGGCAGGAAAGAGGAGCCTGTTTTATTCTCTGCAGCCCAGGCCATTTCCTGTCCTGTCCTCTTGTGTCACCCTTACCCTGGACGAGGCGGGAGGACACTCCGTGTGGGTCCTTGTCCTTCCTGTGCTCCACAATGTCACGGTGGCACCCACGAATGCCTGGTGAGTTCGTCAATGAGGATGACGTGGCAGCTCAGGCTGACACCACCTCCCCCAGCCAGGGGCTGAGACTTGCGGTGCACCAGGGGCCAAGCACACCAGGTGTGGGGTCCGAGGTGGCCATACTGACCGCGCAAAGGCTCCCGCACCAGCCAACGGCACATCCTCCCTCCAACACATCCTGCCTGCCCAGCCCATGCAAACGGCACCAGGGAAGGAACCGCAGCCTCACTGGGGGTCCCCAGGGGCTGGTCCCCGCAGGGCCCACCCAGCTCTGTGTGCCAAGGGCAAGGCCTTTGGCTGCAGGAGCTCGGAAACGTCCAGCTGCCCACAGCTGGTGCCTCCCGTGAACTCGTGCCTGACACTGGGTGTGTGAATCTCAGCCCAGCACAGCTGGGTTAGGAAATAAATACACAGAACACCATTACTCTTGCATTTCAGATACATGGTGGATGGTTTTTTTAGTATAAGCATGTCCCATGAAATATTGTGATATGCTTACACTATAGAAGTATCTGTGGTTGATATGAAATGTAAAGTTCACTGGGTGTCCTGTATTTTTTCTGGCACTCTGAGTCCAGACACTCCTTTCACCCGAGCCCACTTCGATGGGGTAGGTGCCTCTTGCGGTCCCTCTGGGCGGTACCAGGAACCCCTACTGAGCTCTTGACAAGTGTTAGACCTTGACAAAACCGGTCCCAGGACAGTGTCCGGATCAGGCCACCTGGACTCCCACTCGACTTCTTCCTCCCACACACCGGCCCACCACCCACCCCTGTGGGCTGACTGTGTCCCCCCATATTCACACCTTGAAGTCTCAATCCCCAGGATATCAGAATGGGACCGTATTTGGAGAAGAGGTCTTTAAAGGGGTCATTAGGGAAAAGTGAGGTCACTAGGGTGGGCCCTGATCCAATCTGACTGGTGTCCTTGTACGAAGAGGAGATGAGGACACGGACACACAGAGGGAAGGTCCTGTGAGGACACCAGAAGGAGATGCCAACTATGAGCCAAGGAGAGAGGCCTCGGGAGGAGCCAGCCTGCCGACACCGTGTCCTTGGGCTTCCCGCCTCCAGACAGTGGAGGTAAGTTCCTGTTGCTTAAGCCCTGCGGTCTGTGAGGTGCGTCGTGATGGTGGCCCTTGCTGGTGAATGCAGCAGTGCTTCTGCAGGTGGCCTGGTGCTGGGCCGGTAGCACATGGCTCAAGTGCCAGGACAGGCATCCAGCTTCGGTTCTCATGCCACCCCGTGTACCTCCGGCCTCCCTGTCTGCTTTGGGGTCCCCTAGCCAAAGGTCTCTGGTACCCCTGGCGGGATACCAATCGGGGGTCACTTTCCATACTTCCTAAAGAAAAACCTCAGCCTGGCACGGTGGCCACATCTGCAATCCCAGCATTTGGGAGGCTGAAGCAGGTGGATCACCTGAGGCCAGGAGTTCGAGACCAGCCTGGCCAACATGGGGAAACCCTGTCTCTGCTAAAAACGACAAAACTTAGCTGGATGTGTTGGCAGGCACCTGTAGTCTCAGCAACTCGGGAGGCTAGGGCAAGGAGAATTGCTTGAACCCAGGAGGCGGAGCTTGCAGTGAGCCGAGACTGGGCCACTGTACTCCAGCCTGGGCAACAGAGCAAGAGTCTGTCTCAAAAAAAAAAAAAAAAGAAAAGAAAAAACAAAAAGAAAAATCTACAGCAAACCCGTCAGCTCAGTCTCCTCTTTTCCCCCCATAACAGCTGGTCGAGCCCATGGCGATGAGATTGTAAAGTCATCGTGCCTTCTTGCCATGCCAACAAAATTGAATTTTAAGATTCAAATGACTCAGCAAAAATATGGAAATATCAGTGACGCAGGTATAGGTGAGAAAAATAGGTTTTAAAAATGTTTTAATTAGATTTTAATTTTGTTTTAAAAGTATTTTGTTTTAAAATTATTTTAAATTTAATTACATTTACATTTTAAATGAAAACTTAAAGGTAAATGCTCACAGTACATTTTCAGCAGAAGACAAGTTTTAAAATTCAGCTGAGCCCAGCTTCCCCTTTGGGAAAGTAACCGCCTTGAGGTCAGGCCCTTTCCCCCTTTGCAGTGTGCCTCTAGAATGCTCGGATGTCTGTTGATGGAGAATGTGACTCGGTCAAATGAGAGAGGATCACTGTCCCGTTACGGAGATGGTGGCAAGCAGGTGTGTTTGCCAATACGGAACGAGCACAGCCTTGTATCAGGTATTCCACACCAGAAATCATTTATGGGTGTCTCTCTATACCATGCATGTGCAAGACTGAAAAAGTATTCCAGATATTATCTCGAGAGGAGGAGAGGCAAGGTTTCCATTTCAAAATCTCTTTCTGTATTTTCTGCAGTGAGCAGTCATTGTTTTCATCCTTTGTAATTTTGTAATTTTCGTAATATATCTGTCCTAGGTCAAAAGAGAGATTTAAGTGGGAGGAAGATGGCATTCTTGGTGCTGGGATGGAGGCGTTCACCCCGGGGGTGCTGGGGGAGGCCAGATGGCCTCGATGACCCTGGGCGCATCCCCAGCCTCAGCCAACCAACACGCTCTGCCCGTCTGGGTGTTGGCTCTGGGGCTATCTCCGCTAGTGGCCAAACACAGCTTGCTATGGGTGTTTGCTGAGACATCTCCCTGTCCAGCAGGTGTGAATCTGGGAATTTTCCGGAGAAGTGTGTTCAGGCTCCACCATCCCATCCACGAACAGACCCAACAGGTCCACTTTCCTTGTAATTCCCCACCCGTGACTTCTCTGTAACCTACGGTCTCTTTTCTTTCTCATCTCTTTTCTGTCTATAAAGACCTTATCCTACCAAACAACTGGATCTGGCCTACGTCTGTTTTCAAGAGACAGTCAGCCCCCAGCCCCCCCACAAAGGCGGTTTTTTGTTCCCGTTTTTTTTTCAAATGGGGTCGCAAAAGGGCTAGGAGCCTGGGGGCAGGTCCCCCGATCAAACACTGTAAATTCAATCAATCAATAGAATAAATGCAGTAAACACAACAAAATGCAGGCTGTGTTTGGGACGTACTTGTGTGCTGTGTATCTGAAATTCAAATTGATCTGGGTGTCCTGGATTTCATCTGCCGGATCTGGCCACGCTCCCTGAGGGCCTGAGCTCTTGCCCCGGCTCAGCGGTTGCCGGTTGCTGCGTGGCCCTCCTCTTCCACGTCCCGCCCTGTGAGCCGCCCAGGCTGAGCCCGGCAGGTGCTAACACTCCCTCCTCCGGGACCCACCATCTGGGCAACTGGGCAGCCGTGGCTGGTTCTGGCCGGCGCTCACCTCTTGGCCCTTGTGCTTAGCCCCAGCCCAGCCTCTAAACAGACACTCACTGGCGTATGACTTGCACCACACGCAAACTCCATAGTCCTACAGCACCCTCTGTCCTGACGTGCTGGGAGACCCCGTGTCCCCACTGAGGCAGCTGGAGGCCACCCCGGAGCTGACGCCCCCACCTGCTTCTCTCAGGCCACACGGTTGGTGCAGAGGCTCAGACAGAAGCCACTTCCTCTGCTTCCCCCGAGGAGCTAAAAGCAAGCCCACATGGGCCCTGGGGCTCTGACTTTGAGCTGAGGCCGCTGCTTGAGCTGGGCAGGGGCTGCGTGGTGAGCCCTGCCCTGCAGCTGAAGGATGGAGGCTTCTCCGAACGGGTCCAACCCTCTCTGGTCTGGAGAAAACATTCCCAAAGCAGATTTGTTTCCCTCCTCCTTCCTAGTTCCTGTCAGTTAAAAATCATCGAGAGAGAGGGAGACCTCCAAATGCATAGCTCCTGCCTCTACCAGGAGGAGGGGTGACAGCAAGCAAGATCCCTCCAAACTAGAAAAGCATTTTGTTCTTCTTTTGCAGGCATAGATATGGCTTTGGGTCCATCCTTCTTCTTAAGGATAGGCATTGACTTAAATCCAGCCGTAAAACTGGAAGCAATGGCTACTTTTTACTCTGTAGACAGACAGAGGATTTGCTGCAGAAATCATCTCTGCCCATTTCCCTCCAAGAATCATTTCCCCCAAAGTCACCTAAAATCAAACCGATCACAATTAAAATTCAAAGTGACCACAATCCAACGCGTGGACACCGTCCTGCCGCCCGGGAGCCCTGCAGACTGCCCCATCTGTTGCTCGGGGCAGCCCGGGGCCCTCATTCTATCATGGCTCAAAGTAGGTTATCCAAATAAATGGGAGAGGAAATCAACGAGATATATTAGCGCGGTGAGATATTTGTCATCTCCTCTGTCTTTCCTTCCGCAAGAATATCGGTGATGAATTTGCAAATGGTCCTGGATTATGACAGAGCTGTTTTCTCTCTTCATTATTTATCCCTTCTCTGAGCACCTCGATTAGAGACCACAGTGACAAATGCATGAATAAAAGGCAAAGACAATATTTTAGCAATGTGTTGTAAATCTCCTTCTACGCATTATTAATTTAAAGAAATCCATTACACCAAGCAGCTCTGAAGAGGAAGACAAGGGTAACACAGGGGTGCCTGCTGCTCCGGAGGGTCAGGGAAAGGAAAAGCAAAATCAGCTGCGGCCCTGAGCTGAGGCCGGGCTGGTCTCTTACCGAATCCCCGAAGCCTTGCAACCACCTAGATTTTATTTAAATAAAAGGTGAAACATTTGCTCCCCCAAACGCAAGCACATTTTGCAAAGTGGAAAATGGCACTGTTTGAAATGATCTCATTTTTCAGGAGCGGGGAAGGCGAGGCCGGCGGCCGTGCCGGGAGCCTGCGGCCCTCCCTCCTCCCCGGGTGAGACGCTGCAATGCTGCTGTATCAGGAGGAAGGAAAAAGGAAAACAGATGGAAGGTGCTGGTCGCGGGAGCAAGTGCATCGGGAACAATGGAGGGGCCCCTTTTCTGCTCCCTCAGAGAGCGCCACAGTGCAAATCTGTGTACAGCGATACCACCAACCACGCAGATAACAGGGCAATAACATCGCGGACCCGAACCAAAGTCCTCGCGGAGACCATGCTAATCGGGCGAAGCCACACGGCAGCCGCAGCCAAGCCCTGCAGCCTGGATTTTCTTTCCCCTGTTTTATTTCCTTTCAAAACCCTCCAAGAAAGAAGCCATGGGCCCCGGGTCCCATCCCCTGCCTTGGCTGGTGATTGAGTCAGCTCTGGACGCCTCCGGAGAGACGCCTCTCCCGGGGCCCTTCCTGGAGAGGTCAGCAGGATGGCAGCCTCCCTCCAATCTGGGGTCCCTAAGGAAGACTCCGGAGCCCCTGAGAGGTCGGGGGGATGCCAGGTCGGCCCTAGAGCTTGGCACCCGCATGGAGCCTGCCCCTGGAGTTTGATGTGAGGCCCCAGGGCCCACAGGCGGCCTTCAGGGTCTGGGAAGAAACGTTTAGTTTGTTTCTGCCAGGGATGGCGGGGGTCGGTTCACACAAAACCTCCATTCACCCACATGAACCAAAGGCTTGCTTTGGTGTCTTGCTTTGTTTTTTAAGGCAGAATTTGAGTTTCTTTTTCATTTGCTTAGACTGATGATCCCCCTCCTTATGAAGCAAAGGGATTTTTCTAGCGGTTTTTATACTTGCTACCCACTGCCCCCTGACCCGGGGCTCCTGGTGGAGGGGTGAGAACGGCCTGGGGGTCAGCATACATCTCAGCCAGGGTTCCATGCCTTCCTCCACCGCGACCAGCACCAAGGTCTCCCGGCCAGTGCAGGATGCCCGGCCGACAGCGTGAAGCTGGAAGGGTGCCCATGCCGGGGCTTCAAGAATACCAGGGAATCCAGCTTGGGCCATGGCGGCCGAGGGAAAGTGGGAAGGGCCATGGGGCAGGAGGTCTAGGGGATGAGGCAGGAAGGCCATTCCTGGAGCCGGGAGGGGTGTGCTGCCCACAGCTCCGTGCTGCAGCCCCAGGGCAGCCCTTGTCCGTTCTGACAATGCCTCCACCTGGCATCCCACTCCGTGAAGTTTCAAGTCATTCCCAAAGAATGTGCAAGGCTGAGGCTGCCACAGCGACAGGCAGCTCCATCCCCTCCTGTGAACGCCCACCCAGTGGGGATGGGAGTGCCCCCCCAAAGCGTCCATCCCCCGGCCCACCCCCCACCCCCGCCACCCAGGGAGAGTGCGCCAGCCTGTGGCGACAGTGCCGGTCCGTCCACTTAGGGACACGGTGGTGGATCGCCATGGCAGATCCTAACGACTTGTCACAGGCACGGCCGTGGCAGGTCCCGGCGACAGCCACAGCGGCACACACGGAAAACAGCAGCAGGGCCCGGTAGGACCCGGCTGCTCTAAGATCAGAAACTCACAGACAAAGGACCCCAGATTGGAAGAGCACACAGGAAGGGGAGAGCCATCCCTCTGCTGATTCTACTGCATTTGCCGTGCGTCAGCCTAATTGCTTCAGAAGCTGTGGCTTTCTTTAACATGGAGCTCGCAAAGGAAGCCTCCCTGGTAACATGTGAAATCAAAAAGTTGGATCTCTACGCAGATATGCACATATTAATTTGAATTTTGTAAGACAAGTGCTGCATGTTATTAATATAATTACTGGTTATAGAAACTGTGTATTTACTGCGCTTTCTATATTACTTTGCTTTCCACGCTTCTCAATGGTGCGGGTTTAATATTCAGCTGGTGTTTACTTAGCATATGACTGTTAATCAGCGTAAATTAAATGTGTACTTGAAACCCCCACTTAAAGCCCAGCTAATTATTTTTTGATCCAAACAGGACTGCCTTTTCCGGAAGGGTGAATCGGGGCTCTCCGGGACCAACTCATAGCGAGAGAAACTGTTGCCAGCATTGAGGACCGGCCTCCAAAAGACACCCGGCAATTTTCCTTGCCTTGTTTCTCCTGCAGCAAATGGTGGGTTGTTTCCAGGAGAGCCCCACTCTGGTCCAGCCTGGGGCTGCGCTGTGGGGAGCTTCTCTCCCCAGGGAATTGCCCGCCTGTCCTGTCTAGCCACACATGGGCCACTTTGCCAGGAAAGTGCAAACCACGTGGCTTCAACACTGCTTCAGACACACGTATAGACACGCACAAGCACACACGTGTGCACACCTAGCCCAAGGTTCCGGGGCCTGCTGTGGCTCCCCAGGCCCATGTTCCTCATCCCTTCCAGACCCTGCCTGGCCCAGAGCTCACCTCTCCAGAGCTGTTGCCTGAGGACATGGAGCAGCAGGGGAGAGGAGGATTGCAGACCCCTCAGGTGGCAGGGGAGGATCACCTTGCACCAAGCAGGGAGGCCAGGTGGGGGTGGGCCCCGTTCCCACTCAGAAGAAAAGAGGAGGAGATCTGAGCACCGTTGGAGCTAGAGCTGGCTCTGGCCTGGCTGGCCCCGGCCTCGGGCCGACTGGTTCCCTCCTCTGGTCTGGTGATTCCTGGGCACCTCCCTGACTAGGGGCCCTTTAGAAATTGACCCGTTAGTTTGCTCTCCTGGGAGCCGTCCTCAGACCCTGTCTTCTGGCCTGGGCTTGGCAGAGGGGAGAGAGGGCACAGCAGGAAAGCAGGCACCAAGGACAGGCCAGAGCCTCTGGACAAAGCCCCTCCTGCCTGAGGACGGGGACCTCCTGGGGCTCAGGTTATGGCCTTGGGCATCTCTGAAGCCGTGGACCCATGCTATGGCTGAGTCCCTGCAGCCCTCCCCAGGGAGCCTGACCCAGCCACGCATCAGAAGCCAGATGGACAGCAGCATAGCCTTGTCCTCAAGGGCCACTGGCCCTTGCGCTTAGAGACCTCAGGGGGAAGCATAGCTCCCTGAGAAATGTGCTCACTGCCATAGCAGGCAGCACCATGGACCAGTGCTATCTCTAGAAAAGAGGTCAGAACCCCTCCAAGCCTTCATTTCTTCTTTGGGAGATGGGATCTGATTTAGAGTCTGCTCAGAGGATTCAGAAGCCAGAGCGTAGCCACTGCCTGGCAGGTTGAGGCCCCCAGTATATCTCCATGGACAGATGGATGGATGGATGGTGGCTGGGTGAATGGATGAATGGATAGATAAATGGATGGATGGATGGGTGGGTGGGTGGATGGATGGATGGATGGATGGATGGATGGATGGATAGATAAATGGATGTATGGATGGGTGGGTGGGTGGATGGATGGATGGATGAATGGATGGATGGATGGAAGGATAAATAAATGGATGGATGGGTGGATGAATGGATGGATGGATAGATAAATGGATGGATGGATGGATGGGTGGATGGATGGATGGATGGATGGATGGATGGATGGATGGATGGATAGATAAATGGATGGATGGATGGATGGATGGATGGATGGATGGATGGATGGATGGATAAAAGGAGGGATACATGGATGGATGAAGGAAAACTGCCTCAAAGCTCAAGAGTCTTCATTGCTAGGTTCCTAATGGGGCCTAACCTGGCATTGCCCCAGATTCTGAATCAGGAATTCTTAGAGACCCCTGCCTTCCCCACCTCCACCATCACAGCAACAGCTATGGCAAGATGCCCTCAGAGCTGCAGCAGGGACTCCAGCTGCATCCATGCTCAGCCTGTGTCTGGTCCTGTTTTGGATCCTGTACAAATCTCAGTGAGGATGAGGCCATTCTGAGCAATGTGCCACGGGGCCAGGCGGTAACCAGCACAGCTTCAGGAAGCACCACGCAGATGACAGAGCAGACTCCCACCCACCAGACCCCTGTTCTCTCCAAGAGTGGGATGTCTCGACCCAAAGGCATGTTCCCATTTCTGAGGTTTCGAAGCCACAGTTGACTGGAAGGTGCTCCAGAGACAGGGGGCGCAGGCCAGGCATGGTGCCCGCAATGACTTTCCACATTCCCAGAGTGAAAGCTGACCCTGTCAGCCCACAGTTGGGCTCTCTTCTCTGGGAGTGGGGGATACAGCGACCCGTGGCAAAGCTGAGCTCTTGCCTAAGGCATGCCTGGCCACTCAGACACTCTGGCAGAAGCCGGTGCTGTGGGTGGCCCCCAAGAATAGCCGTGGGGCTAGCAATGTCAGTGCTGGCCTCTGCCCCAGGTCCTGGCTGGACACAGCTCACACATGCTGCCTAGGAATCAGGTAAATCTCACCTCTGCTTTACCCACCCACAGGCAGATGAAAGTCTGATCAGAACACACCCTCTGGGAAGCCTGTTAGTACAAGGAGGAAGGGTACACCTGGAGTGAGCCTGTTGGTCTATGGCCCAACTTGGCAGGGTGGACCCCATAGGCACCTTCCCTGTCCCTCGCCTTGCAGCAGAGTCTATTCCCAGGAGGAACTGAGCGTGGGGTGCTCCCTAATCCCTCACCCAAGGAAGAGCCCCCCAGTAAGGACCCTACTTCTGTCTGGACTCCGTGGAGGTTTGGACCTTGGTCGAGGCTCCTCTAGACCAGATGGGGGTATATAGAGTGTGCCCCAGGACCCTGCCCCCATCCCCAGCGAGGGGACAGACACTGACTCAATTTGTTGCACCCAGAGACAAAGGCAACTGGGAGCCTGGACAGCTGCCCAGAGGCAGCCCACGTAGGAGGCACAGACTCAGGACCAGGAGGCCCAGGGGTCCCGCCACCCCCCTGAGGGTGGCCAGTAGAGGACCAGCCCCCACTTCCATAGCTCTAGGACCAGGCCGCCCTGCCCCCAGCTTCTATACCTCTAGGACCAGTCCCCCCAACCTGCTTCCGGAGCTGTGGGACCAGCCCCCTGCTTCCATAGCTCTAGGACCAGTCCCTGCTGTCCCCCTTTCCATAGCTCTAAGATGAGTCCCCCCACCCCCGTTTCCATAGGTCTAGGACCAGCCCCTCTGGCCTCCATAGCTCTAGGACCAGCACCCCCAGCTTCCATAGCCCTAGGACCAGCACCCCCGCCCCCCAGCCCCTTTTCATAGCTCTAGGACCAGCCCCCTGGCCTCCATAGCTCTAAGACCAGCCACCCCGACCCGTTTCCATAGCTCTAGAACCAGCCTCCCAACCTCCATAGCTCTCGCAGCTCTGCCATGGGCCTTGGAGACCAAAAAGCAAGGAGGAAGCTCAAACGTCCACCATGGCGAACTGGCTACTCGAAAAACTCTGAGTTCCCCCGTGTGTTTAAAGCTCGAGTCGAAATGCCCAGATTCTTGGGAGGGTGGGCAGGTGGGCACCACAGATGCCAGGGAAAGGGGAGTCCACAGTGGACGGCACTGTGTATGTGTTTGAATAGAGGCTGAAAACTTCCATTTTTATTATATCTTTTTATTTTATTTTACTTTATTTTTGAGATGGAGTCTCCCTCTGTTACCCAGGCTGGAGTGCTATGGCGCAATCTTGGCTCACTGCAACCTCCGCCTCCCAGGTTCGAGTGATCCTCCCACCTTACCCCCTGATTAGCTAGGACTACAGGCATGGGCCACCACACCCAGCTATATATATTGTTTTTTTTAATTACAGATGGGGTTTCACCATGTTGGCCGGGCTGGTCTCGAACACCTGACCACAAATGACCTGCCCAACTTAGCCTCCTGAAGTGCTGGAATTACAGTCGTGACCCACCACTCCTGGCCCCAAACCTCAATTTTTAGGTAGCCAAGGGCCAAGTGTCAGACCCACAGCTTTCCATTTACAGACAAGGAAACAAGTTCTGGAAGGTTACATGGCTCTCCCAAAGCCATCCCCCTACAGAGTGCAAGGCTTGTAAAGCTGGCGCGTGTGTTTTGGCGGATTCCAGCAGATTCGGGGAGGGATGTCCGCACCCCATCCTGGTGTCCAGGGTGACCTGTGTCCTCTCCTCAGGGCAGGAACCATGACAGGAGATGGACATGCCCCAGCCACAGTGTCCACTTGTCCTGGCCTCTTTGTCCATCGGTGGCAGCAGCAGAGCCTGGAGAACCCCGGGGCTCCTGCCTCCTTGAACCCTGTCCAGGCCCAACAGGAACTACGCAGCTTCGAAAGTGACAGCAGGAGTACACGCATCTCAGAAAACCCATGTCCCTGGCCTTGAGCTTGGATGAGGAGGGCGGGTGGATTGCTATGTCCCCAGCCTGCCCAGGAGCCTCCCTCCCTGCAGTGAAGGCGGATGGAGGAAACAGTAATTAACAAGGGAACTCGCTGGTTCTCCTTCCTGATGAAATAAAATTCGGCACCATCTTGCATATAGAGGGCCTTCCCTACCTGTGGCTAGGGGCTGCCTGAGGCTTCACAAATGCCAGCCTGGTTCATTGAGTGGTAAATCCAGGAAGACAGTGTGGATTCCTGGCCTCCGTCAGCTGGGAGCACCCACACCTCCCTGCAGAGGCCCAGGTGGAGTCTGGATACACACGATGCACCCTTGTGTAGACTCATGTCCTCAGCCAGGAGCGGCAGGGCAGGCCTGAGGGCACCCACAGCACCTGTACGGGTAGACCTCACAGTGGGGGCCCCAGGCTGTCTGCCCCCACCCGGGTCTCTGTTCTCTCCGTCCGGCTCTGGCCCCCCGTCCTGGTTTTGGGCATCTCGGAGCCACTGGAAACAATTCTGCCACCCCAGACCTGCCTGCTTCGTCTTCTTCAGGAGGAAGGAGCTATGGGTTTGTGGCTTTCGTCCTCACCCACGTTCTCCGTCCCCCAGTGGCTGCCCCTGCAACAAGGCTGACAATATCTCATCCAGGCTCTTTGCCCAGGCATCAAGCTCCCCTACCCCAAGGCTTGCTGTGACTCTTGTACCCCTACCCCCTACTGTTTCCATCTCTCCCAGCTTCCCAGTGCCCTTGCAATAAGGAATCTGCAGAGGCGGAGAACCTCGGAGGAGTGGCGGGTGGAGCAGGGGACAGAAGCCAGGGTGACCAAGACAGAGGGCCCCTGGGATGGGGGGCTCCCATGACCCCCCTGATGCCAGCAGAGCTGGGTTCCAGCCCTTCCCCACTGCCCCTCCGCCAACATTTCCTCCGCAACTGGGATCCTCCTTTTTTGGAATGACAAACCCCCACAACATACTGAATCTCAAAAATGTATTAACAAACACCCTGGCTTTCTAGAAGGACTTTCAACATGTGCTAAGTAAGGGGGGATGGATTTGGGGATTTTAGAGAGATGTTGTCCCTCCATGGTCCCAGGCAGTGCCCAGATTCACCACCCTCCGGCTTTGTACCGCCACTCTGATGCAAACGACTTCAGACGGACTGGGCTGGCTCGGCCAGGACAAGTCACCACCCACCTGAGATTGGATCTGAGCCCCGTGAGCATCAAGGAGGTCCCAGCAAGGAGGTGACATCTCCTGGACTGTAAAATTCCGACACTGCTCCCCAGGGCTGGGCCACCACCATGGGGAGCTGCCCCCTCAGGGGTGGGGAAGGTAAAGCAGGGGTTCCACCTGCTGGGGGGAGTGGCTGCACACGCCCAATGCCTGACACGCAGTGCAGCCCAGCCCAGCCCTGCCCGACAGCTCCTTCCTCACCTCTGTCCACCAGCCCTCCTGTAGCTCCTGGCTCCCGGGTTCGCAGGGCCACCTGGTAAGAGACACCCCTAGAGTAGACTCCTGGGCGGCCACCTGTGGCTGCTCCGTCCTGGTGCCCAGGCCTGCTCCCACCAGGGTCCACCAGGGCATGAGATTGTACCCAGTTTCGATTGTACCCAGTTTCCTCACTCCCCTGGCGACTCCTTCCCGCCTCTCAGCCCGGCCCCTCCCACAAAGCTGTCCTGATGCCCAACTGCGCCCCACCACCTGCAACTGAGGTGGACAGAGAGCCCCCGAGAGAAGATGCCAAAGACCGAACTTGAATCTGAGCACATCTCAGTATTGCCAAGTTGCCCTCAAAAGGTGAGCTGCAGGATGGGGTCGGCCGCAGGACGGGGTTCAGAGAATGGGGATTGAGGTCAATGCAGAATCAGGCAAAGCAGCCTGGCCCAAGTGCATCTGAACCCCCCTGCTCTTGCTGGGTCAAGGGGGGCCAGCATCAGCCTCTCAGTCTGCCCCATGGCCTGGAGGAACCTCAGATTCACCTCTGGCTGCCTCTTCTCCTGGCCCAAGCCCCAGGCTAATGGATGAGGACCAAAGAACCCTGAGGGAGGTGGCCTGACTAAGGCCCCCCAGGGCATGGAAGGCCTGTTGGACAGAAGCCAAGTCCTGGGTGCCCATAACCTTGCTTGGGACCGGTGCTCTGTGCAATGTAGGACCGAGATGTGCCTGGGCCTCCCCAAAGAGCCCAAGGTCAAGATTTGGGGTCTTATTCTTCACAAAGACCATGCAGGGCAATGGTGACAGTTTCCAGGAACTGGAGACCCCATTTCTCAAAGAGAAGACAGCAGAAATAACCTCAGGGTAATGGAGCCACAGCCAGACATCTCAGCACAGGCGGACTGCACAGATACACAGCCCAGGGTGCCTGGTCGGAGGCCCCAGTCTCCCTGGGGATGTCTGAGCTCTGCCTGAGGATGATTTGCCCATGAAAGAGACAGGGCAGCAAACAGGCCCGGGTGCACCCACATCACACACCTCAGACCCCAAGGCTTTCTTTTCCTTCTAAGTCCAGAATTATCCAGCACTGATGATGCTTACTCACACCCCAACTTAGAAGTGAATACACACCTGTGCACACACACCCCACACTGAGCACACACACCTCACACCAAGCACACACGTGCACACACACCCCACTGAGCACACATGCGTGCACACACCACACACATCCCCCACACCGAGCACACACGTGCACACACACATCCACCATATCGAGCACACACATGTGCACACACACACTCCACACTGAGCGCACACACACACCCCCCACACCGAGCACATGTGCACACACACACCCCACACCAAGTACACACACCCCCCACACCAAGCACACACACGTGCACACACACACCCCAAACCTTTGACAAAGGACGGCAAGGCAGCACGATGGTTTTAAAGCCGATCATTTTTATGAATTACTTCTGGTTGGATTTGTGAACGATTTATACGATTATCCCCATGCACAGTTGTTTATCTTTTTCAAAGAGAGTGGGAGTGTGGCTGCTAGCAGAGAGGCCCCCCTCCCTCGGATGAAGTCAGCGAACGTTCATTGGTTAGTGGACCCCCGTTTCCACCCTCTGAGGGTAAGGAGTTGGGGTGGGCGGTGCAGAAGGCAGCAGAATATCCCAAATGTGCAGGGGCTGGAGAGTCCGCAGTGCAGCAGAGCCCTGATGCCCATGTGTGTTGTGGGGGACAGTGTGTGTCTAAATGTTTTCCTGCTCGGCCAAACCCTCTGTCCTGCAGAAAACAGGTCCTCATTGCGTCCCTAACAGGGCCCAGGAGGCCCAGTCTCTGTGGTGAGGCGTGTGAGTCCCGAGGTGCTGCTCACACCTTGCGAATTTCTGTGGCCCCGGGGGGCACCGGGGCCTCTCCAGGATGGCAGCCTGATCCTCGGCTGACTGGGCTGCCCACCTGCTGGGGTGATAGGGAGCCAGACCTCACTCAGACAAATTAGATAATTAAATGGACCCCAGCTAGATAAATTGCACTTTCTTAATGAGGTTATTGGGAGCCTCGGTGGGCAGGAATGACCTCACTGTCTGCATAGCCGACAGCCCAGCCAGAGTGCTTTCTGCAGGGGTGGAGGTGAGAGACGGGGAGCGGGTGGGGTGGGCGGGTGAAGCCCCTCCTGACTGTACAGACCACGCAGGACACACGTCTGCGGGAGGCTCATGGCTCTGTTCTGCTGTGGAATTTCACTGCCGCATCACGTGGAGAGGGACCAGAGCCCTGGATGTGGCTGGGTCAGGGGACTCTCGGGAGAAGCCCCCTGAGGTGGCCTGGGAACTTCCCCTGGGGACTGTCCAGTCCAGGCTGCCGTGCAAGGCCCCATTCCTCTGTCCAGAGCTGCAGAGGCAGGGCCGGGGAACACCCAAAAGCACAGTGTCACCACCTGGCCCTGCAGTGTCACCACCTGGCCCTGCAGTGTCAGAGGTCACTGGCCAGTGGGCTCAGGGCCCAGGTCACCAGCTCCAGGCCCCTGAAAAGCCACCATGGCAATGGTTTATGGGCTGACAGGTGCTTTGAGGAATTGACACTGTGCCGCATGCACCCTCTCCATCTGCACGTGGACATTCCTAGATAGCAACCAGGAGCTCAAGCCCAAAGAGGGATGGGGGTGGTTTCCTGCTGACACCAGGCACACGGCTCTCGGGAAGCCTGGCTGGGTGGCGTGGAAGATCACCTGTCAGGTCAGCCCCTGTGTGGGACCCACTAGGGTTGGCTGCACAGACATCCAAGTGCACGGACATCTAGGGTGTACCTTCCAAGATGAGCGGGAGGAGGGGCTGAGGCCACTCCCGGCATTGCTCTCTCAGGTGACTTCACCTGAAGCCACACAGGGGTTCCTGAGGCCCTGGGGGTTCACTAGGAGGTGGGAGGAGGGAGTGAGGACGCCTGGGTTTACCTGACTGCCAGCCCTGCCCTCACCTGGTGGCTAAGAGCAGGAGGGCCCCCTGACCCAAGGCGATTTAGACATGTGCATATCTCTGCTTTCTGGTCTCAGGACATTCTCGAGGCCTCCAAATTTAGGGGAAAGGAAGAGCCCTTTACTGGGGGTGACCCCGTGCAGGGCCTGAGCTGGGCGGCTGGGTGCACAGCCCATATGTAGCCTGAGCAACGGTGCAAAGCCCCCGTGCCTTGGTTTCCTCTCCTGAACATGGGCACACAGAGCACCATCTCGCAGGACGCTGTGGGGTCTGCAACTGCCAGGCACAGACAGCGAGGGCTTCATACAGCTCACGGCCACTCCCTTCCCCACCCACCTCAAGGTCGTCCGCCTCAGAGTGGAGCTGGGAAGGCAGAGGCTGGGTCAGCCCTGGAACCTGGACATGCCCTGCCTGGGACCTGGCTAAGTGGGAATGACCCTGACCGTTTGGAGGGAACTGTGGGATCTGTGGGTCAGGGACTGTCAGCCCCTCTCTGCAGACAGGGCAGACGGGATGGAGAGGAGCCTTTCCCAAAGCCACACAGGCCTGTGTGCATCCAACCCGAGGGATAGCCAGCACCTGTCTCCCTCCCAGGGACTCAGGTTACCCATGGACCTGGGCTGGGTCCCTGTGGGGCTGGGCCCCCATCCAGGGCAGTAATGGTGCCCACAGGCTCAGAGCCTTCCTCAGGGCAGTGGTGGCCAGGGCTGATCACGAGTTCTCCCTCCCATAGGGCTGGGCCCAGGTGGCAGATGGGTCCCTCCGCCCCAGGCTGGGGTCTGCAGAGGCCTATAGAGCCACGGGAGGGGCCAGAGAGGAAATCAAAGAAATGAAGTAGGTGGCAAGAGGCCCAGTGGCCACGCAGCTGTCTTCACAGTCATCAAAGAGGATCCTTTAGCCTCTTCCCCCCCGACCTCGAATGTCCCTGTGCAGCCTTCACTATGACCCACA
The DNA here is from genome assembly GCF_007565055.1 of Rhinopithecus roxellana. Taxonomy (NCBI): domain Eukaryota; kingdom Metazoa; phylum Chordata; class Mammalia; order Primates; family Cercopithecidae; genus Rhinopithecus; species Rhinopithecus roxellana. The sequence goes on from NC_044560.1 coordinate 22,929,516, forward strand.
CATGGACGAGATGCCCCAGGAACCACAAGCTTACCAGTCCCTCCCCCTCTGTCCACAGACAGGGCCTCAGCTCCCCAGGGGCTGCAGACCAGAGGTGTGTGACACAGGCCTGCCCTCTGGGCCTCACTATTTAGAAAAAAAGAATAGGCTGGGTGCGGTGACTCAAGCCTGTGATCCCAGCACTTTGGGAGGCCGAGGCAGGAGGATCACCTGAGGTGAGGAGTTCGAGACTGGCCTGACCAACATGATGAAACCCTGTCTCTACTAAAAATACAAAAATTAGCCGGGCGTGGTGGTGCACACCTGTAATCCCAGCTACTCAGGAGGCTGAGGCAGGAGAATCCTTGAACCCAGGGGGCAGAGACCACAGTGAGCAGAGATTGCGCCACTGCACTCCAGCCTGGGTGACAGAGCAAGACTCCGTCTCAATAATAATAATAATAATAATAATAATAATAATAATAAAGAGTTTCAAACGTCATTTGCTTTGCTAAGAAGAAAGAGAGAAAGAAGTGGAGAGAGGAGCTGAATCCAGCTCAAGTTGGGGAGGCGGCCTGCTGGGACTGGGACGAGGGGCTGCTGCTTGGAGCCCTGCTGCCTGAGGGTCCTGCTGTCCTGAGTCCTGACACCCGACAGAGTCCTCAGCCCGGACCCATGTCCACACTGTCCGGCACGGTTCCACACTCCCAGGGGTCCCTGTGTCTCAGCAAAAATCAGAGCCCGGAACACTAGACCCCCGAGGGGCTGCAAACCAGCAACTCCTCCCTGCCCAGCATCGCCGTTGCCACACGGTCTCCCTTCTTACTTTCATTTTGAATGACAGGTAACTGAAAAGACAGAGCTCGGGCTTCCACGAGTGCCCGCGGGTGCGAATTCTCCAGCCCCCGTGTGATCTCATCAGCAACACAGCCCGGATCCTGCATCCCAGCAAACATGTCGGATTCCCTCATGGAAAAGCTGCTGCTGAGAGACCAGCATCCCACCTGAGGGCTCCGGTTTGGGGGGGCAGGTGATGTGGTGGCAACTTAGGGTCCGGTCAGCCATGCAGGTCCCTTGCCCAGGCTACCCTCTGCAGCCTGTAACACCAGGGCCCCGGCAAAGGCCATCCATCAATTTCCCCTCCTGGACCCCTTCGCCCCTTCCAGACACCTCCCCTCACGGCTTGGCGGGTAGGGAATTCTATAAACATCTGGGCTTCCAGTATATACGGTCCACATCCAGGTAATTACCCACTCTCGGGGGAGCACGAGGCTTGGGAATCCCAGATGCGCCCTTGCCTGTGCGTACCCCGGGGCCTGTACACTGGGAACACACACAGCAGTGGCAGGCTGTCTTCTCTGAAGGCTCAGATGCTGCTCCGCGCCTTTGGATGTCACAGCAGGTGGGGAAGATCCCCCGTGCTTTTGCGCATCCCTTATGACGGCGACTGCCCTGAGACCGAGGAGCAATGCCAAAAGGTCAACGAAGGCTTTGACGGAGCAGCCGAGGACCACGCTGTCGGGCCACGTGCAGGAGGGCCCAGCTCAGGTCTCCGGCAGGAGCCGGGGAGGGCCAGTCCCCACCCCACCCCCGGGACAGGGCTCCCCGTGTTCAGCCAGGCTGCTGGTTGTTAGCATGGCCAGATGTTTTCACTCCATTTTGCAAATCTGCTCCAGGTCTAAGACATCGCTGTTTGTTCTAGAAATCAAAAGGTCCTGGCTGGCTGTGAAAGACACTTGACTGACAGCTGCCCCCAGCCCTAGCCTGAACCTCTTCCTGGAGGACCAGACCCCGGCAATGGCCCCGGACTGGGGGGAGCAGGTGGAGGCTGGAGCAGCTCCGTTTCTCACGAGCTTGGTTTTCAGAAGTGCTCCCAGCTCCTGCAGCGCGGATGGGTGTGCGTGGCACAGGCCAGAGTGTGACTCCATGGCTGATGAATGCAGTGTGGCCCCACGTTTTCAGAAATGCTGTGCACCATGAGTGTCCTCGTCCCAGGCAGGCCTGAGGGCCAGAAAAGGTAAAATCTCCTCCCGTGCGGGGCACATGCTTCCGCGCAGAACGGGTCAGGTGGCGTCTTCTCTTGGGGTCCATCCGACCGACTGAAGGCTGCCCCCACCCCAACTCAGACAGTGAGAATGTGTCCGTGCTTCCAGAAAGTTCTGAATTTGTCCCACCTTCTCTGTGTATGTCTGTTTCCCTCTCTGCTTCAAATATCAAGACTAGCAAAGCACAACAGAAGAAGGCCGTTTCTTTCCACAAAATTTATCATCTCCTTAACCGGCCGCTTTGGCCACGTATGATTAACACCAGCACGTCGGGGTCCGCCCTGGGCTTTCTGACTCCCATCCTCGCAGGTGGGGCAGCCCTGGAGAGTCCGGGCAGAGGCCAGGCCAGGCTTTGATATCTCACTGATAACGTATTGTACAATTAGATCAATTTGACAATTTCCATTATGGCTGATAAAATATTTATTGAGCCTTGGAGATGATGTCTGATCTCTGCGCCATTTGTTCTGCTAATGGGGGGAGACCAAGGAGGCTGCAGACAGCGCTCAAGCCGGCTCCCCCATCCCTCCTCCCCATTAGGTTTGCAAATTGCAGGCACCAGTCATAAATTACCGCCCAGCCCAGCGAGATTGATGCCGAGCTGACAGGGCAGGTAGGTGACTTGTGATGACATTGTTTCATAGAAGCATTAATCACGGCAGAAAGAGAAAATACCCTCAAATTGGCCCATAAGTCTAAATATCAGGGATGAGAAGCGGGCGGATGGAGGATGGTTTTACTGAGAGCTGGAAATTGGGGAATGAAAAACATTTTCTATTATTTAACAAATCATCTTAATAATGTCCAGTGTTTTCCCCCAGAGTTCTGGGAGCCAAGGGAGCAAGGACCGACCTTGCCTGTGCCCTGTTGCCGTTGGTGACGTTGATAAAACCTGGGGACAGGGGGCCGCCTCTGGCTTTGGGTTTCCAAGCTGGGGGAAAGGGATCCGTATCGGGAGTAAAAGCCGTGTCGTGCCCCCTGCTCCGACCGCCTGCTTCTCCAGGGGCACCCGCACCAGCTCCGGCTTTTCTTCTGTGGGATCAATGTGGGTGACGGTTTTGCCGAGGGAAGCCCATCCATCGTATCGTGGAACGCAGGATGCGGAAACAGAGGCGGGGCCCCTCATGGGCTGTGGGGGTCTGGGATGCAGAGATCCCCTCTGACTGTGGCCCCACACACCTGGGAGGCCACGCAGCCCAGGCACCTCCATACGCCTTCTAGGAGCTGCCGGGCGGCGATGCTGTCTCAGTTTTTACAGCCCTGAGCTCAGCTCTGCGGGTAAAATATCGCTGCAAAAGATAAATAGCCCTTAATGAATTGCCCCTGAGTTAGAGAGCCAACGTGGTTTTAATGGCAAATGAAAAATAAACACATCAATGAGGGAGTGGAAACCATGGTCGGGCCGGTTCTCTGCAGAGACAGGCGAGGGGTGGGGGTCAGAGAACTTGGACTCTTCACCTGCCCCTTCTCGGAGGCAAACACCTCGCAGCCCCATCAAGGCCTCTGCGCTTATCCTGAGTTGGGGGCCCTATGTGAGACCCCAGTAGCCACATCTCGGCTCAGAAGGCTACAGTGCAGAGTAATTAAATCAAATTGATGCTGTCCCTGGGCTGAGGCCACCCTTGATTTAAGGCCAGAAAGGGAAGCAATTACATTTAATAAAAACCAGGTTCCTAAACAAAAATGCGTGGCAACGGCCATCCGGGGGCTGCATCCGCCTGGGGAGCGGGGACCACTTCGGGTGCTGCCGATGCTGGATTGAAAGTGAAAGAAATGATCGCCTCCCAAAGCCGCTTTTCTAACATGCTGCTTTAAAATGCCAGTCTCGCTCGTGACTTTGTCAAAATCCAGAGCCCGCGGTCCATTCTCCGAGGGAGACGCATCGCAGGGGCTGACTGCAGGAACTCCAAGCTGCCATGCTTGTCTGGCAGGCATAATTAACAGTGGGCTGTCAGGGCTCAAGGTCACGGCGCACGGCCCCCAGCCAGAGCCCAGCGAGGGGACGGCTCTGAACCAGGGAGGAGGAAAAGAGGCGGCTGGGTGTCTCAGGACCGTCTTTCACCTACTGCCACCCCCACCAAACCACTCTCAGCCCGGAGCTCCTTCCCTTTGACGGGAGCAGCTCCCTTTCCTGCTAACAGGACAGGGGTCAGGTGCACGGGCTGTCCTCTGGGTTTTTATTTTAGACAACATCTTGCTACGATCACCCCAGGCTGTAGATCTCCGTGGAAACGTGGTCATCAGCTTAGCTGGGCGAAAGACATCCGCTAAACCGTGGGTTTAGGCAAAGCTTAAACTCCCGCCGGATACCAAGCCTCAATCTTCAGAAATCAACAAAACTGGACTACAGGCACCTGCCCCACAAAAAGAACAAAAAGCCAGAACAAAAAAACCCGGAAACATACAGTGTTTGTTTTTTTCGTAGATCCTAAAGGTGATTTGTAAACCACATTTGGCGGAAACAACGGCATGGATCCATCATATAACAGAGGTCCTGCCTCGGGAAATCGCCCACGTCGGCCTCCCAAGGGTGGCTAGGAAAAATATAAAACAAGTAGGTACGGCACCCCATGACCCAGCACGTCACGTCGGGTATCTGTACCCTGTAAACAACTGTCTCCTTGACACTGAAATCATTGAACCGGTGCCCTGGGCAAAGAACGTAACAGGCCAAAGCAGAGATATCCTGGCCCTCTCACCCAGCCTTCCACCGTCTACCTTCCTTCTCCCCATATAAGCAAACGGCAACGCCCGAGAGCCGGGCAGCTGACTCCACTGTTTCTCTCCCACGCCGCAGGTCCCCGGGAGCTCCTCCTTCAGAACCAATACCAAATTGGCCCCCTTCAGCCCCTCCACTGCAGCCAACGTTCACGCCGGGATGCACAGCCTCCATGCTGCCTGCCCCTGGATTCCGCCAGGGCCCCCCGTCTCTCCTCCAGGGTTCACTGCGCTCCAGCCTCAGGGCCTTTGCACCGGTCATTCCCCCTGCTTGGAAGACTCCTCCCCCGAGTATCCATGCGCCTTGCTCCCTGGCTTCACTCAGGTCTGTGTTAAACCCTCACCTCCTCAGAGCCCTGGGTCTTCCCTGATATCCCAGTTAAACCCTCACCTCGTCAGGGCTCTAAGTCCTCCCTGACATCCCAGGTAAACCAGCACCTAATGTCGCCCCACCCCAACCCCCTTTCTTTTTCTTCTTGGTGTTGACTTAGCACTGCTAGACGCAGGACAGATTTCACTTGTTGACTGTCTCCTCGACCCGGCCCCCACAAGAATGTCCATGCCACGGGGCAGGGCTCCTGTCTGTGCTACTCACAGCTACACCCCCCACACCCAGACCAGGGGTGAGATGGGGAGAGGGAAAGGAGAAGAGGGGGACACGGAACACCTGAACGCCATGCCAGGCTGGGTGCTTGGCAAACGACAGTTCACAAGACAGAAAATGTGTCTCCTCTCCCGAGTACATCTACCAAGGAAGACAGAAAGTAACTGAATAAATTACTTGAATAACATCCCCTGTTGGAGCGGGGACAGATCCTGGTGCGGAAGGCAAATTATACTCCCACCAACACACACATGCCCAAGGAGGTCCATGTTCTAATTCCCAGAACCTCTGAATGTCACCTCACAGGGCAAAAGGGACGTGAAGAGATTAAGAAGGATATTAAGGATTGTGAGCTGGGAAGACCATCCTGGACTATCTGAGTAGGCTCAGTATAGCCACAAGGGGCCTTAAAATAGCGGGGGGAACAAAAACAGAGGCCAAGATATGAAGACAGAAGCAGGGTCAAAGAGAGGTCTGAGGGTGCTATGCAGCTGGCTCCGCACACAGAGGGAGGGCCACGAGCTAAGGGGTGCCAGTGACCCCTAGAAGCTGGAAAAGACAAGGGAATGGATTATCCCTTGAATCTCCCAGAAGGAACCCTCCGGGCTGACACCCTGACTTCAACTCAGTGAAACTCATTTTGGACCTCTGACCTACAGGACCATGGATAATAAACCTGTGCTGTTTTTTTATTTTGTTTTGCTTTGTTTTTTTTTAGATGGAGTCTCGCTCTGTCACCCAGACTGGAGTGCAGTGGTGCAATCTCAGTTCACTGTAACCTCTGCCTCGCTGGTTCAAGCGATTCTCCTGCCTCAGCCTCCTGAGTAACTGGGATTACAGGTACGTGCCACCACACCTGGCTAATTTTGGTAGAGATGGGGTTTCACCACGTTGGCCAGGCTGGTCGCAAACTCCTGACCTTGTGATCCGCCCACCTCGGCCTCCCAAAGTGCTGGGATTACAGGCGAGAGCCACCGCGCCTGGCCAAACCTGTGCTGTTTTACGCCAGTAGGTTTGTGCTACTTTCCAACAGCAGCCCTAGGAAACGAACCCACTAGGGAAGGGGCGCCTGCCCCAGCGAGGGTGGGCAGAAGCACTGCCTCTGCCTTGGTGGACAGTGCTTGCTGGGGTGGGGCTCCCTGCTAAAGGCTCTCCCCGCAGAGACACCCCAGGCCCAGAGGAAAAGACGCCTGGCCGCCCCTCACCTTCCCCTCCGTGCTCTCGTGGAAACTGTCCACACGGGCTGCCAACGTGCACTTGGCAGCCACCAGCCGGGCCGCTTTCCGCCGGAGATCCTGGAGCAATGGAAAACGGGGGTGGAATCTGTGTGAGACAGACAGATAGAGGTAATAGCAAAGCAACCACGGGCACTTCTCCTCCAGCTCTCCCCTGGGTCCCGGAAGGGGGCTGTCCACCCGTGGGCTCTTGAGGCGTGTGCTCTTAGCTCCCACTTCACAGGAAGAGGGGATGAGGACAGGGCACAGAGCCACATCCCAGCTGGTAAGTGGCAGAGTCAGGTAAGGATGACAGTAAGACACGCTGACGACTAGGACAGTGGTGACTGTGGAGACACCGGAGGGGGGGAGTGCGCTCAGCCTGGAGGCCAGCCCCGTGCTAAGTACACCCCTCGGATCATCTCAT